>NC_141695.1:388623653-389161153 GCF_964263255.1 Lissotriton vulgaris
GAAGCTGCTGACAACGCTGACTCAGCCGTGGTGCAGGCAGTCCTACATAATCTTTTTAAATAAGGTGAGCCTCTGTTGCTTCTCTCCTCCTGTATACAAGGTACCATTTGTTTTATTTAAGCTTCAGTCTCTTCGTACTGTGTAATATTATATTGATTCATATGTACCTTGTATTATTCTGATACCACTGCTTACAACTCTTATTCAAGCATGTGAGTCTATGAAACACACCCCAATACTGGAGAAGAACAAAAGTGACTTACCTGTAAACTGTGGTTCTCCAGTATTGGTGTCTTTCATAGATTCACATGCAACCTCCCCTCAGAGGCTCTCCTCTTCTATTTGACTCCATGTCACTCTTGTGCTACGCAAATCTGAGGGCCTGAGCCTGTGAGGAGAACATTCTAGAGGGCGCTGACGCCTGATTGGCTGGAGTTTGGACTATTCATAATGACTGTGATATGTTATAGAAGTGACAAGTTTTTTTCTCTATATAAAACTCTATGAATTTTTCTTTATTGTACTATGCTTGTGTTATTGCTAGATTGCTATGTTATGTACTGTGGGACTCCCACTTCGAGGACGGGGAATATTCAAGCATGTTAATCTATGAAAGACACCAATACTGGAGAACCACAGTTTACAGGTAAGTAACTTTTGTTCTTTCTATGCATTATTGCAAAGCATGTCTCAGTTATTGTAAAATAAACTTTCCTGTATTGCGCCTTAACATTTTTTTGCTTACCAAGTGGCAAGCATTCTAATATGGAACATGCTGCAGTGCCAAAGTCGCTAAAAGTGTCGCCCATTCTACTCTCAAGGAGATGTTTCACATCTACACTAATTACGCTGAACACTTGATAGAAAAGGGTGTTTTCAGACTCTAGTTCACTACAGCAGCCATGTTTTCCTATAAAAATCTAAGAATGCAGTAGAGTGTCCTTTTTAACATTACTATGCGACAGAAGATCCTAGCTAGTATTTATGTTTTTGGGAGTTTTGAATAGCACAAACTCGACCAGAAGGTATCAGAGCCCTTGTTGCTTTACTGATGGACAAATTCTTTTTGTTTTTTTGTTTTTGTTAGGCACGGATAGATTAAGCAATTTGCCTAGAATCACAGGATGTTGAGCATCCCTGCCAAGACTCGAACCTGATTCCCCAGCTTTGAGGTCGACCTGCTCTAGCCGTTAGGCCACATCCTCTCCCATTTATTGCCCTTGGCATCATCACTTAGCAAAAATTCTGTAAACGGTTGCCACATGGATAATATAGATTTACGAACTCTAGGACTGAGAACCACCGGCTAAATGACATAGTTGGGATGAGTCTTTCTTTGATGCCACACAAAGCGAGAAATATTTGCATTTTAGTTCACGCACATAACAAAACAGTGCACCAGGGGCTACAAAGTCAATAGCATTCTTCATTAACTCAGAAGATTGTAAAGATACTTTCAGCATACCATCTAGCTAGCGGAAAGGAACTCTTAGAGGGAAGAACTTCAGCTAAGGTATCAATTTTGACAGGCCATCACACAACTTTTTTATACATAAAGCTGAATCACTGCAAATATAAGCAATATCACTCCAATCTTTACGGAACTTGGTAAGAACTTTTTTGCAACAGCATTCCAAGTGACACTTTGTTCCATGTTTTCCAAAAGTGTGGTGTCATGTTTTCTCCACTATCCTAGATGCCTGGTGACAGAATTATTTTCACAGATACCTGTCACTGCATCATGCATGATGTTTAAAGCCTGTGGTGTTTGGCAGTTCACCTACTATCAATACTGGCTCGCTAGAAAAGGGGTCTATTGTATCAAAGGGGTTCACCCATTCTCTGTCTGTGGCTAAATGTGATGATCCATATTGGGAAAGATTCTTATGAACCAGCCATTTTATCTATCAGTGAAATAATCAAATGTAGCCAAAATATCAAATATGATTTTGATATTACATGATTCTCTACAGATTATAAAATATTTAAATAAAACCTAGAACATGTTTTAAACCCTCCATCTTTAAGTCAATGACCACAAAATTGAAAAAAGTAACAGGAAGAAGGAACAATATTTTAATGACATCTCTAAACAACAAAACTCAAGCAGAATATTGTTAGCCCAGTCTTTCTTGCTACTACCTTGTATAACAAAGTTATATTGCATTTGCCTCTTCAGGAAGAAATAAAACAGACTCTTTCACTCTCCTTATCCTTTCTTAGAATGGCACTTAGTTTGTGGTAGTGCAGGTATTTATCAGTGTTTATATGTTTACACTTGTGAGGGATATAGCCTTTCAGTGAGGTTTTATCAGTTATTATAGGTGTAAATCTAAAACAGGCTTAGCGAGCAGGGACCCTTTGATGCAACTAATCTTGTAGTGGGTGCATGACACTATTTAGGCCCCAACTAATAATGAGTGGTCTGTGGAACTAGCGAACTGGGAGCAGAAATGTTTCTTGGACAACGATCGGGAACTAGATGTTGCCAATAGCTATGGGGGGTACCCTCCCAATCACTCACTACCATGAGCCATCTGCCATGTTCGTTAGCTAGGACCTCTCTTTCATGTAATTTTGCAGAATCTCTGATCAAGATCCCAACACCTGTGGTCTTTGTGGTGGCCGATGCATGATATTGAAGAGAGAAGAACATGAAGCGAAGACAGAATTGGGCCCCCTTGAGTAAGTGTGTCTGTTGCAGGAGACATATATCTGCGCTTTGTTGGGTTATTAGGGCCCTGTACATTATAAGTACATTTAGGGAAGCGTGTGTGGGTATCATATGTGGTACCAGCAATCACAGTACTGTATATAGGGTGTCATCCCAGCTAAGCCAGTGATAAGTGGTGTCATGGCCCGCACAACTCCCCAACAAACCCTGCAAGACCAACAGAAGAACAGTGGAAACTCATAGTCACTATAGAACAGAATGGAACAGCCCCAAGCGGGAGATGTTCTCCAACACCATATCTACAGGGTAGGGCTATGTTCTACAGTGTAGGGGTGTAACAGACTTGTGTATGTGTCTCAGTGGGCCCCCTTGGACCTCCCTCCACCTAACCTCCATCCCCCAGTAACAGATTAAAGAGAAAAAGTGTAGCACCATAACGGGCACAGGTTGAACAGAGTATTTCGGAAGTGTGCTGTACCGTGTCCATATCCGCTTCACCAGCCCTCGTCGCTAGTCACCTGCTGCGTGTGCGAGAAGATCTTTTCTCTGCTAGCTACTATTTCTCTGCTGTTTGGCATTTGAGAGCTACGGGTGCATTGGACCATTGTCCATGACTCTCTCCACCGTCATGCCGCTGAGGTTGTTAGGAATGGCTGTAACCTCTCAGGAGGAGACAGACCCAGGAGGGCTTGGGCCGCCTCTAGTGATGTTAGAGTCCATGGTTTGCCCTCCCACTGAAAAAATAGTTGAAAAGGATGCATCAATCTCTATTTGATTCCAGTGGTTCTCAGAAAGTCAGATGAGTTTTAAGGGCCTGCATTTGGACAGTGTGATCGGGAGGTCTTGGAAGAGCTGCAAGGGAGGCTCAGTTGAAATATGTTTGGCCCCCTTTCTAGCAGCATCATTTTCCTCATAGAAGTGGGCACTTTTGAGAACATCTGAGGAAAATCTCCTGTCAACCTTTTGGTGGCCACGGTGGGTCCTGTCTATTTGGATTTGTGGGTGTGAGGGCTTTTCGAAGATGGCTTCAAAGAGGTCTTGAACGTATTTGGGAAGGACCAGAGACCGTAGCCCACAAATATGGACGTTGTTCCGGCATGACCTATTCTCAAGGTTCTCTTATTTGTCCTGAGGCTGGAGCTGCAGTTATTCTAGGGTGGTACAAAAGGGGGTGGTGATGGACGGAGCATCTGAACCAATCAAACACTCACACCCAGTCAACAGATCTGGGTTTAATCCATCACCGTTCTTTAGCCCACTCTGCCACCCTAGTTCAGACATGGCCATATGCAAATCAGTCTGACCCTGTAACTCATGGGAACAGTCCAGCCCGAACTGCCAAGCCATGCCTTCCCTGAATGAATGAATGAATGAATGAATGAATGAATGAATGAATGAATGAATGAAAATATTTGTAGAGCGCACGATGGCCAAAACAGCTTCCTGGCGCTGGGAGCTCTAAAGAACCGAACAGACAGGGCCAGGAGGTTTAGCAGGGGTAGGCCAGGGCAAACAGAAAAGTTTTCAGCGCTTTACGGAAATTTGAAAAGATAGGGATCGAACGCATAGAAAGAGGAAGGGAGTTCCAGAACCGGGGAGCAAGAACAGAAAAACGGGTTCCACCAGTGCGAGATTTGTGAAAGCGGGGAACAGTGAGGAGGGCAGAAGATGATGAACGGAGAGTGCGGGCAGGGGTGTGAAGGGAAATCAAAGAATTGATGAAAGCCGGTGCAGAGTGATCAAGGGCCCGATAAACAAGGCACCCTAGTTTGAACAGAGATCTCTGCAAAATGGGCAACCAGTGAAGGGATTTAAGGACGGGAGTGATATGATGGGTTTTGGGCAAGTGAAAGATAAGACGGGCAGCCTGATTCTGGATAGCTTGTAAGCGGCGGGTTTCATAGGCAGGAATGCCGGCGAACAAGCTGTTGCCATAATCAAGGCGGGAAGTGATGAGGGCAGAAATAATGATTTTAAGGGAGTCAAGAGAAAAGAAACGAGAGATTTTCCGGATCATTCGGAGGGAAAGAAAACATGAGGACACCACGGCACTGACCTGGCCGTGCATGGACAGGTCCTGTCTGACCTTGATGCCCAAAGTTTTAACAGAGGGAACGGGGGTGGGAGGGGGGCCAAGAATGGGAGGCCAGAAAGCAGGGGACCAGGGGCTGGATGAGCCGCCAATCAGGACAAGCTCAGTCTTATCTGGATTGAGCTTGAGGTGGTTGGCGCTCATCCACCCAGAAATAAAGACCATGGTGGAGTGGAAAAAGGATGAAGAGTGAGAAGAAGAGGAAAGATCAAAGACGAGCTGGAGGTCATCAGCGTAGTTATACACAGAGACCCCCAGCTCAAGAAGGGAAGAGATAAGAGGGTGAATATAGAGGTTGAAAAGAAGGGGAGAAAGAGAGGAACCTTGGGGGACCCCACAGGGCACCGGGAGGGGGGAAGCAGAAAAGCCGGGAAGGTGAACGGCTTGGGAACGACCTGTCAAGAAGGAGGTGATCCAGGAGAGGGCAGAACCTCGTATGCCCGCTGCGCTGACACGGTCCAAAAGAATGTTATGGTCGACCGTGTCAAACGCAGCGGACAAGTCGAGGAGGATCAAAGCTTGGGGGGAGTTGACGTCGGCCTTGGCTTTAAGCTCGTCAAGGACGGCTAACACCACGGTTTCGGTCGAATGACCCGAACGGAAACCGGCTTGGTGAGAAGCCAGGAGCTGGTTCTGTTCAACATAAACAGAGAGACAGGAAGTAACGTAAGATTCAAGGATTTTAGCAAGATAAGGGAGAAGAGAGATAGGTCTAAAGTTAGAGGGAAGAGAAGAATCGAGACCAGGTTTTTTGAGAATGGGAGAAACAATAGCAGATTTAAATGAAGAAGGGACCAATCCAGTGGAGAGAGAAGCATTAAGAAAAGAGAGAGGAGTATCAGGACAGGAAGAGAAAAGGGTTTTAAGAATACGGGCAGGGGCACAATCAGTGGGGGAGCCAGACTTGATTTTAGTGAGCAGAGCTAGAAAAGAGTCCAAGGAGAGGGGGGGAAAAGAAGAGAAGGAAGGTTTAGACGCAGAGGGAACAGGAACAGAGTGAGGAAGAGTAAAAGGAGTGACCAAGATGTTAGATTTAATTTTAACAATCTTCTCGATAAAGAAGTTGTTAAGAGAAGAGCAGAGGGCCTGGGAGGGAGTGAAGTGAGGGCAAGCACGATCAGAGGTGGCCAAGTTGTTGACCAGAGAGAAGATTTCTTTAGCTTTGTTAGCCGAGAGCGCCACTTGTTCGGAGAAGTACTTGGTCTTAGTGGCCAGGATGGCCATCTTGTACTCCTTAAGAAGAATTTTGTATTTGGCCTTGTGGTCAGGGCAGTAGCCACGGCGCCAAAGGCGCTCTGAGCGTCTAAGCTCCATTTTAAGAGTCTTGAGCTCCGGGCTAAACCAACGGTGAGCCTCGTGAGGGCGAATGGACTTAACTAACTTGAGGGGGGCTACTAAATCACATGCAGAAGAGAGCCAATTACCAACTACAGCGGCCTGTGAATCAAGGGGAATACCAGTGAGGTCTGGGGAAGAAGAAGCAAGGGAGTGAGAGAGGGAGGCCAAGTCAACACGATTCCAGCTACGGGAGAAGACATTCTTGGGACGAAGGGGCTTGTGAGGGGAACCAGTGGTGATAGAAAAGGAAATGAGAGAGTGATCAGACCATGTACATGGGAGGATACTGGGGGGGGAAACTATGTCCTGGGATGACCAAACTTGGTCCAGGATGTGTCCGAGATTGTGGGTAGGAACCAAGACATGAGACTTAAGGTTGAGACAGAGGAGAGTGGCCGTGAAGTCCTTGGATGCTGAGTCCTCCCTGGGATCGCCAGGCCAGTAGTTAAAGTCCCCAAGCAGGAGGACAGAGGAGTTATTAACCACCAGCGTGGCGAGGAGTTCCTGCAGGGAAGCCACGAACAGGGGCATGTTCAGGGGAGGGCGGTAAACAAGGACAACGGTGAGAGGTGCCAGCAGATTGGAGGAGCGAGCGACCAGGAGGTCCACTCCAGCGATGGGTGCTTGGGGGAGAAGCTGGAATTGAATAGTGGATCGGACAATCATGGCAACACCCCCCCCGATCTTGTCCGCGGGGCGGTCAGCCCGAAGGACATAATAAGAATGGGGAAGGATGGCAAGAATGTCGGGGAGGGAAGCCTCCGAAAACCATGTTTCCGTTAGGAACAGAAAATCTGGGGAGTCTGTAGTAAGAAGATTAAACAGGTCAAATTGGTGTTTGCCTGCCGAGCGAGTGTTGAGGAGATAAGCAGAAGCAGTGTGAGGGGGAGATGAGGGTCCAATGGGGAGGGGATCGATATCTAGCGTAGGAAGGGGAATAATTGGGTGAGGAAACACAACACGGTCTGAGCGGGGAACATAGATATCTAATGCAACAAGGTGCTGCATGAGGGTATGGGGAAGAGGCACCTCAGAGGAGCAGGCGAGGAGTTGTGCAGGCGTATATGACAACAAGGGGGCAGGGGGTGTGGCCCCTGGTCCCGGCCCGTCGCGGACAGGCGCAGACGGGCTTAACTTAGGCGCAACTTCGGCGCGCCTTCGTCGCGCCCGCTGCGCGGCCGGGATAGTAGTGCCATAAGTAGGGAACCGGAAATAGTAGGGCGTGGCAGGGGGTGGAGGGACAGAGGAGCTGCCCCGCCAACCAGAGAGCAGCCCAAGATGTTACACACTTCCCTGGACCGGAAACAAGCTTCCGAGGACCGGTTTCTGGCATTTCAGCCGTCTTCAGCCCGGCTTGCTTGAATCCAGTGGTAAAGTGAGTAAGGGACTCACGTCTGAGCATACCCTGCCAACTTATGATGAACAAAGTGGTACAAAAGGGGGTAGTGATGGACGGAGCATCTAAACCAATCAAACACTCACACCCGGTCAACAGATCTGGGTTTAATCCATCTCTGTTCTTTAGCCCACTCTGCCACCCCAGTTCAGACATGGCCATATGCAAATCTGTCTGACCCTGTGCCTCATGGGAACAGTCCAGCCCGAACTGCCAAGCCATGCCTTCCCTGGACCGGAAACAAGCTTCCGAGGACCGGTTTCTGGCATTTCAGCCGTCTTCAGCCCGGCTTGCTTGAATCCAGTGGCAAAGTGAGCAAGGGGCTCACGTCTGAGCATACCCTGCCAACTTATGACGATCAAAGTGGTACAAAAGGGGGTAGTGATGGACGGAGCATCTGAACCAATCAAACACTCACACCCAGTCAACAGATCTGGGTTTAATCCATCACCGTTCTTTAGCCCACTCTGCCACCCAGTTCAGACATGGCCATATGCAAATCAGTCTGACCCTGTGCCTCATGGGAACAGTCCAGCCCAAACTGCCAAGCCATGCCTTCCCTGGACCGGAAACAAGCTTCCGATCCGTCCATCATCCCCTTTTGTTTCGCTTTGTTCGCCCTAAGTTGGCAGGGTATGCTCAGACATGAGTCCCTTGCTAACTTGGCCACTGGATTCAAGATAGCCTGGCTGATGAGGATTATGAATCCGAAACCGGTCCCAGGATACTTGTTTCCGGTCCAGGGAAGACATGGCTTGGCAGTTCGGGCTGGACTGTTCCCATAAGACACAGGGTCAGACTGATTTGCATATGGCCATGTCTGAACTGGGGTGCCTGAGTGAGCTAAAGAATGGTGATGGATTAAACCTAGATCAGTTGACTGGGGGTGAGTGTTTGATTTGCTCAAACGCTCCGTCCATCATCCCCTTTTGTATCGCTTAGTTCGCCCTAAGTTCGCTGTGCAGGTCGCTGTGTAGGTCTGATTTTAGGGTGAGGGTCTCATCTCTTAGCACTCTGAAGGCTGCCAGGAGGAAGTGTTTAGTGATGTTGGATTCTAGAGTGGTAGATTCACACTGAAGTTCTCCCATCGTTGACTCACATTGCTGTGATGCGTCCACTGTATGATGAAAAGTCAACATATTCTTAATTGAGTTATCCTTCTATACTCTGCCTCCTGTCATGGTTGACCTGGGGGGAGGGGCAGGTGCAAGTTTTATAGTGTGTTGGTCGGGGCACTGTGGGTCCTTTCCTGTTGACAGCAGTACAATTTCCAAGCACCCCTTTCCATTGGTCACCCGGGTCCTAGGGCAAAGGTTAAGGTGTAACAGGTCCCTGAGGTGCTACAGAAGCTGGGGTGGAATGGGCCTATGCTAGTCCTAGGGCCCGCCCAACACTTCCAGTGATGGCCTGTCCCTTTTCATGCAGCAGTGGCTCGCAAGTGTGGTTGGTCCCAAGAGGATTGACACGTCACCAACAGCTTCAGGGTCCCAGCTTCAGTCTGGGGTGCAATGGGCTCAACAGGATTGGGATGCTGCTCCACGGCTTTCCAGTGCAGGCCAGAATTATTTAGGGCACCAGTCCCTCAGGTGCACCACCAGTAGAGGTGGGAAGGGCCTTGATAAACCCAGCCCCCCCCCCCCACATATCCAACAGCGGAATAGTGGTAATTCACAGGGAGACCCCCGGGTCCCGGTGCCGGGCCACAGCCGTAGAGTCCAACAGCCCGAGTAGATGCCATGGCCACACTCCATTACTCCGAGGCTCGTCAGAAGCAGTGCAGCGAGGAGGCAGCTGGAGTATTCGGGCTTCAGATTGCGGTCGCAAATATTATGCTGTTTATCATGGAGGCCACGTCACCAAAGGTTCCTAACCTGCCCCTCATCGCCTCCTTTGATGGTGTTGGTTGCCTATCTGCTGGAGGCAGTCCTCCTCGCCTCCTGCTGCACCTTTGCATGGTTCAAGTCCCCACAGCAAAGCAGATCAGCTCAGG
Organism: Lissotriton vulgaris; assembly: GCF_964263255.1. Lineage (NCBI taxonomy): Eukaryota > Metazoa > Chordata > Amphibia > Caudata > Salamandridae > Lissotriton > Lissotriton vulgaris. The sequence continues at coordinate 388,633,144 of NC_141695.1, forward strand.
CTGCTGCCACGAGAAGGCCTCAAGAACACGGCCACCCCTCTTTCCAGGCCACCTGGTGAAATGGAGTGCGGTGATAGGGCCCACAGAAATTAACGCTGGTGGCCACGGTCTCCAGTATGTTTTGAGCTTTCACCACGAGTCGAGCCCTGGGGCAGTGGAATGGTGCCCGGATTTTCGGACTTAGGTGTCTGCCATGTTCATTGCCTGGCCGTGCCCCTTTTTTAAAAAAAAGTTTAATAAACTGTTATATTTTTCCTACACTTCACAATAGGGAGAATCTGCCCCAGTGACTGAGAACTCGTCCTACATGAGAAAAGGTATTAGTCGTATCTTAACACTCATAAATGTGGCACCGTCCCCTGTATCAGGAGGTGGAGACATGTAAACCGAATGTATGACGTTACTTAGCATGCTATTACTTAGCATGCCTTTACTACGAAGTTTTTACTTCGCAAATGCCTTTAGATAGCAGTTTTTTATTTCGCATACCTTTACTTCGCAAAATCATTCAAATGCATTAAATAGGCATTACTTAGCAGTACTTTACTTCGCAGGATTTTACTACGCATAAATATTCTTTTTCAATGTTTTTCCCTACACAGCAACACTACCCTCCATGCCCCCTACACTTCCCAAAACACTAAAACACTACCCTACACTACACATACACTACATCACTACCCTAAACCGTAAAACACTACCCTACACTACACATACACTACAACACTACCCTAAACCCTAAAACACTACCCTACACTACACATACACTACAACACTACCCTAAACCCTAAAATACTACCCCCTACACTACAACACTACCCTAAACCCTAAAAGACTACCTTACACTACACATACACTACAACTCTACCCTAAAACACTATCCCCTACACTACACATACACTACAACACTACCCTAAACCCTAAAACACTACACATACACCAGAACACTACCCTAAACACTACCCCCAACACTACACATAAAATACAACACTACCCTAAACCCTAAAACACTACCCTACACTACACATACACTACAACACTACCATAAACCCTAAAACACTTCCCCCTACACTACACATACACTACAACTCTACCCTAAACCCTAAAACACTACCCTACACTACACATACAGTACAACACTACCCTAAACCCTAAAACACTACCCCCTACACTACACATACACTACAACACTACCCTAAACGCTAAAACACTACACCCTACACTACACATACACTACAAAACTACCCTAAAACACTACATCCTACACTACACATGCACTACTACACTACCCTAACTACACTGCCCAACTTACCTCTCTCTGCCCGTGGTCCACTCTTCTCCTGCGAAGTAACGGCATATGCTAAGTAAAGGCATATGCGAAGTAAAGGCATGATAAGTAAAAACATGCGAAGTAAAAGACATTGCTAAGTAAAAGATGCTAAGTAAAAGAAGTGCGAAGTAAAAGATGCAAAGTAATGGTTGTTTACCATGTAAACGCACTTTGTAGTCATTTTACACCCAGAAATAGCGATTACCCAAAATTTGTAAATTCACTACAAAGTGTAACAGTGCATTTACAAGGGTAGATTTACTTATATGTAAATTTACCTTTTTGTATAGGCTCCTGTATGTGAGAGTATCAAATACAAAATATCACCAAGCTAAGTATATACAAGTAAGTATAGATTTACTATTCTTAAATCCTCATCTACTTACTGTGAAGGTGGATGTTTATGGAGTTAGGTTTAACAAACATATACTTACCTATATATACCTACCTTTGCAATATTCTGGTAGTTGATATTTTGGCCACAGTACAATGGCCAGGCAATATTCTGGAAGTCAACTCTGATGGATCGTCTAAGGGAATCCTTTACTTCAGTCTCATTCCTAGCAGTCTAGTCTGGCAGCAGAGCTTCAGACTTTGAAAGGGATCCCCCGTAGCCAGATTTAAGTTGCTGTGAGACGTAGATGTGTCAGTTGGGTCTGAGACTGCAATGGATACTGTAAAACTGAAGCGTTCCAGGGAAGAGAATAGCAATCCACCATTGCCAAATGGCTTAACAGAGGGCACCATGAGTGACGCAGACAGAATGAAGCTACTAGCATTACTGTGACTCTCCTCCCATATCTTCTGTAGTACCCTTGAGAGGGGGGGAATTGGAAATATAATGTTTCATGAAACCAAGGAATTGACAGAGCAGCCACTGCCCATGCTTATGGGCACCATGTCTCCGTGCAGAAATTGGATTTATTTATTTATTTTATTTTGAAGGTTTTATATAGCGCGGACAAGACCTTGCAGGTATCAGAGCGCTTTACAAGCAGATATAGTCAACAAAACAGGTATTACGAGATATCATTATGTTACGTGCATACCAAAACAATAGTATTGCAAGTTATAAACATAGTTCATGTGAATTTGGATAAGAAAATAGATTTCACTTCTTTTTAGAACAATACAATAGAGGGATTAGGTCTGGTTTCTGGGGGCAGTGCATTCCAAATCCTGGGAGCAATACCCAAGAAGGCCCGGTTATATGTTTTCTTCTTGGAAAATTGTCGTTTCAGTACAAGGTTACTGGCTCTTCTTGAGGATCTGTTGCCACAAGAAAGTACCAATTCCTGCACCAGATAAGTTGGAGTATTGTGATGTATGGCCTTGTGCGTCATACATGCAATTTTTAGTTGAATTCTGGTTTTGAAAGGAAGCCAGTTGAGGGCTCTAAGGTCAGGGGAGATGTGACAGTTTCTTTTGGAGCCTGTGATGAGTCTAGCAGCTGAGTTGATTGAGGCTCTTAGTGGTGCCGTCGTTGATCTGGGAAGCTCGCAAAGAGAGGCACTCCCATGTTCAACTCTTGGAATTATTAGAGCTTGAACTGCAAGTTTGAAGTCATTTGTGGGGTGGAAGAATTTTAGTCTACTCAGGAGGTTCATCTGAAACTTAGCTCCTTTTGTTGCGCTGCTAAAGTATTTCTGCATATTTAGATATTTATCGAGAGTTACTCCCAGTGATTTCGCTGAGTCGATAATAAGAGGTGGCCTCCATCGTTGTTCGATTAATCTAAGGGATCTTCTGTTCTTGTTAAGTCTACTATCATACCATTGTTTAGAATCTTTTGTGGAGGATCTTTTCAATAGTAAGGGAGCCACTTTGTCTAGGACCTTGTTTATGGAGCAGAAGTAGTGATCAGTCAAATCTTGCTCATTGGATAGACCTCTGGGGAGAAGCAGGATGTTAGGGCTGGACTTTGTGACTGAATCTGCACTGACATTTTTTAGAATTCTCTTCCATATTTTGGGTCTTGTGGGTTGGACAGCGTGAAGTTTTACTGATTTATTGATGAAGAAAGTAATCATGTGGTGGTCAGACCAATCACAGGGGAGGATTGTTTCCAGCTGAATGGTTTTAGCTTTGTAGATAACAAAATCTAGGGTTGAGCCTTTATCATGTGTGGGGCTGTTACAGATTCGGGTGAGGTCAAGGTCGGAGAGGAAAGTTTTGAGGCTGATGACGGCTGAGTCATAAAGGTCATTCCAGTGGAGGTTGAGGTCTCCGAGGAATATTTGAGTGATTTGTTGTCCAGCCTTTGTAGATATAATATCCATGAGATGTTCGATAAAGTGAGGTTATCCCCTGGGGGGTGGTAAAAGGTGTGCAGTGAGCACAATGGTTTGTTATTACTCATGACGTCTAGGCACAGGTATTCACAAGAGGATAGTACCAGTGAGTAGGAGCGGTTTACTGAGAGATTGTTCCAATGTATGCAGGCGATACCGCCGCCTGGCCTATCAGTTCTATCTAGTCTGGTGATGTTATGGTTAGGGGATAATAATATGTCGAGTACGGGCATAGATGAGTCATTTAACCGTGTTTCAGTCAGGATTAGTAGGTCAGCTTCATGCGTGAGTATGAGGTCAGCTATATCCGCTGCATGTCTTGCAGCCGATCTACAGTTTAGCAGTATACATTTAAGATGCGGCTGATGGAGTTTGAGTTGGGCTCTTGTGTGAGGGGGACTCGCATCAGGTTGTTTTCAACTAAACCTCTAGAATTTTGTTTTGACATTCTGTGAGTATTGGTGGGAATGGTTTGAATTATGGTATGTGTAGGAAGTATGTCTGAGTGCACTGTGTTTAGGGTGGATTGCGGAAGATCATAGGAGCGGAGTAGGGAGAATATGTCTATATCCGAGCAGGGATTTTTCCTTCGAACAGGACGGGTTAAGGCCTTAGTGTAAGGTACTGTTCTCCACCTTAGGGGTTGATGTTTCTGAGGGCATGCGGGCAGCTGTAGGGAGAGTTTGGAATGGGTACTGTTGAGGTTGGTCTACGATTCTTGTTCAAATAGTTTGACCTTGGATTGAAGAGTAATCAGGTCGTGTATAGTTTGGAGGTCCTCTTTGACTTGCTGAAGTGATAATAATATCTCATCAAGTCTGGGGTCTGGTGTGGGTGTTAACGTGTTTAATGATTGGGCTATGTGTAAGGGATATGTGTTTCGGTCATGCATAAGATTTGGAGGGAAATTGTGAGCTAGGTCGTTGTGTTGTGGGCTGTCCAGAAGGTTGTCATGGGAAGGGGACGGTGTAATGGCGGGGGATGAAAGGGTGTGGAACTGGTGGATGTGAGGTGTGGGTGGAGACATGGGGATGTTTGAGGTGCCAGGTGTAGAGTTGGAATTAGGGGAATGTGTGTCATCTCCAGGGGTGTCTGTTTGCTCTAGGGTGGGTGTATGTGTCGGTTGGGTCAAAAGAGGAGAGTATCTTGAGGGGGAAACAGGCAGGGAAAGAGGAAGTGGACTGAGATTGGGATCAATTTGGAAGGGGGATGGGGTCTTATGACTTTTTCCTTGATGAGAGGGAAGATGTTATCTAGTAGGTTTAAGCTACGGTCCGAGGATTGAATGAGGATGATCCCAATATGATAAATGGTGATTGTTGCCGTAGCTTTGTAGATTGCGGAAGGGATAATAGATATCGTAAGGCCATGCGCTGTTTTCCTGGTGGAGGAGATCGAGAGAAGGGCGAGAAAGGTTTTCCTCCATTGGGCTGTTCGCTTAGTATAAAAGATGATGTCATTGGTTATGTATCCTTTGTTTGTAGAGAAGTAGGGATCTAAGATTAGTGTTTCTGGATGTGATTTTAACAGATTATGTTTAAAGCATTTGTCTGCTTTTTTTGAAAGGTCGGGGGTATGTAATGCTATAGGTATGTAGTCCTGTGCGTTCCATAATGTAATTGGCGCTTGTAGGTGGGGGTGGACAAAAGATATGGGGAGTGAGTGAGGTGATGAGACATAAGGTGAGGGAGTGAGGGGGTTACGGAGGGGGGTATACTATGGGAGAAGGAGGAGGTTAAGTGACTGTGAGGTTAGGGAGGAAAAGGTGGTCGTGGGTGTTGGCCTTTGATAGGGGAATAGTCTGTGTAGGTGGGGATGGCAATGGATAGACAGATGTAAAACGTGAGATGGGGAAGTATAGAGGCAGGGTGGATGAGGGCATCAGGTCAAGGGATGAGAGGAGGGAGAGGGGGGTGGAGTATGACTGGATCAAGTGTGCGTAGATGGCACCAAGATCAAACTTTGTGATTAAAGTGGGGCTAGGTAGAAGGGGGAACTCTCACCTGAGTGTTTGTAGAGAGAAGAATCAATGGGTGTGGTATGGATCCTTTAGTGACAACCCATGGGTAGGAGGTCAGTCTGAGTTAGCCACAACGTTTACTGCAGGTGACTGATCTTGAAAGGAAGTCTAATATGGCCGCACCTTTTACTGCAAATGACTGATCCTGGGAGGTAGTCCTATTGCACGTTCCTTTAGTAGGTTGTCTTGGATGTAGTCCTACTTCAATTACTGTTTGGGCAGTGTTGATTAGTCCTTTCTTCCTTTTCTCTTTGGTGGGCTTTAGGGAGAAGTCCTATGTCTCTTTCAATTTTCTACCCTGCAATGATTAGACCTTTCTCCAATGGTATATGTTAAACAGCCATTTTTTTTAGTAGGGGGTAGCTGGTATATATATGCAATCGGGACGGCAGAAGGATAGTAAAGTAAAACAATAGTGTCAGCTGGTAAGCAGTGTCTATAGCGAATGTGAGACCCTCATGCCAGGGGGATATCTCAGCTTATACTGAATAATCACGTAAAAATATCCAGATCATCTGTTTTACTTTGTCTCATTCTATACAGTCAGGCCCTACGGTGCCAACTTAGCAGACAAGGTTAGAAGAACATTGAAGGGGGAGACAAATATGTTTAACTATTGACTGCTGAATCAACACATTATCTAATTGAACACTGTATGTTGTGACTAAGACTGTCCACATGAAAATTCTGTGCCCCTTAATAAACTTGGCTCTCAAATTACCTTCTGACCTATCACACATATTGTGTTCTACTATGTATAACTCTTTGTCCCCACTTGGTGACTGATTTTTCTTATGGCCACTTGATTGCTTATCCAGTTTACCAGATAGTTGTCCCCAACTGAAGATGAAAGTCACAAGTGCGTTCCATATTGCTGACAACTCCTTTCAGTTGTAGGAACGTGACTTGTCTGTTAAGGGGTCCTCATTTCGGTTCCTTGCAGAGTTGCTTCCCTGCCCCACAAACTTGCATCCATTAAGACACCATTGGAACTGGAGTGACAGGAATCATTTGCTTGCAGCCTTGTTTTACTGGTGGCCAATGATTGATGAGAGGTTTTAAATGGTGACGACTGCCTTTATCACCGCCATAAGCCACTTAACCCTAAGCCAAATCATGGCTGATGTCCTTTCGATGGAGAGAAGGTTTGATAGATGAGTTTGCAGTGATGTAGTCCTTGCTTCTGGAAGGTGAGTGTAACCAGCCTGAGTGTTGTGGTGTGTGTTGAGGACTGCTCCAATAAAAGTCTCTGTTAAACAAGAAGGCACTGAGATGTTTGTATATTCAGAATGAACTCCAGACCTTCTCGACACTTGCAGACAGTATTCACGTTTTCTTCATGTGAAGAAAGATAAGTAGAAAGCAGCCATTCAATAATGTACTGAAATATGTGAACTATGTGTGGCCTAAATTGTAATTACACCAGTGTAAATGGTGTAATTTTGATAATCTGGTGTTACAAAATGTATGCAGAATTACCGAAGTTACACCATTATTATGCCATTTCATATAATTTTGGGGAGAAATGTTAACATGAGATGTATCATTCGGGTATATTATTAACATACGCGGAATTTCAGTTAGATTTTTTACTTGAGCAGATGATTCAGCTAGTTTTTGTGTATGAAACTACAAATCTGAACGTTACCGGCTGTGTTTTGAACTAGAAATCAACTTGAAATTACATTTTGAATTTGAATGTTTACCTGTTGTGTGGAATGTATTTCATGTAATTCCACATCATTTCTTGTAATTTTCCGTAATTTTAGCAACAGCAAATTACGCAATTTCCACACCCCTAATCTCAACCCCTCACAACTAACTATAAGGCTGCACCAAAAGTAACGAATACCTTTGTAACGTCTGTTGTTGAGGATGAACTTCTAAAAGGTAGAGCCTGAAATTGGTAATGCTGCTCTCCCACTGCAAATCAAAGGTAACTCTGACCCCTCGAGTGGATTAGTATTTACACCCAATTTTGCCAGAAAATCTTCCTTGAATATCTGCGGTATCACAGTTTGTAGTGCGATCATCCGCAGTCTAGCACTGGATGGAGCTTGCTATTTGGAGTTGAAACCAGGAATAAAATGGAATAGATTCCTTGACTCCTTTCGCTTTGAGCACCGCTATCACTCCTCTCTTCTGGACAAAAGATTGAATTCCTTTTAGAATTTCTTTCAACTTGATGTCTTCTTTCAGAAGGAATGTAACTCGAAAGGGAGATATAGCCCCCTTCAATAACGTCCTGGGACGCCGGCCACAAAAGTGATATCTGCTTTTTTTGAGGGAATTTGATTTAACTTTTCTGGGTGAAACACTGTTTCTCCGCTGAATGGCTTCAAGAGCTATTTAACCTTTCAATACTCATATAAGCGACCAGGGAAGCAGACAGGAAAAATACCGTCACTTAAAACCCGTGGTCTTCCAAAGAGCGCAGTGGCAGTCATGCAGATGGGCACTAACTGCCAGCTGAAGGGGGCTGACTGTGAATATCTGATATATGCTTTTTTTTTAAAAAAAAAAAAGAACAATAGGCTGGCGAGACAGCGACAAATGCCACAACGGCAAATGAGGCGTTCCCGAACTGAAATGAAACTGGGGACAGAAAAAATAAGTTTCCATTGTATAGGATTTACAGGAAAGCTCTTAGCATAACATACACATGTACCGTGCTCTCTATAGTGTTTTTTTTCCAGCCGTTTCTCCCTGCCCGACTATGCCTAATAAGGCTGTATGTGGGGCAGACAATTAACTAATGTGCGGTCTTTGGACAGCAAATGGACAACAAACCACTGAGCTTTGCTAAACGTCTTCTGCTCTGGGTTGCACTGCCATCTGCTGGCCATTTTATGTCATTACAAGCATCAGTCGTACAGAAACACCGATGTGACTATATCTTCAAGCTTTAAGCCCAGAAAAGTGCATTTAACTTTCATCACAGCTGTTCACAAACCAATAATCATGTACATTTTATTTCAATGAGCGGCACGAGTGAAGGAGAATGGGGCTAAGAATTCAAGCACTGTTGTTTTAAAGCTATCGGTTTAATGTTACTCGTTATTCTGTGTTACTCCACTGTGTGATGGGGACTCCCGTGTGGTGTGAGAGGGGTCGCCCATGTGGTGTGGACTAGTTAAGGACCCACAAGACAATGAAGACATGCACACACTTGGCTGTGTGGTATAGGCGCAAGACCCAGTGCTCTCTACCCATGTTTATTATATGGCCTCTGACCAAGCCTTTAATAGAAATGGGGTAGCCCAGCAGGTCCAGGACCTGGGGATTACGCACTACTTGAATTATACAATGTTGACTAATTGTGATATTGCTAAATATTAGTCCTTTGGACCATTGTTTTTTGATACTCTGACCAAGCCTGGCTGGAGGGTGTTACAGGGTTTTTTTTCAGGCGCAGTGCCCCGCTCAGACAGATCCGGGTGGAACACTGTGTAGAGTGACCAACTGGCATAGGTGTAAATTCAGGACAGTGACCGTAAAAATTCAGAACAAAGGGTAAAAATTCAGGACAGAAATTCAAAAATCAGGACAAAGGTTCGGGACAAAAGTTACGTTTTTACATTTGTACCGCTCTTGGTTGGAGCGACTGTTAGCGCACCCAGCGCTGGAGCTGGGAGGTACCATCTCGGGTGAGGCTACCGTCGGTTGGCGCTGGAGGCACGGTATCATCAGTTCCTCCACTCCTGTAGATGTTGCCCAACAGGGATTTGTCAAAACCATACTTTCTCCCGTATCCGGGATTTCATATTGACCGGGCCTTGGTGTCCACTGTGGGCTAGAGCGGTGACGCCGTGCTACAGGCATGTGTATATCACTGGTCTTCGGCCTCTCAGTATTAGCCCTTCATGGGTCACACTCAGCTTGTCACGCACCATCCACATCTTTGTGAGGATGTCTTTGGGCCCATGCCAGCTATTGGCATCACAGAGGAAGTTCTGCCAGGATACTTTCTGGAGTTCTTCTGATACCTTGGCCAGGAAAGCGTCCTCTTTGGTGGCCTCCTCAATCTCCTGGAGGGTGAATGTCTTTGGGCAGGATCCTCGAGATATCATGCAGATGTAATCTTCCGTGGTGTCTTCCTTGTTGTCGGACCCCACGGGAGGGTGAGATGGGTTTCCAGAGAGGCAGTCAATTGGGTCCTTGGACCCCTGGCGATAGATCACTTCCACTTGATCGTTCTGCAACTGGATGGCCCAGCATTCAATGCATGGTGGTGAGTGTGGCGCTGTTCCCTTGAATAGAGGGATGAGTGGCTGGTGGTCAGTGACAACGCGGAACGGTCTTCCGCAGAGGTAGAGGTAAAAATGGCCACAGGCCCCTTGATGGCTAGCGCCTCCTTTTCGATTTGGGCACAGCAGGCTTTGGTTGGCATCAGCGCCTTGCTGCCAAACAAACGCCAGTGGTGCCACTTTCCTGACTCAGCTTCTTGGGTGAACACTGCCCGAGGCCCACTGGACTGGCGTCAATGACGAGTTCTGTATGTTTCTTCAGATCAAAGAAGGCCATTGTTGTTTTGCTCAACAGTTTGTGCATTATCTTTTGGAATGCTTCTTCTTCCTGCTTACTCCACATCCATGGGGCGTCGACCTTGGAAAGGGCCCAGAGCGGCTCAGCTTCAAGGTTTGGAATAAACCTGCCACAATCAGCGATCATGCCAACGTAGCTGCATGTTGCAGAGATGGTGGTTAGGGCTGGGTCCTGCTTGATGGCTTGGAACTTGCTGGGGTCAACCTGCATCCCATTCTGGTCAAACACATACCCAGAGAAGTCCACAGATGTTTGGAAGAAGGAGCATTTCTTCTTGTAGAGAGTGATACCATGTTCCCACTGGCGCTTCAGGGTAGCTCGCAGGTGTCTGTGATGTTCTTCAGCAGTCGCAAAGTGGATCAGGATGTCATCACTTACATTCATGAAACCTTGGAGTCCCGACAGTGTTTCAAGAATGCGCCCTAGAATTCTTCGAGAGCAGATGAAATGCCAAAGTGCAATCCCTTGTACCAGCGTAGTCCCAGATGTGTGGAGAAAGTTGTGATGTATATACTTTCCTCCACTAGCAGTAACCAGTGGTATCCGACATTTAGGTCTAATTTGGAAAACCACTTTGACCTATTCAAATCAGCGATTATATCATCCACAGTAGGCATGATATGTTTCTCCCGCTTGGCTGGGGAGATGCATGTCGATACAGATGTGGATTTTGCCTGGTTGCTTTGACTTCTCCGTTATGACCATCGGGGAGGCCCAGTAGGTCAGTACCGGTACTCTAAGACTCAGAGACTTTCGAGCTCATCAAGCTCCTGCTGCACTAGCAGCCTCCGGTGGAAAGGCACACTGTGGTGGCAAAGAGCTCTGGGCTTGCATGATTTGGCAATATGGAGTTTTATGGGGGGAGGCCTTCAGGTAACCTAACCCCATGAATAGCCCAGGGAACTGGCCCAGCAGCTCATTGATTTGGAAGACCGTAAATTCCTGGTGAAGGACACAAGACTTAGGTCTTCAGCCGTGGGGCTCCCTTTCAGGGTGCTGGCTTGTTTGTTGTCAATATGGGAGGTTGTTGGGAGCTCCTGTTCACCAGACTTCAGTTCACACTCACACATATGAACCCTTTGAGCGGCAACGGGATCTGGCTGCCATACATGAAGATCTTCGTGTTTAATGGGGATAGCATGGGCTTAGGTTTCAGGTGGCGGTACTGCTGGTCACCCCTCACATTCACGAGGCACCTATATCTATGAGGGCCTTGACCTCCGAGCCAGTGATTTCTACCGCACAGGAGAATTGGGGCTGTCTGTGTCTCTTTATGTAGCTAGTAAAGGAGATGAGGAAAGTCTCCTCTTCATCATCTGGTGATGAGTCTTCCAGATGGTTCTTTGGGTGAGGTGCCCGGCAAGTAACATTATGGGGCTCATTCTCATCAAAGGAGAGTTGGCGGATAGCTCGATATAGGGGCCATTGCCCCCTTGTGCCCCTTCCTCGTGTGCCTTCCCTGCAGACTACCATAAAGAGATTCACCTTGCCACATTTGGAGCATGTGCAGCCACGTGCGGGGCAGTCATCCATGTGGTGTTTGTCGTACCCACAGTTCCTGTAGAGTGCAGTGGCTTGTGAAGTGGTTGGGATCTTCGGCTTGCTGTCCTTGCCTTTAGTTTATACTACTGCAACTGCCCTCCCTACCTTCACTGTTGGAGGCCTTTCAAGGGATTGGATAATCTCAATGTCCATCTCTTTGACCCTGGCTGCTGCGAGGTTATAGGATCTGGACATGATTAGCATATCGTTGAGCGCAATGTTTGGTTGGTGCAGTATGAGGCTTGATTTTTTTTTTCTCTCAGCACTCTTGAATAATTTGTGCCCTCACTTCTTTTGATTGGTCATCCGCCAAGCAAATACTAGCTATTTCACGCAGCCGCACGTAGAACATGTTGATCGATTCACCTTCTCTGGCGCACTTTGCGGAGTTTGAAGCATTCGAAATCAGGATTCACTTGAGAATCAAAGGGCGTATTGAGCTCTCTCACCGCAGCGTAATTTTTGGTCATTGCTCCAGTGTTAGGAATGTGGTCAAACAATTTGTAAATCTCATCACCCGCGTAGTATAGTAGAAGGGAGCGCTTCACCGCTCTGTCTGTTTTGCGGGTGGCGATGAAGTTATTTTCTAGCTTTTCTACCCATGTTTTTCCAAAAAGGGGAGGCTGTTGCAGGGTCAGTGAGTTCACTGAATGGTTGAAGCACCCCAACCAAAACATGTTGCGGAAGATAGGGTCTTGGTGATTGTCCCTCTGGGGGCGTCGCATTGGCTTTATCAGCCATGACAGGCGTGCTCTCTATGGCAGTGTAAGTGCGAAAGCATTCCATGTATTACCATGATTTCTGGGTGTGGTTACTGAAGCTTCTCCTCAAGCTGTCCCCCGTATTCGAGACTGGGCAGGGCAGTGCAGGGTTCTGGCATGCTGTGGGCGGGCTCTTTACATGGCCACACGGCCTCACCGATGGACGCGACTTCCGGTAGTATACAATGCATGAATTCCAGCCAGCGCATGCCTGGTGGGTGCACACCATGGGTAGGACTGGCAAAGCTGCTGAGGCTCCTAGCCGGCGGCCGGGCGGCGATGAGTGCAGCAGGGCAGTACAACAACTCCAGCACGGAACCTGGTGGTGCCGGAGGCAGGTGAGGCGCCTGGCTACCGAGTTAGGCATCCGCAGGAGCTGGGCCTGCAGAGTAGCAAGGCAGGGTTGCGGCCACGGCAACTCCCAGGTCGTTCAACAGGACAATCGAGTCGAGTGGCTACCGGCGTCAGCAGTGCAGAGCAGCACAAGCATGCAGGCACCCTTGTCACCAGTGTGTAGGGTGACCAACTGGCATTGGTGCAAATTCAGGACGGTGAGGGTAAAAATTCAGGACAGAGGGTCAAAATTCAGGACACAAATTCAGGACAGGAGGTCAAAATTCAGGACAAAACTTCAGGACAATGGGTACGTTTTACAGACACATCAGAGGTCGCGCAATAGTATATAAGTAAGCCCAGCCATTTCCAAACATATTCAACCATTTGCAAACCTAGACATCATGTATCCTTCCATCTATCATTTCACTCATCCATCCCTTCATCCATCCCCTCATCCATCCTTTCACTCATCCTCCATTATCCATCCATCCATCCACCCTATCCATCGGTACACTTATCCATCCACTCTTCATCCCATCCATCCATTCACTCATCCATTCAGCCATTTACCCTTTCACCAATCCAGCCATCCTTTCACTTACTAATCCATCCACCCATCCACTCTTTTAGTCATCCATCCATCCTCCCTTTCTCTACCCATCGACCCTTTCACTTAGCCTTCCTTCCATCCATCCATCCACCCACCCATCCATCCATCTACTCATCCACTCATGAATCCATCCATTGCCCCTATCACTCATCCATCTATCATTTCACCCCTTCACACATCTATTCATCCTTTTGTCCATCTACCCTCCCTTTCACTCACTCATCCATCCCTACACCCACCCTTTCACTCATATGTCCATTCACTCACCCTTGCACTTATCAATCCATCAATCCATCCATCATTTCACTCATCCACCTACCCCTCATCATCCACCCACCCACCATCCACCCACCCACTCATCCATCCTTTCACCCACCCAACCTCCAATCCACTGATCCATCCTTTCACCCACCCACCATCCACCCACCCATCCATCCTGTCACTCACCCACTCATCATCCATCCATCCTTTCACCCACCCACTCATCATCCATCCATCCTTTCACCCACCCACTTATCCATCCATCCATCCTTTCACCCACTCCCCATCCATCCTTTCACCCACCCATCATCCATCCATCTGTCCTTCCCCTCATCATCCATCCATCCCCTCATCATCCATCCATCCTTCCCCTCATCATCCATCCATCCTTTTCCCTCCTCATCCATCCATCCTTTTCCCTCATCATCCATCCTTCCCCTCATCATCCATCCATCCTTCCCCTCATCATCCATCCATCCTTTCACCCACCCCCTCATCGTCCATCCATTCCCTCATCATCCATCCATCCATCCTTTCACCCACCCCCTCATCATCCATCCATCCACCCTTCCCCTCATCATCCATCCTTTCACCCACCCCCTCATCATCCATCCATCCATCCATCCATCCTTCCCCTCATCATCCATCCATCCATCCATCTTTCTCCTCATCATCCATCCTTTTTCGTCATCCATCCATCCTTCCCCTCATCCATCCTTCCTTCCTTTCATCCATCCTTCCCCCTCACCCATCCTTCCCCTCACCCATCCATCCATCTATCCTGCCCCTCATCCATCCATCCTTCCCCTCCATCCATCATCCTTCCCCTCCATCCATCATCCTTCCCCTCATCCATCCTTCCTTTCATCCATCCTTCCTTTCATCCATCCTTCCCCTCACCCATCCATCCATCTCATCCATTTATTCTGCCCCTCATCCATCCATCCTTCCCCTCCATCCATCCATCCATCCATCCTTCCCCTCATCCATTTATCCTTCCCCTCATCCATCCATCCTTCCCCTCCATCCATCATCCTTCCCCTCATCCATCTTTCCCCTCATCAATTATCCAGCTAACCTTCCACCCATACATCCAGCTATTTACATTTTCTCTCCATCCTTCCCCTCACTCATCAATCCATCTGTCCTCTCTCATTATCCATTTATTCAATCTTTCATTCATCCATTCACCCTTTCACTAATTCATCCAGCCATTCACACATCCCTTCACTTACTTACTCGCCCACCTTTCCATATTAATTTTGAGCTGAGCCCTTTTGAGAAGAGGCCCATCAAGAACTTCACCCTCGCTGCAGGGGTCGTTCCAGGACTGGGACAGAAGCCACCCAGGGCGGAGACAGGATCCACCACAGGGGGGACAAGAGCCATCACAGGCGGGGGGGGGGAAGACAGGAGTCACCACAGGGGGGAACAGGAGCAGGAGTCCTCACAGGAGAGGAAACGTGATCCACCAGGGTGGGCACAGGGGTGGGCATGCAGTATTCTAGTATCATCTTGGGCTTCTCGCCCCCTCCTGCACAAGACAACGAGAAGACAGGCTCTCTGCCTAAAATGCCACCCCCCACTGTGATGTACAGTACTTACAGGAGATACTCCAAGAGAACTGATTGAACTGATTGTCCTCCATGTACTTTGTTAATCAGTGTGGGTGCGAATGTGCCATTTCTTTATTGTATTACATTATGCATGTTTGAAGAACCAAGGTTTGCTTACAAATTAGTGACAGTAATTAAGCTTGGTGAAGAGAAGCAGGTGCTGCCTCGGTGTAATCAGGGGTGTAATCTGGCCGAGTCTAGGATGTTTGGGGCCCTGGGTAGAAATGGAATGTGTGAGGCCCCTCTAAATAGCAGATACAAGACGCATTCAGGGCTGTTTGCATGTGAATGGATGCCCCCTGCTCCTGAACCTGCAGCCCCTCCCTCTGTCACCTTCAAGCACCTCTTAACAGCTCATCAAGGGCTGGAGGTGTGAGGGTTGCCATCCCGCTGTGCCTCTACAGTGCTGCTGGGGGTCTGAGCTTTCATACAGCCTCGGAGTTCAGACGGGAGGTGGGGGCAAGCTGTGCCCGGTTAAAATTACGGACAAATGGCGTCCGTTAAAGAATCCTTCACGGACAACGGACAGACAGCCAAAATTACGGACTGTCCGTGAAATTTACGGACGGTTGGTCACCCTACCAGTGTGATGGAGTACCCCCGTATGGTGAGAGGCGCAGGGACCCACAAAACAATGAAGATACACACACACTTGACTCAGTGGCATGGGCGCAAGACCCCGAGCGGTCTACCCCCGTTTTCATATAGCTTTCGGCTTTCTGGCTGGAGGGTGTTACAGGGTGTGTTTCCAGGGCAGAGGGCCCCACTTGGACAGGTCCAAGTGCAACACTACACAATGTAGTTTTCCCAGTCGTCCATTGATACATTTGGCGTGGCTTGGACAGCCAACTTAGCGAACGCAGCTTAAACGAGCTCTATGCGCCCGCACCTAAACATCCACCAAAATCCGCTGTTACTCTACTTCAGTGCAGCACATCAGACGTTGGAAAGCCTACTACAGTCTACAGCTTTCTGCTAGATATCCCAGGCTGGAGCCGTTGAGACCCGGAGGACGGCCTGATATCCCACTTCGACTTCGGTGTTCCCTGGAGGCACCGTGCAGTCCGGGCTCGGTGTTGCATACCTGCCCCCTGTCAGAGATGAGATACACTGTTGTGGTTCCGGGGCCGGGCCCCGAGGTGAGGAGGAACACCCACAGCTGGGGGCAGGCTGAGAACCACTTCCGGTGTGAGGCCTGGAACCTCTTCCGACGGCCGGTGAAAGGCGTGACAATCCCCCGCGGTGCCGGAGCCTCCTGGCCTACACTTGTACCCTGTGGTGGCGGCGCACTTTTGGATTGCGCACTGGCTTGGGGGGCTCGTGCAACCTCTATAGGCTCCCATTGGGTCTGGGGTCGTTGTGTGCGGCCTCAACTGGATTGGACTGTTATTCACGCTGGCATTGGGGAGTGTCCTGGGGCCTGGATCCCTGCCTGGCGTGCTATGGTGCAACCCCCGCTTTGACCCTGAATCCTCTGGCCTTATCTTGATGCTTCACCGGGACATTTAGAAACCGGGGGCGCATGTGTGCTGGCTGTGTGGCCGTGCTGGGCTGGCGCCTCCCCCATCCCTCCTCCGGTGGGTCGACGAGATCCTGTTTGTCTTCCTAGCTGTCATCAGAGCGGGGCATTGCGGTGTTGTGGTGGGGGGCTGTGCCCTGGAATTGAGGACCGGTCTGGCCATAGGAAGGAGGGGTGTGGTAGCCGCGAGTCGGTGGTCCGGCAACTGTGGTCCTGGTAGAGGGGCCTACTTAGCTGGCTAGGCCTGGTAGGGCTTGTGGCTGAGGATGAGCCAGATTCCATGAGGACCGGCATGTGCGGCCCCTTCCCCTGTTCGGTCTCCTCCTGGAACGATTGACTCACGATGCCTTATGACATATTGGGACCCTCTCCTGGGCACTGGTGCAGCGCCCCGGTGGCGGAACTCCCTGGGCAACCTGACTTGCTGAGCGCCACCATGGAGAAAGATAGGCCAGGTGTGGCAGGCACGAAACAAGGCACCCTTGACCAATATACTACGCCTCCTGGATCGGGAACCTAATGTGGAGCGGTACCTGACAATGCAGCGCTCCTTGCTGACTTTACAGAAGCCAGGGACAGGCTCGATTCCAAGATTGGCCCAGTGGGCTCGGAGGTCTCCTCCTACGCCAGGATCTTCGTAAAGCAGTGGAGTGTATTACTGAGGCGGATGTGCGGGTCTCCACAGTAGAAGACACGGTTACCACCCTGCAGAAGAAAGTAAACAAGCTGACGGTGGTGACATTGGAGCTGGCATCCCGTGTGGAATATGCGGGGGCCGAGCGAGACGCAACAACCTCCGCTTCGTGGGTTTCCCAGAGGACTGCGAAGGCACCTCCATGAACAACTTACTCACTCAATTGCTCCGTGATACTATGCCGGAGAAGTTTCTGTCGACCTGCTTAGTGGTGGAAAGGGCCCACCAGTGCTTTGGTGAAAAGACCTCCCGGGGGGGTAAGCCTGCGGCCCTCCACCACCCGCAGGCTACCACCTGCACCTCATCCCTGGTGGCCAGTGGAAGGCCGCAGGTAGGTTTGTTCATCCTCCGCTTTATTGCTGTATTTTTATTGTTGTGTCTGTGACTGCTGTTGTCTGTCTTCCCCCGCTGCCTGTACGTGGTGCTTGCCCCTTTTTCTTCCCTTTGTTCCACACGCTGTCCCCGTGCTCTCTCTGCCTGGTCTTTCCTTCTGTACCCCTCACTGCCCCGTGTCTCTGCCTGGTTTCCCCTTCTGTTCCCCTCGCTGCACCCATGTCTCTGCCCAGTTTTCGTTTCTGTTCCCCTTGCTGCCCCGTGCCTCTCTGCCTGCTCTGCCTTCTGTTCTTAGCTGTCCCTGTATTTCTGTGTTCTGTATTTTGCCTCTGTGCCACTTGTTTTTCCGGTACTTTTGTGCCCTTTTGCCTTCTGCGCCCCTCGTGTTTCCCTCGTTTCTGTGCCCCTTTTGCCTTCTGTTCCACTCATTTTTTGTGCCCATCTGCCTTCTGTGCCACTTGTTTTTCCCTCGTTTTTGTGCCCCTTTCGCCTTCTGTTCCACTTGTTTTTTGTGCCCTTCTGTGCCACTCGTTTTTCCCTTGTTTTTGTGCCCCTTTTGCCTTCTGTTCCACTCGTTTTTTTGTGCCCTTCTGCCCTCTTTGCCACTCGTTTTTCCCTCATTTCTGTGCCCCTTTTGCCTTCTGTTCCACTCGTTTTTTGTGCCCCTTTTGCCTTCTGTTCCACTTGTTTTTTGTGCCCTTCTGCCCTCTTTGCCACTCGTTTTTCCCTAATTTCTGTGCCCCTTTTGCCTTCTGTTCCACTCGTTTTTTGTGCCCTTTTGCCTTCTGTGCCACTCGTTGTTCCCTCGATTTTGTGCCCCTTTTTCCTTCTGTTACGTTCGTTGTCCCTCACGCCCTCGCCGCTGTGTCCCCTGCGGCCCGCACCCCTGATGGCCCTCTGCCCATTCGCTGCCCTGCTTCCCAGCTGCTCCCCCCTCCCACCTCCACATATATGCCGGCCGCTGTGCGGCCACGCCTGGTCTGCGCCCAGTGCCAGAACCCCTGGCCCCCTCACCCGCCATGACAACCGCCGCCACTACGACGCCGGCACTCTGCACGCTCTCAACTCCGGACGGAGTCACACCTGCTTCAAGGCCGCCCCGAAATGCACACACAGCCCCTTCACCTGCCGGAACTGCAGCTACACCAGCCTCAGAGCCGATGAACCACCCGCCAAGAAAGACCCCAACCATCTCTGATGCATACTACTGAACACCCGCTCCGCATGCAAGCATGCCTTCGAGCTCTAGGACCTGCTCAAAACAACATCCCCGGACGACGCCTTCCTGACAGAGACCTGACACCCGGCATCGTCATAGCCATCCCAGGTGGATACAAGATCACCCGCAGAGACCGCACCAACGGAGTCGGAAGAGGAATCGCCATCGTCCACAAGAACAGCCTCGGACTGAAGCAACTCGTCACAACGCCCACCCACTCCGCCGGCCACACGCTCGACCCCGTCTTCTCCTCAAGCCCGCACGTCTCCATCAGCCACACCACCGAACTCCTCTGGACCGACCACCGCTGCATCCACTTCACCTTCCAGAAGCCCACCACACACCACCACATCCAACAGATCCCCTGCCGCTGCTGGAGCAAAATCATCAAACACCAATTACACGCAAACCTTGCTCTCAGCCCACCCACCGAACCCTCCAACACAGGACGACGCTGCCCACAGCCTCAGACGCTAGATCGAGGACTGCGCCAACACCCTCGCCCCGCTGATGAAACCCCCCCACAGAGACACCAGCAAGAGGGCCAGCTGGTTCACCCTAGAACTCCTAGCCTCCAAGCAAGCCAGCCGAAACTAGAGAAGAAATGGCACAGTGAACAAACTCCGAACAGCCACGCAGCACACAAGGATGCCATCGGCAACCACCACCACCTCATCAGGGCGGCCAAGAGGACCTCCTTCAAGGACCGCCTCGACAACAACGCACACAATAGCAAGGAGCTCTTCAACATCGTGAAGGAACTTTCCAACCCCAGCTCCAACACCAACGACATTCCGCCGTTCGCAAGCCCTGTGCGACTCCCTCGCCACCTTCTTCCACAGCAAGATAGCAGACATCCACGACAGCTTCAACACCCAGACAGCCCCAACAGACAGCAACACAACAGACCCTCCGCACACAATCAACCACAATTCTCTGCTAGCCTGGGCCAGCATGAGCATCGATGACACCATCAAGACCATCAAGACAATGTGCACAATCCACTCTGGCTCTCTGTCAGACCCATTCCTGCACCACGTCTTCAACAGAGAAAGTAGCTCCATCGCACCCACCTGCGCAACGTCATCAATCTCTCCCTCGAGACTGCGACCTTCCCAGAGATCTGGAAACAGGCCGAGATCAGCGCCCTACTCAAAAAACCTGAAGCAGACCCAAGAGACCTCAAGAACTTCCAGCCAATCTCTATGCTCCCCTTCCCGGCCAAGGTCATCGAGAAAACCGTCAACAGACAGCTTGAATACCCGATACCTTGAAGAAAACCGCTCGATAAAATCAGGCTCCCCGAAAGATCCTATCACCCCTAGGCGGCTGATGGGTAGTCTGCTCACTTTAGAGCCGTACATTCGACATCTTTTGAACATCTCTTTTGGGACTCACTCTGTCCCTGAGGCCTGGAAGCAGGCGGTAGTCCTTCCGCTACAAAAAAAGCCCAATATTAGCTATGACAGGCTGGACAACCTTCGCCCTATTTCTCTTTTGCCTTATATGGCGAAGGTTGCTGAGAAAATCGCTAACCTTCAGCTAATGAGCTTTGTAGAGGAAGCCTCTCTGCTTCATGACTCGCAGTTTGGATTCCGTCCGCGGCATTCAACCGAGTCAGCACTGTTGATGCCAGTTGAATCTCTACGGCAAGGAGTGGATGAGGGCCAGACTATGGCTCTGATCCTCTTGGACCTAAGCGCAGCATTCAACACTGTAGCTCATTCCATCTTGCTACAGTGTCTGAATGATGGAGGAGTATCAGGGGCTGCGCTGGGGTGGATCCAATCTTTCCTGACAGGCAGATGCTTCCAGGTCCGCCAGGGAGAGTGCTACTCTAGGGAGATTGGGTCGGGAGAGGGTGTGCCGCAAGGCTCGTCCCTGAGCCCGACCCTGTTCAATCTGTATGTCTCCCCGCTGGCGGCCATAGTGGAAAGCTATGGACTTCGTCTGGTGTCCTACGCCGACGACACGCAGCTGGTCATCTCCCTTTCGCGCGCGCCCGGTTTGGTGGCGGACAATTTCAGAGCTTGCATGCAAGAACTGGCAGCCTGGATGTCTGCCAACTGCCTGAAACTTAATGGCAGCAAAACCGAGGTGCTCGTGGTGGGGGGATGTCCATCTGTGTGGACGTCGGCGTGGTGGCCACCTTGCCTTGGAGAGACACCGGTTCCTTGCCAGGAAGCCAGGAATCTTGGGATGTGGCTGGACACCAACCTTGCCTTCGAATCCCAGATTGGTCGTGTGGTGGGGACATGCTTTGGAGTCCTAAGAACTCTGAGAAAGGTCTTGGATTTCCTGCCCACTTCCGCTCGTCGGACGTTGGTGCATGCCTTAGTCACCTCATGCCTAGATTACGGCAATTTGCTGTATCTGGGGGCCACGGGAAAGGCTCTCAACCGCCTACAGGTGCTGCAAAATGCCGCCGCTCACCTTACTTTGAGGCTTCCTAGAAGATCTTCCTCCACTGCAGCACTTCAGGCTCTGCACTGGCTGCCTGTGAGGAGCAGGGTAGAATTCAAAGCCCTTGCTACGTGTCACCGGATTCTAGGTGGCAAAGCCCCTGCCCCGCTACAGAGCCTGGTGACCAGGTATGAGCCCACTAGGACTCTGCGCTCCTCCTGTACAGGCCTCCTGAAAATTCCTAAAATCAGGAAAGCACGTATGGGGGGAAGATCGTTCAGATTTTTGGCACCAAAGCATTGGAATGACCTTCCGTCTGAGATACGCCTGGAGGCATCAGAACCTCTGTTTAGAACTAAACTTAAGACCTACCTTTTCAGACGGTAGTCGGTTGCGCTAGCTGTCTAACTGCTTACCCCACTTTTATAGCGCGGGGACACGCCTGTAGGCATACACCAGGCACTCTACAAATGCCCCTAATAAATAAATAAATAAATAAAACAGAATCCTGGACCCTTCCCAGTCAGGGTTCCACAGCAATCACAGCACCGAGACTGCCCTCATTGCCGCCACCGATGACATCAGGACCCTGCTGGACAACGGCAAGACCGCAGCACTCCTAGACCTCTCTGCAGCCTTCGACACCGCCTGCCATCGCACACTACGCGCACGCCTCCACACTGCAGGGATCCGAGACAAGGCTCTGGATTGGACCACCTCCTTCCTCTCCGGCAGAACCCGGAGCATCCGCCTCCCCCATTCCGTTCCATAGCCTCGGAGATCATCTACAATGTACCCCAGGGATCCTCCCTCAGCCCGGCGCTGTTCAACATTTACATGCACGATCTCAACAATTTCTCCTACGCCAATGACACTCAGCTGATCCTCTCCCTCACCAAGGACCCCATCACTGCCAAAGCCAATCTCCATTAAGGAATGAAGGCCGTCGCCAACTGGATGAAGACCAGCCGTCTGAAGCTGAACTCTGACAAAATGGAGATCCTCATCCTCGGCTCCAACCCTTTAGCCTGGGACTATTCCTTTTGGCCGACGGCACTGTGGGCAGCCCCGACACCCACCGACCACACACGCAACCTGGGAATCATCCTCGACTCAACGCTCTCAATGCCAAGCAAGTCAACGACGTCTCCTCCTTCTGCTTCAACACCCTCCGCATGCTACGCAAGATCTACAGATGGATCCCGACAGATACAAGAAAGAAAGTCACCCAGGCCCTCGTCAGCAGCAGACTCGACTATGGAAACGCCCTCTACGCAGGAGCCCCGACCAAGCTCATCAAACGACTACAACGCATCCAAAACACCTCAGCACGACTGATCCTCAACGTACCACACCACGGCCACATCACCCCCCACCTGAGAAACCTGCACTGGCTCCCCGTCAACAAGAGGATATCCTTCAAGGTCCTCACCACGCACACAAGGCACTCTACAAGACCGGCCCAGCCTACCTCAAGAGAAGGCCCTCCTTCTACATCCCCAAACGCCAGCTCCGCTCTGCCGACCTCTCACTCGCCACCGTCCCGCACATCCGAAGAACAACCACTGGTGGGAGATCCTTCTCCCACCTTGCCGCCAAGACATGGAGCACCCTCCCACTGAGCCTACAACAGACCTAAGACCTGCTGACCTTCAGGAGGATACTCAAGACCTGGCTGCTTGATCAGTAGCACCCCCCCAAAGCGCCTTAAGACCCTCGCGGGTATGTAGTGTGCTTTACAAATGATTGCTTGATTGATTAATTGCGGGCTGTGATTGCAAAGCTACTCAACTATGCCGACAGGGTCGCTATTTTGTAACTCGCCAGGACGTGCAAGGATAAACTTCTTTTTGACTACCGACCGATCATGATATTTCCGGACTATACCCGCTTGGTGCAACAGAAACGTCATACTTTCACAGCAGCAAAAAAGCGGTTGTGAGACCTCAATATCAAGTTTATGCTCCTCTATCCGCGTTATCTATAATTCCAAGTCTCTCTTCTTCGACACGCCTAAAGCAGTTTTTACCTGGGCGGATGAACATGTCCGTCCAAGACCTCATACTCCGCTGCCGCTGGGTTTGGCTTCCGTTCGCAGCTCACAGCTTAATCGCTCCAGGAGAACCAAGTCAAAGCGGCGCAACAGATCTGGATCCGATCGCCGTTCCTCCAGTCTGGAGCGAACATCCTGATCGTAACTGACGGCTCAGATTACGTGATTTGTATCTCCATGGTCGTCCGACAGCTGGAAAACATCATCCGTACTATGCACTGACTTGTACTGGGCAGCACACACTCGGGCTCGGTCCACACATTCCATCCCCATGTTGAACTTCTTTGGGAAAGTTGGGATCCATTGGGATCCATTGGGAGAGAGACTCCGGGTACCGGGTACTCCCGTTGGGGGACTGGGGTGCTCTTCTCCGCGACAGATGCTCCTTGTTCATGGTAAGCATGGGCAAATTTTGCAAATCTCGCGTTCGCGAATTTTGCGGATTTGCGAACTCGCAATTCGCAAAATCCGCGAATTCTCGCGAATTTGCAGATTTTTTTTTGTGTGTTTGCGCTGGTTTCTGCCAGTTCGCGAGGGTTTTGTACAATTTCGCAAACACGAACTTACCTGTCGGGTCGCAAGTTTTGCGAACTTGTTGTTTCTACGTGTCCAGCCTGTTTGGGACACTCTTCTTCATCACTGCCACTCTCTGTCACCACTGCCACTCTCTGACTACTCATGCCACCCTCTGGCCCACCCATGCCACCCTCTGTTTCATCACAGCACCCTCTGGTTGTCCAGTCAGTGTACATTATTGTGGCAAAGCAAAGTACACCTTCCCTGCCTCAAGTGACCTGAATTAATTTGGGGCTGATTAATGTGTCACAGAATATTTTTTTAGCTGGCACCTGCTTCCTTAGTGCTTCCTGATTAGTGATCTTTTGCACTTGCTAAGTGCTTTCATTGTTGCAAAATTAGTTACAACACCTGCCCTGCCCCAACTGACAATAATGAATTAGGGGCTGATTAATGGATTTGAACTTCCAGCCTGGCTCCTGCTTGTCTCCCTTAGCTGTAATTCAGGACCTTTGTGGCATATGTGTAACTATTCTGAGGTTCAGAGCAGGGTCACATAATAGTTGCAAGTAGGCAACTGAACTCTGGAGGGGCCCCTCAGGAAGCACTACAGGAAATGGCTACTAATGATGAGCCTGAACTTTTGAACCTGGTAAGTAGTTTCAGTTTTGCTAAGATCGTATTTCTGCAATTTAGCGCTTATTCGCGGGGCGCGAAGTTGTACTGGGAAGCCGCGAACTCACGCGAACAGTGCGAGCAAAATCCGCTGCTCGCGGATTTGCGGATTTTGCGGGAGATTCGCGAATCTCGCGGATTGCGAATTTACCGAAAATCCGCAAAATCCGCGAGCGAAACGGATTTTCCGCCCATGCTTAGTTCATGGCAGTATCGGGGGACTGAGGGGGGTTTATGGGGTTCTATGTTCAGTTTCTTTCAATGTTTCCACAGGTGCGGACATGTCACCTAAATCCCACAACATACTACACTTTGCAAGCATACAGGTTTCCAGATGACTGCACAGGCTAGCACTCCCCCGCTCGGGGACCTTACGGTAGTGTTATGGAACATCAGGGGGTTACCTAACAAAGTCAAATGGGGAGCCGTCCTCTGCTTGGCCAAGCGATATGGGGCAGATATCCTGCTCCTTCAGGAAACTCATGTGCTAGGTACCAAGGTTCCATGCTTGGCCCGGTTTGGATATCACCAAGTATGGGTTCACCAGGGGGTATCGCGGGACGGCTATTCTCATCCATTGCTGAGTCTCCTTCATCCATACGAAGCATTGGGAGGACCTGGGGGGGTGTTCCAGCCTGGTATTGGGAAACTAAATGGGAAACACATCAACATCGGGAGCATCTATGCCCCCCTCCCTTAGGGAACACATTCATTGACAAACTCTCACGCCTCTGGGGGGACCTCCCGCATGGTATAACACTTCTTGGTGGGGATTGGAACGATGTAATGACCCCACTAGATAGAAAACGAAGATCAGACATAGGCCCGGTAACTGACATGTCCAAATTACACACCCTTGCTTCCTCACTGGGATGGGCAGAAATCTGGGGAGAATACCACCCCACTGATGGGGCCTAAACTTACATGTCTGCGGTTCATGGTTCCCTCTTTTGGCTGGATTACCTGTTCATACCACATAGCTACATCCATAGGTTCTCTCAAGCCTCTCACATCCCTCGCAGGTTGTCGGACCACTCCCCAGTCTCTGTTACATTGCACACTCTCGCTCAGAGACCCCCCTTTAGGTGGCGAATGTCCTCATGGCACCTTCGCTATCCCGCTTACCAAGAAATACTTACTTGGGAGATACAGGAATATATAAGCACAAATGTCGATACCGCCCCATCCAAGGTGGTCTTTTAGAAGGCTCTAAAGCCTATAATTCAAGGAGTAGATATCAGTTACTGTGCACAGGAGAAGCACAAAAGCCAAGCCCAACGGGCTGAACTTGAGGCCCATCAGACTTCTCTAGAGACACAATACAATCTAGATCCTAACCCCGCTCTCCAACATAATTTATTGCATGCAGAACGACAACTGGAGCACCACCTCATAGATAAGGCCAAGGAGATTTAGCTGGCGTCACAACACCGGATCTAGCAATTGGTGGGCAAGTCTAGCAAGAGGCTGCATAGGCTATGCCAGGTGGGGTGGTCCCTGGCTGCCGTTCCCATCATCTGAGGTGCAGACGGTGCACTACATTCGTCCCCCAGGGCGGTCGCCGCAGAATTTGGATGTTATTTATGCTCCCCAAAGGTATACCAAAAGCCTGTTGCATGTTAATTAGATACTTCAAAAGAACCCAGAAACTCTCCAACTGCTGTGTAGCTTGACCCTGATCCAGTACATTAATGGCTTACTCATTATATCAAGGACAAAAGAAGCTTGTAGGCAAGACACTACCTGGGACACCGGATCGAGAAGGGAATCAGGCAAGTGTCCAGGGGCTTTTTAATGGTTTTATGAGTTTACTTTGATCTTGTTTTGGTTTCTTTTGTTATTTTAGCTTTGCTCATTTTCCCAGTACTCCAGTCTGGGAGGGGAGCCTTCCTGATCGGAGAGGAGCGCTGAGACTCCAGTTCCCATTTTTTTGTTGCCCATCAATTTTCTGGAAGAATAGCCACACCCTTTTGGAGGTGGGATATAAATGCATGCTAGCTTCAGAAACACGCCAGATTCCTACTGCCTAGTGTGGTAACGCCCACTTTGAGTGGTTTTGTATTACTTTCTATACCACAAATTGATTTCCTTGCAGCGCACTAGACACTGGGAGGTGCCTACACCCATCCTGGTGTCCGGCATCTTAGGTTGGCCCCACCGGGATCTTTTTAATGGTTTTATGAGTTTATTTTGTTCACGTTTTGGTTTTATTTCTACTTTTAGCTTTGCTCATTTTCCAAGTACTCCAATCTAGGATGGTAGCTTTCCTGATCAGAGAGGAGCGCTAGGACTCCAGTTCCTGTTTTTTTGATGCCCATCAATTTTACGGAAGAATAGCCATGCCCATTTGGAGACAGGCTATAAATTCATGCCAGCTGCATGGACGCGCTGTGGATGCGCGACACTGGCGTACCACAGGCAAGTCCGCCTGCTCCCGTTAGCGCCTGGACAGTGCCAGGGGCAAGGAACCCTGTTCCTCCTGCCCTAAGGAACCTATTTTACTCCAAAAGGGAACTTCTTACGCTGAGGATACCTGTCGCCACTCGCTTGATGTAGCATCCAGTCCAGGTGCAATTTCTTCTTTGAAGCACTTCCCATGAAGGTATCACAAGGAAGTATGCCTTGTCTAGCCTAAATCTTAGTCAGTGCTTTTTGCTAAATTGCCGCTCCCAGCCTAAGCATAAGCATGAGATAGCAGACTTGATGAAGTCACACCAACCTACCGCGCCATTTTTAGTTGAGAGTTCATTAATTGACACGACTTCGTATTCTCCAATATTAGGGGTGTCTTTCATAGATTCACATGCTTGAATAGTTCCTTGTCGTCGAAGTGGGAGTCCCACGGTACATAAAATAGTAGAAAGAAAACATATATACATAAAGTACATATATATATATATATATATATATATATATATATATATATATATATATATATATATATATATATATATATATATATATATATATATATATATATATATATATTTGTAGGAGACTGCTGGCAATTCTACACTCTGCCAGCAGTATTCACCCCCCGCAACACTCATCAACAGCATTCCTTATTAGAGAGCTATTGAGACTCCGGAGGAATTGCTCCAGGATTTCTGATTTCGAGGCGGCTGCCTCGGAATGCCTGTCCCGCTTTAAGATCAGGGGATATGGCGATTAATTATTGTAAGGACGCTGAAGAAAGTCAGAAAGATCTCAAGAGGGACTCTATTCACTGCCAAACCGATTGTGGCTGGCAACCACCAACAAAGGCAAATTTAGGCTGATTACTCCTTATTCAGCAGGAGCCAATGACTTAAGAATGATGCTCAGAAAAAACTGGCACATTCTGCAGACAGACATTGTGCTAAAAGAGGATTTGCCATCTTACCCACTACTAACATTCAGTAAAGCTAGGTCAGTGGGAGATATGCTTGTCACTAGTCACCTGGAAAAGCCCATGCCCCAAATGAACACCTTAAGGGACCAAAGAGGGTTTTATCCTTGTGGCCGTTGCAAAGCTTGTGTGGGCAGCAAGAGGGTTCTTTCGTACGTAATATCTGAAACAGGGAAGAGAATATCCATCAAAAAATTCATCACCTGTAGTACGCAATATGCGGTTTACTGTTTGCACTGCCCCTGTGGCCTCCGCTACATCAGTAGTACGATCAAAGAGTTAAAACTGAGAATATTGGAACACCTCAGGGCCATAGACAAAGCAGACCCAAGTTATCCGGTGGCCCGCCACTTTGCTGAAGTGCATGGTCGGGACCGCCAACAACTACAATATTTTGGCCTAGATATCGTACCTCCAAATATAAGAGGTGGAGACCGTTTGATACAACTTCGTAGACTGGAGTCGAGATATATCATAGGTCTCTCTACGAAGCATCCGAAGGGCCTCAATAGTGGGGAGGAGATGGCGTTCCATCTGGGAAAATAAGGACTATAACATAAAGACTAGCACAGTATTAATTTAGGTTATGAAAATTGTAAATGTGAATATATGAAATTTAATGCTGGCTCTTCTGATGTTTTAATGTGACCTGAGTTTGATCTCTTTCTTATAAATTTGTGAAATTGATTTTTTGATTCATGAACTTAGAGAGATGTTCTGTTATATGTGCTTGGGAGTAATGTTTCTATCTGTAGGGTAGATCATTGAAGATGGATTCTGTATCTGTTGCTTAGTTGTTTCACTTTTACACTTTCCGTATGGAATCATGTATGGTTTTCTATAGCATATGAATATTAAAACAAGAATGTGAGGAAACACATAAATGAATTATTAATGTGACTTTGAACTACCCGATATATATGAATTTTTGATGGATCAACTTTGAGACATTTTTAGATAACTCGGTATGAGATAGGAAATGTATGGTTGTATATATTTGTATACATATAAGCATTGTTATGATGATAACAACTGATAGAGGACATTAGCCGATCCACGGCTTCATGTTTTGTTTATGCCTTAAACAATTTTGATGTTAAATATACCCCCTGTCCTTATATATTAGCCCATTGGTGGGCTTCATTGGCGCCTTGTATATACTGTGAAGGCGCATTTTGACAACTCCAAGATGGCGCCTATAGTGATCATAGTGGGGTTAGTCCTCTGTCGCTTTCAATGATTTAGAAAATGCTTTATTAACGTACCGGTTGACATTCATGTGTAATTCACACTGTTGAAGGCAGCGCGCCGAAACGCGTCTGTGTAAACCCCCGCACAATAAAAACTTGCGCGGATGAGAAGAACTCCTCGAGTGCTGTTTTGTTTTCTTCATAAATGAAGGGAAATTGGAGCGATATATATATATATATATATATATATATATATATATATATATATATATATATATATATATATATATATATATATATAATTTTTAAGATATATCTAAAAGAAATAAAACCTTAAAGTACCATAGAACAACATTGGCCCATATAAAGTATAGAGGCAGAATTCACTTTAGTAGCATATCCATGTCATTATAATGGTCCATATCCCAGCCAATCAGGCTGTAGCACCCTCTAGAACCTTCTCCTCTGAAGCTCATGCCCTCAGATTTTCTACTGCACGTCGTGTGTAAGGGGGTCTCCATGAGCTCTGCTCAGATTCTTCAATCTTCAACTCTTCAAATCTTCTTCAACATGTCTTCTACAAAAAGATCTTTATTCCGGCCTTGTTCTGCCTGTGGAAAACTTCGCCTTTTCTCTGAGGACCCTCATAAAAAATGCATCTACTGCCTGTACCCGGACCATGAGGTGAGAAGTTGCAAGTTTTTAAAAGATAGAGAGGCCCGTCTCCTTCTGTGGCTATAGAGGTTGAAGACGTCAGACAACACCGTGTCTGATTTAGAGAGTGTGTCTTCCTGTCATTTCAAGACCTCTCTAAAGCGTGGGTCAGAGACTGAGCTTCCTTCACCATTCCTTAAAAAGAAGAAGCTTGTGGACACTTCCAAGTCCGTCTCCCCACGGGAACTGCCGTCCTCTACGCCTGCAGGACCTAGTTCTCTGGCGTCGCAGTCCCATCCTGTGCCCTCGTCCTCCAAAACGAGTGCCGGCTCGTCGACGGGATCGTCGACGCGCCCGTTGACGATGACGAGATCCGTCGACGTAATGCCTACGTCGACGACGACCTTCTCTGTATCGACGAAGACAACGACGGTGATGACTACATCGTCGACGATGGCCAAAGAGGTTCGCCCTATTTCTTCACTTGTGAAAATCTCGTCCACGGCAAAGTAATCTGCCTCGTCGACCACCCAGCCTAAGCGACACTCGTCATCGAAAACTTTGTCAACGCTACCAGCTTTGTCGACGGCAGCATCGTCGATGTCGAGTACCTCATTGACGTCTACCTCGTCGTCGATGACTCCGTCGACGCACAAAACTTCGTGGACGACAATGACATCCTCGTCAACGGCAGCGTCGTCGACGACGAAGGCCTTGACTCCGTCGACGACATCCACCTCATCGTCGACGCATGGAATATCGACGACGAATCCCTCGGTGACGACATCCGTCGACGGAGCATTTTTCACTGGCAACTGCAACCACCTTCACTGTAGTGACTGCAACTACGGTTAAATGCCCTGCACCACTGTTTTTGAGCCCTGTCCGGCATGGGTCAGGTCCCCCAGCTCAACTCTTTGTGTCGGCTGAGGAGGAATCTTCTGATGGCTCCTACGCTGATGAAACTTTTCGTCCCGCCAATAGTCCATCGGAGCTACATATCAAATATCAGGATGAGGATGACGATGCATACGAGAAGGAGTCTCACATCTCAATTCATGATGAGCAACAGGACTTGGAGCCTGGAGTTCCTATGGCACAGTTTCCGATGTCTTTAATTTCAAATCTGCAGCAGATGCTAGACGACTATAATCATCATTTTCCACCTTCTTCGCAGGCCTCTCCAACACCTCCTCCAGCACAGGAGCCTGTACAAGTTCCACTGCCACGGTCGCCAGTTCTTCAGGACCCTGGTACTGATGATGACGTCCATGTTGACACAGACCAAGACAATGACGCTGTCCTAGCAGATTGGGATAATTATCAGGCCCAGACGCCGTCTCCTCCTCCTGCCTCCCCTCTGGCTTCTCCCCCATTAGTCCCCTTCCATCTTAGCCAAGCGCCTTAGGGGGATAGGAGTGGACGGACCAGCGCTTAGCCTCCTGACATCCTTCCTTGACCACCGTGAACAGAGGGTTGGGCTGGAAGTTCTATCTTATGCTGACGACACCCAGATTATGGTCTCCCTCTTGCAATCTGTAGACATCACGGCCCGAAATTTCAGGAACTGTATGGAAGCAGTGGCGGGCTGGATGATAAGGAACTTCCTCAAATTAAATGGGGAGAAAACGGAGGTCCTTATCTTCGGAGGCAAGGATGAGATCTGGTCGATAGAGTGGTGGCCTTCTGCTCTTGGAGCATGCCCCACGCCCTCACAGTCTGCCCGCAACCTGGGTGTAATTTTTTACACCAAGCTCTCCTTCGACAAACAAGTCAGCAGGACTGCCTCAACCTGTTGTGGGGTCTTAAGAATATTGAGGAAAATTGTACACTATCTTTCCATCGAGGCCCGAAAACAGGTCACTGTGGCCCTCATATCCTCAAGGCTAGATTACTGCAAGGCATTATACCTAGGAATCAACAAACAACTAGTCCACCGCCTTCAAATAGTGCAAAATGCAGCAGCCAGGTTCGTTGCTGATGCCCCGAGGCTCTCATCAGGCTCCTCCATTAGAAGGAATCTGCATTGGCTCCCCATGCAGGCCAGGATAGAGTTTAAGGTCCTATGTCTCACCCACCGGGCCCTGTATGGATCCGGTGCTGAAGACATCAGACCCCTTGTGTCCCTCTATACCCCCGGCAGGACACTTCGCTCAGCATATAAAAATCTTCTTGCTGTGCCACGAGTCACCAAAGCCAGATTGGGTGGGAGGGCCTTTTTCTCCCTCGCCCCAGGATCTGAAACATACTTGCGGCTGAGCTTAAAGGACAAAGCTCCTATCCTCTCTTCTGAAAGGCATTGAAGACCTGGCTCTTCAGGGAGGCTTACCCATAGCCGGCGCACTCCTTTCTCCCTCCATACAGCTAGTACCATCTTCAGCGCCTTGATGCCCATGGGCAAAGTTGCGCTTTATAAATCCTTACTTACTCACTCACTCACGGAGCGGCCTAATTCCATTCCTGCCGTGCTTCCATGCCTCGACAAAAAATATAAGGCACCAGAGGATTCACCTGCCTGCCTTGTATCTCAACCGAAGCCAGACTCGGTCATTACACAGGCTGCCCAAAAGAGGTCACGTAACCCAGCTTCACCTTTGTCGTCACCGCCGGATCAGGAAGGTCGCCGCCTGGATACGATCTCAAAAAATTCACCACGATGGCTGCAACTACGGTCAGGGCGGCAAATTCCTTGGCCATCCTCTGCAGATACGACCGACAAATGTGGTCCGAGATTGCAGTTCTAGTCGATCTGATTCCGGAATCTTCCAAGGCAGAGGCACTAAAGATCGTACAAGAGGGTGAAAAGATTTCATCCGAAATTATAGACTGTGCAATTGATATTTCATCAACTGGTTTCAGGCAGCTTGCAGGTGCCGCTGTTTTAAGAAGGCAGGGCTGGCTTAAGGCTACGTCTTTTCGGCCTGAAGTACAGGCTAAGGTACTCGATTTACCTTTCAACGGAGAGTCGCTCTTCGGCAAGCACGTGGACGATGCTTTAGAGTTCATGAAGAAAGATACGGACACTGCTCGAGCCCTAGGTTCTCTCCAGTACAGGAAGCGGCCATTTCGGGGAGCACGTGGCAGGGGCTCATCCTCCAATTTTCGACGCTCATCCCAGTACCGCTCCTATGGTGATAACAAACAGCATTATTCCAACCAAAACCAGAATAGGCAGTCTGAATCCAGGCCTTACAGTAGAAAACCACCTACAGAGGAGGTTACACCTCTAAAAAACAATGACTTTTCAAAATCCAAGCCTTATCCTGCTCAGCGAATTGGAGGTAGAATCTCCCACTACTTTTCCGATCGGTCGAAAATAACTTCAGACCGTTGGGTCTTGGACGTCATCTCAAAGGGCCACGCCCTGGAATTTCTCAAATTTCCACCCAACCATCCACCAGCTGGTCCCCCACCAGCGCACTTAAAGGAACTGTTTGCACAAGTTGCAGTTATGATCCAAAAGGGAGCAGTCAAAGTGGTTTCTCGATTACAACAAGGGACGGGCTTTTATTCCGGCTTTTTTCTTATCAAGATAAAATCGGGGGAGTGGCGCCCGATATTAGACCTCCGAGCCCTCAACAAGTTCATCAAATCCCAAACATTTCGAATGCTGGCCTTGCTGGAAATTTTGCAGTTCCTCAACCCCGGAGAATTCCTCTCCACAGTCGACCTCCAAGATGCATACAGGCTAAGGTACTCGATTTTCCCTTTCAACGGAGAGTCGCTCTTCGGCAAGCACGTGGACGATGCTTTAGAGTCCATGAAGAAAGATACAGACACTGCTCGAGCCCTAGGTTCTCTCCAGTACAGGAAGCGGCCATTTCGGGGAGCACGTGGCAGGGGCACATCCTCCAATTTTCGACGCTCATCCCAGTACCGCTCCTATGGTGATAACAAACAGCATTATTCCAACCAAAACCAGAATAGGCAGTCTGAATCCAGGCCTTACAGTAGAAAACCACCTACAGAGGAGGTTACACCTCTAAAAAACAATGACTTTTCAAAATCCAAGCCTTATCCTGCTCAGCGAATTGGAGGTAGAATCTCCCACTACTTTTCCGATTGGTCGAAAATAACTTCAGACCGTTGGGTCTTGGACGTCATCTCAAAGGGCCACGCCCTGGAATTTCTCAAATTTCCACCCAACCATCCACCAGCTGGTCCCCCACCAGCGCACTTAAAGGAACTGTTTGCACAAGTTGCAGTTATGATCCAAAAGGGAGCAGTCAAAGTGGTTTCTCGATTACAACAAGGGACGGGCTTTTATTCCGGCTTTTTTCTTATCAAGATAAAATCGGGGGAGTGGCGCCCGATATTAGACCTCCGAGCCCTCAACAAGTTCATCAAATCCCAAACATTTCGAATGCTGGCCTTGCTGGAAATTTTGCAGTTCCTCAACCCCGGAGAATTCCTCTCCGCAGTCGACCTCCAAGATGCATACTTTCATGTGCCAATCCATCAACGACACAGGAAGTACCTTCGCTTCAAAGTAGGATCAAAACACTTCCAATTCAAAGTTCTGCCTTTCGGCCTTCGTTCCGCCCCGAGAGTCTTGACAAAGGTCATGGTTCCGCTTGCGGCGTATCTACGCATACAAGGCATACAAATCTACCCTTATCTGGACTGTAGTGTAGTTCCTATTTTCCCAATAGGCCCTGCGCATTTGAATAACAGAAACAGTAGTATCGACGTAGAAGTGCGGATCTTCCAGGCCTCCAATGACTATGCTAAACTTAATTGGGTTTGTTACCAACTAGCTCAGAGGTCACTGGAAACTTTCTTGACTGAATAGGAAGTGATCAGCTTCCCTGGCACAGCCAAAAAGGGATTCAGTTTTCCAACAACCGTGCAACATGACAAATTTGCTCCTCAGATCAAGAGTCAATCTCTAGGGTCGTGTGAAACAATAGACAGTTATTTTACTCAGTCAGGTTGGTGCAGATTACTTTCACAATATGTAGAGAATAGAGAGACGGGCGTTGTCAATAAAAGGTAACATTTATTGAACAGTCTTTCTTCTCGTACAAGAGAAATGAATTGCCACAATTGCAAGACTTGTTATTATAAAAAGTACATACAGTAAGATAAGTATTGCGAAATAATACTGTAAAAGCATTGATATGGTTTCTTAGCCATACAATGGTTAAAATGAATAAAACATATATACATTCATATATACATTAGGCTAAAATACTCAACTGGTGCTTCTAACTACGCCTACCCCAGTGTACCTGACCTAAGCCTAATACTTGGGAGGGGAGTAAGTAAGTAGCTTTAAGTTAAGTTGGTTTTGCCAAGGTTTGCTTCAAGAATTCTCTCTAAGGTTTTAGTCAACACCATACCTCTGGAATAGAATGAAGGAGGTCTGATATCTCCTTCAGGGCTCGATATCCCAGTCACGCGCAAGGGTAGACTAGAAACGCCGGAGCTGGATTTCTCTGCAGGAGAAAGGCAGCGTCTCTTCTCAGCGCGTCGAGGAGGAGGAGGAGGGGCAGCGTCCGCGGGCAGCTTGCATCTGCTGGGCTCTTGCAGGGGATGGCTGTTCAGCTCCTAAGTTCACCACACCATCGTTCGCTAGTTAGCAGCGATAGCAGTAGCAATAGCAGCTATGGTATCATCAGCATGAAAGCTTCTTCAGCAGCAGCGAGATAGCTGGCAGCATCAGCTTCAGCGAAACAGCAACGAGACAGCAGCGTTTGCTTAAGGCAACGTTGGTAATATTTATACCTGAAAGGTGCCTTGTTTGACGTAAGTTTTTGGACATAAGACGTCAATAAAGATGTCACTAGGAAGTAATCGTCTATCAGTGCTCATTAGAGTTCTATTACTAATCAAAACACAGCAAGCGGGGATTTCCAGGTTGCTGAGTTTTTATCTTGTTGAAGAACTCGGAGTGTTAATCTAGGAATCTCAGATAGTAACTTCTGCTATGTCATTGCACTAATTGGTTGCAAAGGAAGTGGCAGAGAAAGCTATTCTGGAATGTGGCTCTGTTCGTGTGAGGCCAGAGACGAGTTTCTGAATATTGCACTTGAACGGTTATGCCAATATAGGGAATAAATGGATTTATAGCCGAATAGGGGCATTAGGTCACAGTATCGATCAGGGTCCTAGATTAGAACGCTACACCCACTCCACGAATTCATGTCCATCAAATTACTAAAACTAGAGCAATATGAGGCATGTGTAACATTGCCCACCCCAAAATACATATATGCATTTGAAATAGGCGCATTTGTAATACGTGAAAAATTTAGGTACTGTACGTTTTTGAAGCATAGAAACCATTCAAAAATTTTAGCATATGAAATCAATGAACGATTATGCAAAAAGAATTACACATGAAATATCTCTGAAACAGAAGAAGGGCGAGATCATTTCATCACATATAAATGCATTGCAATAAAATGTGCTAGAGGCTGGTGTAAAATTGTTATGTCTCTAGATGTATGTAGAAATAGAAGTTGAAGCTTCTGTTCTCTATGAATAGTTTTACTTTAAGCAAAGAATTTTTCGTGCCAAAAAAAAAGGGTGAATATTAAAAGTGTTCAATTCAAAAGAATTATTGCTTGAACGGGGAAAATAGAGTTCCAACGCTTTTAGCAGTTTTTGTTGTTCAAAACTGAAGGCCGAATTCAGAGTTCATGGGAACGCTGTGAGTCGGAATGCTTCTCCAAAGTTATTGTTTCTGTTCGGGTGAGAACATCATATCAGACAGGCTCTCAAAGAATTGGTCTACAAAATCAGGTGACAGTTCGACCAAATTCGATAGTGCTGTAACTTGGCAGGTGTGAGAGTGATTGCTGTCATCAAAGGCTGGATCAGCAATGCTCACAGAAGGTCGTACCTGGGTGATGTTGCTTTTGTCACTCGCTCCACTGTTACCACCTAGTCGTAGCACAGGAGTCTCAACGAATGCCGTCATCAGGATTGGTAGCCGCTGGGGATAACACAATGCGTGAGCCGTTATCGGACTTAGCAAAGTATCGATATCCATTGGTACTGCTGATGGAAGTGAAAGACAGATGTCCAACACGCACTCATCTCCGCATAGTATACATCGTAGTACAGGTAAGATGCAATTTTGCCATATCGGTCTGAATGAAAGGAACCAGGTCATGTTTAGATCTCTCAGCCTGGCCAATCCAAGGACTCTAGTTATTCTGTCCCGGTAGCGGATTGCTAGGATTGTCTCTTCCATTCCCATAGGAGTCATGTCTGAGCTGTGGCTTTCCATAACGAAGCAGGAGGGTCAAAAATAAAATCCCTGCTACAAGTCCCAAAAATAGGGGTTTGCCACCAAAAACAGAGTGGACAAAATTTGGAACGATTCCCAGAATTGCTTGAAATGGTGTTAGCAGTCCCGTAAAAATCGTCTTAAATATGCCTGGGATGCCTGTGGCACTAGACATGTTAAGTAGTTGGCTCAACATTTCTACGAAATGCACGGGGCAATTTGTTGATAAAAGGTCATGAACCTCCGTA
The DNA here is from genome assembly GCF_964263255.1 of Lissotriton vulgaris. NCBI lineage: Eukaryota > Metazoa > Chordata > Amphibia > Caudata > Salamandridae > Lissotriton > Lissotriton vulgaris. Next base: position 388,670,585 of record NC_141695.1, read on the forward strand.
GCTGTCCTTGCAACTAGAAGATCATACGTCTCTTTTGATGACGTTATGGGCACTGTTGTCTGTAAAAGCACAGACTTCATTTTGCTTAAAGTATCAATTCGTATAGAAGAGAAATGCAGACGAGGCCAGATGGGAGTCTCTATGTCTCCAGGCCCGCTCGGGAACAATGCTTGCATACAGCATTTGACCATGGATGTTACGCTTACGAGATAACTTTTCCCTGGAACAAGGCCACAACATCTGTGATCCGTTCTTAGAATGTAACTCCCATTCGCGAGTTGCATAAAGAAGGGCTCTATCTGCGTTGCAGGTGTGACAAGCTGGTGGCATGAAAGGTTGTTAGAATTACCTTCACAGGCTCCGTGTAAATTAATACCCTGACACAAAAGTATACCGCTTAGTGAATGTTTACAATTTTCACCACTAAGAAATACATTTTTGTCGCTGTCACTATAGCATGAATGTGTGTATGGTAATTTCCATGTTGATTTAACATAACCTTTACCCAATCGTTCATACTGGCCAGTAGGTATGTATTCAAGGCACTTTTTAAATCGGAAAGTTGTTATCGGAATAGTGATAATTCCGTGTATTATCCATTCAATGACAGGACTTTCTGACATTGTCAATGGTAATCTCTCAAGTTTTTTGATGCTCAGGATTGTATAGTCTGCTCCTTTCTGTGCCAAACTGATTTGTTTATCAGTAAGGTTAAAGATGGAAAACAATGACGTTGTGTTGATTAAACGCCAAGGCACATAGCCTGAATGAAGATTTTGCAGCGTCCAGCCTAATTGTACAATAGAACGTAATTCTGACTGGCCATGCTGTAACATTAGCAAGTCTCTGTCTATTACATCAAAGGCAGAGGATACAATATTGTCCAACGAATATATTCTGGAGGACAGAGTCATTAACCCATTGTCCACTACAGAAAGTGATTTTTCCAAATGAATACGATCAATTTCTCGTATTTTTTCTGCTGTTTCAATTTGTGTGACTTTCCAAGCCTCGTTGTACGCAGCATAGATGCTGGCCGCTATGAAACGTTTTTGACGCTGTTTGCGTGGACCAAGAATGAAATCGCGCAAATCAGCACCATCTTTTAGTAAAGACAAGTGTTGCTTAATTTCAGCCAGTGTGGATGATCCTAGCCATTCGAGGCAGAGTTTCCCTACACTGTATGTTGTTACTATCCCTGGATGTTGTCTCTGGGAGTATCTAGGGTCTTGTCTGGTCATTTTTAACCCCTGTGTTTTGTTCAGGAATCTATCTTGACAGCTGTTTGTGTCAGTAGGCCAGATTAACCACTTTTTCCAATCAGGATGTGTTCTGTTAAAATGTAAAATTTTAGATACGTCTATCTCAATATCTGTTGTTGCATTATCAGGTATTGGCTTCGGAATAGACGGTTTGTTAAGGTCTTTGATCTTAGCTAGGCCAAGACAAGATGTTTGGTGAATTGTGTCATTTAAAAACATCATTTGTTCTGGTATCATGCAGGTTCTGAATAGTGCTTCTAGACCTTGTACCTGCCAATCTTTTGTACCCCAAATTGTTTTCGTTTCAATATTATTTTTCCAATAATCAAACCAAATGTTATCATTTTTTCATAAAATGCTTCTGAATATATCAATTTAGAATTTGTCAGCATTGTTTTCATTCCTGTTGTATCTAACAGTTTGTAATAAAACGTTTCTGCATCACTGGTGTTAAACCCTGAGAAGTACTTGAATTTCTCAAAAAATGTTTTAGAACTGCTTTTAGGTGGTGTAGCACAATGTCCCCATTGATTATACTTAAAAACATTTCTAGGCTGTGCAGATTTATGCAAATAATGATCGCCATAATGTGTAAAACAGAATAACTGTTCATAACTAGACGAACCTTGTAAATAATCATGTTCTGTGAATCTAGCTGACATTACTAAATCAGACATCATGTCATTAATACTGTTAAAGTCCCAATCATCAGAGAATGTGCTAGGTTTTACAAAGTCACTTAAGGAAACCTTCAGTTGATGAGGATACTTCAGGATCTCGTTGATGTTCTGACTTGCTGTGTCCATTGTACTATATTTTCCCTCAATGAATTTTCCCAAACAAAGTACCATGATGAGCCAAAGCAGGAGGAAAAATACACCTAGACCGAACCAGAACTCTAACCCAGGGGAAATAAGGTAGATTTCCTTCAGTTGATGAAAGAGTTCCGTTGCTTTTTCTTTAAAAGTCATTTTTATTTCTGGCATCACTTCGGGGTCACTTTGATCCTCGGAAAAGTTGTCGAAGTCGATGAAATAACCAGAGGCCGTTCTGTCAATTGTTGGGATTGTTCTTTCAATCTGTCTTTCGGAAGCACTTTCTGATGCCACATTATTGTAGACTGTTGTTTCTTGACGAACTGTTTCAATCTGTGTCTCAAGAGGCACGAGTTCCATGGCATTATTGCATAGTCCTTCTCTGTGCACTGCAGGCTGATCGAATGTGATTAGTCTTTCAGTTTGAACCTCTTGGATTGTTGCAAGTTTGGGTATTCTGTTGTTTCTTGGGAGTTCACTGGGCCTACTGTTGATTATAGGCCACATGCTTGTGGTTTTACCAGGTCGATAGATACGACTCTGTTCTCCTTTTTACCAGCAAGGGGCGGTAGTACTACTGATCTTGTTCCGGTGACTGCCAAGACAGGTACTGCTTTTCTGTAAAAAGGCCCACATTCCTTCTTCACCGCGATTTTTTCTCTGACTAGATCCCCAATCTTTGGAATCCAGACAGGCTTTGCTGGGGCTGTTGCTTGTGGTGACTCGTCAGTGGTATCTGGCTGTTGCTTTAACTTTATGTTGCTTAAGGATTTTCTTGTTTCATTCAGTTCCTGTAAAACAGCCAAACGATCTTTGATGTCAAAGTCTGTTGTTTTTTCTAGTGCCACTGATATCTGACTATCTAAGTCCTGAATTGTCATTCTAATTCCGAACAATAGTTCGTATGGGCTGAAACCTTTTAGAGATTTTCTTGGCAAATTGTTAAGACTGGTCTGGACACTTATTAAATGTTTGACCCACCCAGCGCCTGAACCTAATACCTTCGCTGTTATAGATCGCTTTATGTCTCGGTTTTTTCTTTCTACCACACTATTCCCTTCGGGGTGCGACGGACAAGAATACCGCAACCCAATTCCCATGCTGGCCATGGCCTCCCTATAAGCTCGAGAGCTGAAAGCAGGACCCTGGTCAGTGGTAATTGCGTATGTGCCGATAAAGACTCGCAGATCTTTTATAACCGTGCTGGCGTCAGCCGAGCGCAGGAGGCCACATTTTTAAGTGTGTTTAGCCTTAAGAATGTACAATGGGACGCGTTTCTCTTTTTTGATAGCGCGGATAGATTGCCTAATGCTTTCTATTAAGGCTTCTGACACTACACTGGCCGGTTTTCCACTGCGATCTCTGTTGCAGTCTTCACAGTTTTTTGCAAACTCATGAATGCCTTCACTCATTTCCGGCCACCAGTACTCTGATTCTAACTCTCTCAGAGAGTCCCTGATTGTTTGGTGTCTCAGACCCAATCCCATGTGTGCTTCCTGTATGAGGAAGCCCCTCCGGTCCCTGTTTGGAATTACCCTTTCCCCCACTCCAGGGATTCGAGCAAAAGGAACGGAGTTTGCATCGATTACGTATGCATAATTGAGTGGATAGTTCACGGGTAGTGCTGCACAGTCGCCTTTTACGGACGTTTTGACTGCAAGCATGGTTTCCCTGTCTATGTATTTTTCTGCACGCTTTTTTGTGGCTACGGAAGCCGGTTTAGTTGCTTCCGCTGTGGCTGTGTTAGCCAATGAATTCCCTGCAACGTGAACGCCATCACGTTGAAGACTCTGTGCGTGTATCACGTGAGTCTTTTGTAGTTCTTTCTGTAAAAGAGCTACCTGTTTCCAGAGCAAATTATGCTTTATTGTGGCACCTGTGTCATCTTTGTAATCGTTTTCAATCCAGCTCTGCAGTTTACTATTGTAAGAGTTGACGCATAAATGAGAATCACACACGCTAAGTGTCGGGAATTCACGTTCTGCATTTTCAAGCGCCATCTTTAAACATCTGATTTCAGCTCTCTGAGCCGAACAGTTTCTTACTGATTCAGTTTTTGTTACTTTCGGTCTGAATTTACCGCACAGCCAACGACCTTTAATAATCGCACAGGCTGCATCGTAGGATTTGCTCTCTACGTTGAAATGCTGTACAAATCTATCTGTATAGATTATACAGGCGTATTGTGAGAGAGGCAGAAGTTCGATTGGCAGAGGATATTCTTCTTCATATTCTAAATCATTCAGTTCTTCGAATTGCGGGGCGAAATAGTATTTCACATCTTCCGCTCCTAGAGAATCTACACACTGTATCCATTTCGGATCCAGTGACACTGTAGGCAGGTTTACTGGGCTGAATAGCGCCTCGAAGGCGGATTCCGCTGTGAGGATATTAATCCTTTTACCATGTGCTAATTCTCGTTCATTTGCTAATGCAATTTGCACTGCTTTCACAGTTCTTTCTGTGTGACTGAATGATTTTTCTACTTGTGTGTACAAGTGAGATTTAATTGAAATTGGTACCTTTTCTCCCTCATTAGAGGTTAGGTACGTGAATCTGCATCTTCCTGGGATGACTCGGACTACAAGATCTCGTGTGTTGTCACGTGTATCTAATTTTGTTTTTGCTAACATGTCTGTTTGCAATGATCTCAAAATTTCTGTGTGTTTTTGAGTCCAATTGATTTGTTTAAAATCAGGTTTTATTAGTTCGTAGAGAGGTTTAACCCTCTCTGCGTAATTTAGAATGTATGTTCTTCCGAAATTCAGAAAACCTAGTATGGATTGTAAATTCTTCTGCGTTTTTGGAGCTTGGAGTACAGAGCACTTCTCTAAGAAGTTGTCCGCTAGGCTTTTTCCTTCACTTGATAATTCGTATCCTAGGAATAGTACTGTCAGATGGGCAATTCGAGACTTTTTAAAGTTGAATTTGTAACCCTCTGCTGCGAACCCAAGTATAATGGTGTTCACTCTTTTCAAGTGAGTATCCAAGTCGTCGTCTGTGAGATAAATATCATCCACGTAAGATAATGCCTCATCATCATATATTTGTAGTAACTCTGTTACTCTAGCTGAGAATAGTCCCGGGCTGTTCTTGAACCCCTGTGGGAGTTGACAGAATTTTTTCTGCGACCCAAATGCTGAGAAAGCGGTCAAGTATCTGCTTTCTGGTGCAATGTTTTGACAAAAGAAACCATTAGATATGTCTAATGTCGTTTTATATTTTTTCCTAACTATGTTATTCATTAGGGCTGCACTATGCGAGTTTTGTACTGCAAATGTTTTGCAACATGCATTAAGGTGTCTGTAGTCCAAAACTAGACAATATGAATTGTCTGGCTTGGAGACAGGAAATAAAGGATTGTTCATTTGAGAGGTGCATGTTTCAATCACCCCCTGGTATTCAAGTTGATCTAAGATCTCCCTGACTTGTTTTTTAGCTTCTTGCTCAATGGGATACTGCCGTTGGGCAGTTGGTTCACTTTTTAACTGGATTTTGTGGGGAGGAGAGTCCTCATCCCATCCTACATGATTTTTATATAATGCCGGTGCCTGGGCTACTGCCCATTTCCTTGCATATGTATATTTTTTGTGAATCGGAATGAGATTCGAGAAGGCAGGCATAATCATTTCTTCGCCACGAGGGCACTCCCTGACAAACTCTGGGGGCCAATCTTTTTCAGCTAACAGAATATCATGGCCTTTTGAGAGTTTATCCCAAAATAGACCCTTTATTTTCCTAGTCTTATCACCCTCTATACGCAATGTTATTTCGTATATTTTATGGGGCTCGCTAAGTCTGGTGTCGGCAGTTTCAACCTGAATGTATTAATTCGTGTCCACTGTCTCCAGATGACTCATCAAGATCTTGCGGGCTATAGTGATTTCTGCTGCACTGTCCAACATTGTCTGTGCCCACTCCCCGTTTTTCAACTGTGTCCTCAGTATTCTCGGCATGGTTGATTACTCTAATACTGGCTACCTTCTTTTTTGGAAATTGAGATTTTTTACTCTGAGCAGGTTCCTTGTCTTTGGACTTGGTGTGCTCTCCTGGGTCTGACCGTCCTCTTCTTTCCGATTTCTGCGAAAAAGATCGAGAGGGACGTGTATCAATACTTTGATATCTATCAGGTTTTTTCAAATTATCCCTATTTCTAAGGTTATATCTTTTCTCAGAGGGCTCCCTCTGGGGAGACTGGTGTTCTTGAGTCGGAGTTCTTTCCCTCCGTCGAGGAGACCTTCCTCTGGACTGGAAAACTTTTTCCTTGGGAGTGGATTGTTTATTTCCATCCCAGCTCTTTTTAGGAGTGTTTGAATTATTTTTAATAAATCATTTTTCCGGATTTTCGAGCAGTTGGGGCTTTATTGGTTTTCCACCCAAGCTGTCTCTACCTAATTCTTCATAGCACTTTTCTATGATTTTGGCAAGCTCAATTGGCTGATCTGTTATATCTGATTCCTTCAACTTCTGGCGGATCGCCACAGATGCTGCTTCTCCTTTAATGTTGGCTAGTAATATAGCCGAGACCTGCTTGAAGTCTTTCAGTAATTTCATACCAAGAGTTAAAGCGGGCTCTGGACCGTATTCATTTTGAATCTGTTTTAGCACTTCTGGTATTACCGCCATAGACGGAACACCGTGTGTTTTTGTGTAAATGGAAGCAAAGACTGTACCCCAAGTGTCACAGTCCTCTATGTGTGGTACGATTCACATTGGAAGGCAGATGGTCAAGATTCTGTGTTTCTCAATAGGGGTAGTATCCGGAAATACTGCCTCTATTTGAGTGATTTTCTGTGCTAACCAGAAAGGAATTTGTTTCCGTTTTACGGGTGTTTTACCAAGACATGATTGTATTTTCTGTGGTGTGATTTTATTAGTGTTCCCCTGATGGGGGGTCAGCTGTGGTACATTAACAGCTGGTTGGACTGTTGCAGTCCGCGTTACATATTGGACTAAATGCCTATATATTTTTATTAATGTTTTTAGCTGTACTAATAGCTCTTCTTTTGACATTTTTTCAATGTCCGGATGTGGTGTGTAGCTGGCTAGAACCGGCCACGTTGCTCCTGGTCTACCTAGTGGACCGAGCCTGGTAATATGATCATTATGTTTTAGGGCGCCATTAAACCAGAGCAGGTGCTCTTGGAATTTTAGTGGGATTTCAGTCTCCTCGAAAGGAGCGTACTCTTCCGGTGGGTTCTCTATTTTGTAATAGTGAAACTCTTTTGTTGTAGCGTTTGCCGCTGGAAAGTTTATCCATGAATAGAATACCTCTGTCTGCCGATATTCGTGTGCCTCTATCACGAAAATTACTGTACCACCTTGTGGTGTCAGTCCGTTTTCTATAAGTTTTAAAGTTATAGATTTTCTTAAATGTGCCGGGATGATTATTGCACCCGGTACTGTATCGTCGGGACCCTGCTGGGTCGCATCTGCTGCGGCCCCAGTGGTTCAGTTTTCTCCTGGCATTGTATAAATGCAAGGTTTGCAGAGTAGGTCTCCAAGGAGACAAAGATTAGGTGCACAATATTTTGGAACACTGTATCCTTCAACGTTGAATAAACCAGAGCTTTACATAGGAATCTCTTCCACTGAGTTCGGGCGGATTTTAACCTTTCACCCACTCCAGACGTCTATTGGAGTATTTACGGTAGGAAGGGGTCTGTGTGAAATATGCATGACTGAGTTACTCTAACGTCTTGCGTTAGTTTATCGCCTTACCAAGCGTTGGGCGCCATGTAGTGTAGTTCCTATTTTCCCAATACGCCCTGCGCATTGGAATAACATAAACAGTAGTATCGACGTAGAAGTGCGGATCTTCCAGGCCTCCAATTTTCGAGGCTCATCCCAGTACCGCTCCTATGGTGATAACAAACAGCATTATTCCAACCAAAACCAGAATAGGCAGTCTGAATCCAGGCCTTACAGTAGAAAACCACCTACAGAGGAGGTTACACCTCTAAAAAACAATGACTTTTCAAAATCCAAGCCTTATCCTGCTCAGCGAATTGGAGGTAGAATCTCCCACTACTTTTCCGATTGGTCAAAAATAACTTCAGACCGTTGGGTCTTGGACGTCATCTCAAAGGGCCACGCCCTGGAATTTCTCAAATTTCCACCCAACCATCCACCAGCTGGTCCCCCACCAGCGCACTTAAAGGAACTGTTTGCACAAGTTGCAGTTATGATCCAAAAGGGAGCAGTCAAAGTGGTTTCTCGATTACAACAAGGGACGGGCTTTTATTCCGGCTTTTTTCTTATCAAGATGAAATCGGGGGAGTGGCGCCCGATATTAGACCTCCGAGCCCTCAACAAGTTCATCAAATCCCAAACATTTCGAATGCTGACCTTGCTGGAAATTTTGCAGTTCCTCAACCCCGGAGAATTCCTCTCCACAGTCGACCTCCAAGATGCATACTTTCATGTGCCAATCCATCAACGACACAGGAAGTACCTTCGCTTCAAAGTAGGATCAAAACACTTCCAATTCAAAGTTCTGCCTTTCGGCCTTCGTTCCGCCCCGAGAGTCTTCACAAAGGTCATGGATCCGCTTGCGGCGTATCTACGCATGCAAGTAATACAAATCTACCCTTATCTGGACTGTAGTGTAGTTCCTATTTTCCCAATAGGCCCTGCGCATTGGAATAACATAAACAGTAGTATCGACGTAGAAGTGCGGATCTTCCAGGCCTCCACTGACTATGCTAAACTTAATTGGGTTTGTTACCAACTAGCTCAGAGGTCACTGGAAACTTTCTTGACTGAATAGGAAGTGATCAGCTTCCCTGGCACAGCCAAGAAGGGATTCAGTTTTCCAACAACCGTGCAACATGACAACTTTGCTCCTCAGATCAAGAGTCAATCTCTAGGGTCGTGTGAAACAATAGACAGTTATTTTACTCAGTCAGGTTGGTGCAGATTACTGTCACAATATGTAGAGAATAGAGAGACGGGCGTTGTCAATAAAAGGTAACATTTATTGAACAGTCTTTCTTCTCATACAAGAGAAATGAATTGCCACAATTGCAAGACTTGTTATTATAAAAAGTACGTACAGTAAGATAAGTATTGCGAAATAATACTGTAAAAGCATTGATATGGTTTCTTAGCCATACAATGGTTAAAATGAATAAAACATATATACATTCATATATACATTAGGCTAAAATACTCAACTGGTGCTTCTAACTACGCCTACCCCAGTGTACCTGACCTAAGCCTAATACTTGGGAGGGGAGTAAGTAAGTAGCTTTAAGTTAAGTTGGTTTTGCCAAGGTTTGCTTCAAGAATTCTCTCTAAGGGTTTAGTCAACACCATACCTCTGGAATAGAATGATGGAGGTCTGGTATCTCCTTCAGGGCTCGATATCCCAGTCACCCGCAAGGGTAGACTAGAAACGCTGGAGCTGGATTTCTCTGCAGGAGAAAGGTAGCGTCTCTTCTCAGCGCGTCGAGAAGGAGGAGGAGGGGCAGCGTCCGCGGGCAGCTTGCATCTGCTGGGCTCTTGCAGGGGACGGCTGTTCAGCTCCTAAATTCACCACACCATTGTTCGCTAGTTAGCAGCGATAGCAGTAGCGATAGCAGCTATGGTATCATCAGCATGACAGCTTCTTCAGCAGCAGCGAGATAGCTGGCAGCATCAGCTTCAGCGAAACAGCAACGAGACAGCAGCGTTTGCTTAAGGCAACGTTGGTAATATTTATACCTGAAAGGTGCCTTGTTTGACGTAAGTTTTTGGACATAAGACGTCAATAAAGATGTCACTAGGAAGTGATCGTCTATCAGTGCTCATTAGAGTTCTATTACTAATCAAAACACAGCAAGCGGGGATTTCCAGGTTGCTGAGTTTTTATCTTGTTGAAGAACTCGGAGTGTTAATCTAGGAATCTCAGATAGTAACTTCTGCTATGTCATTGCACTAATTGGTTGCAAAGGAAGTGGCAGAGAAAGCTATTCTGGAATGTGGCTCTGTTCGTGTGAGGCCAGAGACGAGTTTCTGAATATTGCACTTGAACGGTTATGCCAATATAGGGAATAAATGGATTTATAGCCGAATAGGGGCATAAGGTCACAGTATCGATCAGGGTCCTAGATTAGAACGCTACAGGACGACTGCTTGATAAAGGCACCAACCTTTCTCGCAGCACAACAGTACACTCAGACTTGCCTGTCTGTCTTCAAAGTCTTGGGTCTTTCCATCAACCACGAGAAGTCGCATGTCCATCCAGCACAGCAAAGTGTCTTTCTGTGGGCATTGATCAACACTCATATAGCAAAGGTGTTTGTTTCTCAAGAACGCCAGGATCGCATTACCAAATTGGTGGCTCTTCTGTGCTCAAGAAAGTCAGTTTCTGTCCGAATGTTAAAATCCTTTCTGGGCATGACCTCGTCCTGTATACCACTAATCCCAATTGCAGGTTGCACATGAGAGTTCTCCAAGAAGAATTGGACAAACAATGGAAGCAAGTCTCAGGGTCGTTCAACGATAAAGCCTTCCTGACCCCTCGCATTCAGGGCGCAGGAATGGTGGGCTCACCTTCCGAACATTGCGACAGGGCGTACATTTCAGGACACAGTCCCCACGCTTACCCTTATGACGGATGCTTCCTTAGAGGGATGGGGTGCGCACCTCGAAGGATTATCAGTCAAGGGCAAGTGGACTGCGGACCAACGCAAATGGCACATCAACCGGCTGGAACTCTTGGCCATCTTCCTCGCCCTGAAATCGTTATGTCTGCTGGTGGAAGGAGAGTCTCTAATGGTGCGTACAGACAACACCACCAATATGCACTACCTCAACAAACAAGGGGTTACGAGGCCTCTTCTGCTCTCCAGACAGGCACAGCAGATCTGGGAATGGGCAATACAACATCGAGTCCAATTGACTGCAGTTCACGTTCCGGGTGTGTCCAACGCCCTCGCAGACTCTCTCAGTCGATCGGCCACAGACAATCACGAGTTGGAACTCTATCAGCCAACTCTGTAGTATGTCTTTCGCCGGTGGGGCCAGCCGGAGCTGGATCTCTTTGCGACTTCACTCAACCGCAAATGCCTATGTTACACAAGCATCCCCACAAAGGGTCGAGCGGAAATGCATTTTCGATCAACTGCTCGAAAGGATTCATGTACGCTTTTCCGCCGAGCCCTCTAATTCCTCGCCACCTGCGCAGAATGAGAACGCAACCTTGTCAAATCCTGTTGATTGCGCCCAGGTGGCAGCGTCGACCGTGGTACACGGATATCCTTCTTCTTTCCCAGTGCGATCCGATCCCTCTCCGCCCACTGCCGCACCCTCCCACCATGAACCACGGGCAGATTTGCCACCCAGACCCGGCATTTCTCCAGCTTCACGCTTGGAACCTGAGCACCACGAGTTTGCCCACCTGAATATTGATCCTGACTGCAGAAAGGTCCTTGCTCACGCACGGGCATTTTCCACCATCAAAACTTCTAAATTTAAATGGAAGTGGTTTTGTGTTTGGTGCCACTCGGAGAACATTGATCCTTTGCTCGCTACCCCTGAGCAAATATTGGCTTTCTTCTCCTGTTGGCAAAGTCAGGACTATCACATTCCACTCTCAAGGTCTTCCTGACTGCACTTTCACGTTTCCGACACAATGGCTCCACATCTCTGTACTCCTCTCGGATCATTTGTCAATTCTTTAAAGGTATCTATCGGATTTTTCCACCTGTCGGCGTCCTCCACCTTGGCGTCTGATCCTTGTCTTAGCCCAGCTTCTCAAGTCACCATTTGAACCTATCCATTCAGCTGATTTAAAATTCCTTACTTGGAAAGTTTCTTTCCTCCTCGCACTCACGTCCTCAAGGCGAGTGAGCGACATGCCGGCTTTTACCATTCAGCCTCCATTTCTTCAGTTCTCAAAGGACGCTGTTGCCCTACGTACAAACCCTAAGTTTATACCAAAAGTCCCTTCAGACTTCCACCCTAAGGAACCTGTATTACTTAAAACTTATTTCCCTAACCCTCAGTCTCCTGCTGAGCGTTCTCTTCATTCCCTGGACCTGAAACGATGCCTCAAATTATATATCCAACGCACTGCTGCCTTTAGGAAGTCAGACCAGCTCTTTGTGGCTTATAGACGGATGCGCAAGGGACATCCAGTTAATAAACAAACCATTGCTCGTTGGATTTCTTCTGCCATCTCCTACAGCCATCAACGAGCTGGCAAGCCTCTTTCCGCTCCTGTGCGAGCACATTCGACAAGGGCAGTGGCTTCATCTACTGGTCTGTTTGCTGGAGTGCCTCTGCATCAGATATGCAGGGCGGCAACATGGTCCAGCAGATACACATTCACGAGGCACTACTCTCTGGAGACAGCTAACGCTGCGGACACTGCTGTGGGACAAGCGGTGCTGCAAAATCTCTTCAAATAAAGGTGAGCCTCTGTTACTTCCCACCTCCTGTCATAAAAGGTTTTTCTTATGCGTTTTTGTAAAGGTTGCAAATGTGTATTTATATCATTATCTTTCATTATTGCCTTTTATGACTCTAAGTATGATGGTGTACTGCTTTCTATTCTTATTCAAGCATGTGAATCTATGAAAGACACACCCAATACTGGAGAAGAACAAAAGTTAATAGGTAATATATATATGTATATATATATATATATATATAAATATTTTTTAAGATATATCCTTAAAGTACCATTGAACAACATTGGCCCATATAAAGTATAGAGGCAGAATTCACTATAGTAGCATATCCATGTCATTATAATGGTCCATATCCTAGCCAATCAGGCTGTAGCACCCTCTAGAACCTTCTCCTCAGAAGCTCAAGCCCTCAGATTTTCGTAGCACAAGAGTGACCAAAAGTGCATGAGGAGAAGAGAGCCTCTGATGGGAGGAAGGGTGGGTCGCATGTGAATCTATGAAAGACACCAATACTGGAGAACCACAGTTTACAGGTAAGTAACTTTTGACATTGCAACATTTCTGTTAGTGCCACCCCTTTGTGACACCTACCTGTGACGTTTCTAGCACACACCTCCAGTTCACGCCTAGTTCACGCCTTCTGATTACGTACTAGTAACACGTGTATACTGTTATCTTGTCTTCTCTCAGCTGTTACGCCTACTATAACTGTTTCCTATGACATGAATTAAGTATATAAGCTATGTACTGTCAATAAAATGTAGCGCTCTATCCCTTCTTCCACCCCTGCGGTGGGAAGAACATGATATTATGGTCCTGACCATTCCTTTTGAGATGTCATCAGTGATGTCATCAGTGATGTCATCAGTGATGTCACTGACCATATCATGAATGATGTAATATGTGACATCATCAGCAGTGGATTGCGGGTGCGCGATAAATAGTTAGTGCAACTAACTATATATGGAATTTCAATGGTTTTGTGTCAGTAAAATAAGGTTTTGTAAATGCGAATTCCTAACTATATATGGTCTATAACCTATGGTTTTTTCAGTGAATATATATATATATATATATATATATATATATATATATATTACCTACTGGCGGTCGCCAGTAGGTAGTTATAGTTAGGATCTACTTTCCATAGGAAATCCGCAACATTCTATTGGGAATAACTTTGGCGCCGGTGGACGAATCTTCGCGAATTTCTCAAAGTTTGTGGCCCGCTCTGCTCCGCTCCTTCCCTGAAAATGTGGGGGGGATTCGTGAAGCGGGGGCCGAGATAAAAGGGGGGTCCCAAAACGTGTTTTCCCCATGTTAATTTCCATAGGGCGGTCGAACTCACTTTTAGCCCGAACGGCTAAATGGATTTCCACCAAACTTGGCAAAATTGTAGGGACTGGTAGCCCGATGTGCCTTTGCTATGTCTCAAGATATGTGCTCCAGTGGATTATGAGTAATTTAGGTTCAAAAAAATATATATATCTATAGCAGCGCCCCGGTACGCGCACCGGGGAGCGCTCCGGGCACGACACGCGAGGTGCGCATGGAAAGCTGATTGGCTCTCGCGTGTCTGTAAACATTCGAAACAGTCCGGACCGGCCGCCATCTTGTGTCTCGGTAGGAAAGAGACACAAGAGGTGGAAAAAAAAAGGGGGGAAATGACAATAAGGGGGTAGGGATAGACCCCTCATGACCCCCTAGGTTTGATGTGGGGGCCATAAAAGGGCCCCGCGGGGCAAATACCTTTTTTTTTATTTGCGCAGGGGAAGCGCCCGGTACTCGCACAGGGGAGTGGACCGGGGAGCGGACTATGGGGAAAAAAGAATGACAGAGTTTTCAAAAAATGTAGCCTTTTTTTATAAATTGGAGGTAGTTCTAAAAAGAACTGTTTTTTTCTTCTTTTTGTTGTTTTATATTTTTTATTGTTTTTTTGAAAATTTTTAACTTGTTTTGGGTTTTCTGAACAGTTTTATATTTTTTTTGTATTTTTCATGGGGAGAAACGAAAAAACAGGAAATTGAAAATGGCTCAACTGGAGCAAAAAAAAAAAGAAAAGAAATAATGAGGGTTTATTGGGGCATTTGTGGTTGTCCCCAGCAAGGACGATGAGCTTTACGCTCTGTTCTCCGTAGGAGATGGTCTTCCCACAATGTCTGCAGGTTATACGGAAATCACCAAACCATGGCTGAATGCAAGGCATCGTCTCTCTTGCCTCTTGTCCCGATGGAGTGCGCTGCTTTCTTTTAGAGGTGGCGCTTGTACTTTGGGGAGGGTTTCTGGCCAGTTCCCTCATCTCTGCAGAATAGTTTATTGGATGCTTGCGCTGCATGTGGCGAATCATTGTGTTGTTTCCGAATGAATATTTTTTATTAGGGTTCCCCCTAGAAAGTTCCATGCCACAGATTAGGCAAGTCACCTTGGCTGCATTTACTTTTTTCTTCCCCTCTGGCAATGAAAAAAACTCCCATATAATGTGTGGTCTTGGCTGGTATGGGGTATTGTGTTCTTCAAGCCATCTTCTCCGCCCCTCCTCCTCCTCCTCCTCCTCCTCCTCCTCCTCTTCCTCCTCTTGTTGGAATCTTGTGGTGGTCCTCTTGGTGGTTGTGGTGGTGGTGGTGGTGCAGATGCACCAGCTGCTGCTGCTACTGAAGCCATTATATAGATCAAAAAGGTACAGAGAGGTACAATCAGGTCTTCCTCAGTCAAAGGACAAAGTCAGAATATGGAAAAAAGGTGGGGTCTTTCATCATTTGGAAAAAAAAAAAGGCCTGAACCAATGAGAAGTGTTATTTTCAGGTCACAAGACCAGGGATTTAATCATTATGAAAGTAAAACTGTTCTGCACCAATTAAAAGTGTTATTTTCAGGTCACATGACCGACGCGCTTAGCCGACGCGCCCCCGGGCGCGTCTGGGGCCGCACCCCTTGGTCGCGTCGCGTAAGCGCGTCGGAAGTTTACGTTGCGTGATCGTATTCGCTCGAGTGCTTCCGGGTGCGCTTACGCCGTGCGTATCACGCGGACGCGGCTACGCGATACGTCACGATCATGTTTTCGTTCGCGACATTGGCGCTAACAGGACGCTTCCCGTCTCGCGCACCGGGGCGCTTCAAACGACTACACTCTCCGGGGCGCTCACCGGTGCGCGCTCGGGAGCGCTCCAGGGTAAAAAAAAAAATTTGTTTAAAATACAAATAAAATATAGGATTCATTCATTTTCAAAAATATTACATTTCATAGCTATAGACATTTGATATTAACCGAATTTTGAAATTCAAAGAAAAAAACATAGGTTTTGGGCCTTATATATAGTTAGGAATTAGCATTTAAAAAACCTATGAAATTCACAGAAAAAAACCATAGGTTTCACACCAGATATAGTTAGGAATTAGCATATAAAAAACCTATTAAATTCACTGAAAAAACCAAAGATTTCACACCAGTTAGCTGGAAATTTTACTGACATAAAACCACTGAAATTCCACGTTATAGTTAGTTGGACTCACTATAACTTGCGCTTGTAATGCACTGCTGATGACGTCACATATTACATCACTCATGACATGGTCAGTGACATCACTCATGACATCACTGATGACACCATCTTTGTGACAGAGTGACAGACCTCCTTTCAGTGTAATGTAACCCTTGAAACACATATTCAAAAATAGAAATTAACATTTTCAAAAAAATTGAGATATCCATACCAGTTACAACAACCAATTCAGTAATTCCACCATCTATATACACATCCACTCATTCACCAACAGTTCTATATAGTCACTCATACATATACTCACTCTTCATATGTAGTGATACACCAATACATCCTGTTACACACCGACAGTCATCCAAAAGTTACTCACACACATACTCACACATGCAAATAAACTATTGAACATCCATTTATTTGCATATACAACTATACACACACTACCACCTTACTTCTAAGGAAACTTACTCTCTTAAACAATCACTTATAGAAACACATACTTATTTAAACAGGAACTCTTACAATCTCACATATACTCACTTATAAACATCAATACTCACATATACTAGATTAAAACATATGTCGTTACTGATAAAGACACTAGTGAGTCATTCACTCACTAACACACACATATACACACTCATCCACCCATATAGTCCTGCACATATGCTGTCTTCAAAACACATACAAACAGTGAGCCAGTCATTGATGCATCTATGTGCTAAGTAATACCCCCACAAACCATACAGACACTCATACTGATGCAAAAAAAACTAATAACCCATATACACACACATGTAGCTACTCACCAACCCATGTAGCCAATTATACACAAAGTGAAACACTAATACATATATTTAAATATTTAAACATTACTCGCTGATATATGTATTCACTAAGATACACTTAATAAGCCAGTTAACCAATCAATTAAAAAAAAAAAATACATTCATTAAAACATTTATTTAAACATTTATTCTTCCATCGACCTTTACATATAAATATATAAAACATATTTATTTTTCAGAAAGACACACATTCACTGGATTGTGTCATCAGTGATGTCATGAGTGATGTCACTGACCATGTCATGAGTGATGCAATATGTGACGTCATCAGCAGTGCATTACACGCGCAAGTTATAGTGAGTTCAACTAACTATAACGTGGAATTTCAATGGTTTTATGTCAGTAAAATTTCCAGCTAACTATAACTGGTGTGAAACCTATGGTTTTTTCAGTGAATATATATATATATATATATATTGTGCTCCAATTCTGCCGTATTACCAAAGAGTTACCCACACTCACGGGGTTGATATTTCCAAGGTTGCTTTATTTCACAGACAAGACAGACGCCCTCGCGTTTCGGCACACAGCCTTTCTCGATGTCAGTAGCCACTAGACATTGGCATGTTTTTAAACAATATCCTCACAGTAAAGGAAGGACTACTGGCTTGCTGACATTCACCAGCGCCATCTTAGAGTGGTATGTTATTTACAAAGATGTAATCAACTTCTGTGCATGTTATAATTTAAACATACATTTTAACCACATACAAGTAAATTCGAACTGTGAAATGTACATGATTTATAACCATTCCACTCATACAATTTTTAGTATTTAAGTCGAATTACATTACTTGATTTACAAACAAAATTGAGCCGCATATCGGCCATTATCCTCCCTTAGATGTTCTTCAGGTCTGTTTTTCAAATCAAATCAACCATTAACGTTTCCTTTTCTATATACATTTTTATACTATTTTATCCTGTATCAATTTCATACTTAATTTTTTCATTTCTTAATTCATTCAGTCAAATTCATGTTTTGCGGTCACCGGACCCATCAAGGTACATCTCATAACTTCGTATCAGATTTCAAAGTCGTAAATCAATCATAAACCCAAAAGAAAGAGTTAATTCATCCAATAGAATCCTGAACCACTTGTTCCTATATACATATACACATACATATACATATATACAAGTAGAGGTATCATAAACACATCCTTGTAATTCCATCATACGTTGTTACCAATCATTTATGTACCAATATGAACCATCAGGTCTTCGCCACTATTCATACCCCAAGGTGTTTTGGTATGGAGGTCAATGATATACCTCGATTCAAGCCTTCGAAGTTTCTTAAGTCTATCCCCTCCTCTGATATTGTCTGGAACCGAATCTAATCTGTAGCACAGCAACTGGTTCCGATCACTTTGATGTTTTCCGCAAAGTGTCTTGCGACCGGATAGGCTTGGTCCACCTTGTCTATCGCCCTCATGTGCTCTAATATCCGGATTTTAAATGGATGCACCGTGCTGCCTATATACTGCAGCCCGCATGGGCAGAGAAGACAGTACACCACATACGGTGTGCTGCAAGTAATAAACTTGATGATTTTCTTGACCATACAAGTGTCTTGAATGGTATATGTAAGCGCTCTTTTGCTGTTACAACACGCTTTGCATTTATGACAGGGGAAAAAACCTTTCATGCTCCTCAAGGTGTTAGTTTTAGGAGGTATTTTTTCTAAGTGGCTCCGTTCCAATTGGTCCCGGATAGACCTAGCCTTTTTAACTGTGACCAATGGATAATTGGGGACATCCTCACCTATGACATTATCCGCCTTTAGGATATGCCAGTTTTTTCTCAGCATTTGTTTTAGATGATTAGCCTCCGCTGAGTATTGGGTGATTAATCGGAATTTGCCTCTTTCACCTTTCTTGTCCCTAATCTGTTCCAGTAAATTGTCCCTGGTCATGGCTCTTACTTTGCAAAGTGTTTTGTTCAGGGTTATGGGATTATAACCTCTTACAATGAATCTGGCTACACTCTCAGTAGCTGCCGTATCAAAATCACAATCGCGTGTGCAATTTCTCCTGAGTCTAAGCAACTCCCCATAGGGGATACTTTGCACTAGTTTGGGGGGGTGACTGGTTGTTGCATATAATATCGAATTTCCAGCAGTGGCTTTCCGATATAATAAAGTTTCGATCTTGCCCCCAACAACTTGTACTCTCAGGTCCAAGTAGTCCACAGAGGTTTGACTAATTGTCCCCGTAAAATGCAAGTTGTGATCATTTTCATTCAGGTTTGCGATATAGTGACGTACAGTCTCTTCTGTGCCTTGCCAGATGATAAATAAATCATCGATGTATCGATGCCATTTTATCACTGAGCCACTCGATATGTCATCCCTGTAGGTTCTGGGCACCCGCTTCTCCCACAAGCCAACGAACAAGTTTGCGTAGCTGGGAGCGAAGCAGGTGCCCATCGCTGTGCCAGACACTTGTTTGTAATAGTTTTCTTCAAAAAGGAAAATATTGTTATTCAAACAAAAATGCAGAAACTCAATTAGCATGCAGTTGTGTTGTGCATATCTTAACTGTCTTTTTTTAAAATATACAGTTACAGCTTCTATTCTTTTCGAATGTTCAATACAAGTGTAAAGACTTGTTATATCAAGGACAACAAGTAAGTAGTCAGATTGCCATTGTACATTTTGGATTTTAGTTAAAAAGTCCTTTGATGTCTTTCACATGGGAAGATAATTTGGTTACCAAGTTCGCCAGAAAAAAGTCAAGAAACTTCGAAACATGTTCCGTCAGTCCCTGAACTGAAGAAACAATAGGTCTCCCAGGGGGGTGCAAATTGTCCTTATGTAGCTTGGGAATGTGGTAGAAAGTGGGGCAAATGGTATTAGAGCTGCATAAATATAGGTGTTCTTCATTCCCAAGCATTCCTCTTTTATACCACTTGTTTATGAGTTCATCATATGCCTGGATACTTTGTTTGTATACTTTAAAAGTGGTTTTCTGATAGCACCTCACATCAGATATTTGTCTCATTGCCTCACGATGGTATTGTTCCCTTGTTTGCACCACCACATTCCCCTCTTTATCCGAGGGCTTTATGATGATGGAATTGTCATTAGCCAAATTATTTAATGCACTTTTTTCATCCTGGGATAAGTTCAATCCACTCCTACCCGTCTTCTGTTTTTTACGACTGGATACGTTATATAGATGACATTTTCTGCATCTGGAGTGGCACACTCGATCAAGCAAAAGAATTTGAGACAATAATTAATACCAATTGTCTCAACTTGCAATTCACTAGTCAAATGAGTCAAACACAACTTGAATTTCTTGATGTTAATTTGGTAGTCAAGGATGGGGCTCTTACAAGCTCCTTATTCTGCAAAACAACTGCTGGAAATAGTCTCCTGCATGCGGAAAGTTGCCACCCTGCCACACTCATACGCGGTATACCGTTGGGCGAATTAATCAGGGCTAAACGGAACTGCAGCACAGTTGAGAGCTATGAGCAAGATAAACAGATAATGATGACAAGGTTTTCTGAAAGGGGATACTCCAAGAAAATTATTAAGCAGGCTGAGACCAGACTAGCCCAGATGGTCAGGGGGGATCTCCTGATCCCAAGAGATCACCAGAAAGCTGATGTAATTTGTTTTGTAACAAATTTTGACAGCCAGTCATGGAAAATCAGACGTAGTCTTCATAAATTCTGGGATGTTCTCAGATTGGATAAAGACCTGCGGGAAGTCATACATGATACCCCTTCACTCACATTCAGAAAGGCAAAATCACTCAGAGACTACACTGATTAAAGAATGTCCTAAGCCCAATGCTATACTGGGATTTTTCCCGTGTAAAAAATGTAAGGCATGTACATTTGGTAAAAACTGTAAGTCATTGAAAATTTCAAAGGATCAGGAGGCAAATAAAGATTACCAAACATTTAAGTTGTACCACTGAATATGCTATATATGCGTTACAGTGTCCTTGTGACAAATTTTATATTGGTTGCACAACCAAACAAGCCAAACTCAGAGTCTTGGAACACCTTAGGGCTATAAAAAATCTCGATCAGCAGTACCCTGTGGCAAGACACTTTGCCACAGAACATAACCAAAACTCGAAATTTACGGTTCTGGACAGAGTTGATATCAAGGAAAGGGGTAGCAATCGTTGGTTGGATCTGAGAAAATTGGAGTCCAAATACATAATCAAATACAACACGATTCAACTGGTTGGTCATAACCTAGGGGAAGAACTAGCAGTTCTTCTACAAGAGTAACTTCAATTGTTGGTATTTTGTCTATATAGATTTTAAAATCAGTTGTTCACTGCCGTCCCTTTATTGAATACTGCTTTCTTTTAAAGAAATTGTTGATTTTAACTTGCACATGTAACTTTTATACGGACACACAGGCTGAAATTACACTGTCCTCTCTTTGCAGGTATTGGGCTCTATGCCCACTGGGGCGGAATTGTGATTATTTTTGTACATTGTGAACATTATGTAAGACACTGCAAGCCCACTGGGGCGGTATTTTTGATCTGGAGTCTGTTGAACCGACAGCTTGAATTGCGTTAATGTCGCGTGGCATGAAGAACATAGCGGACATTTAAAATCGTGAGCCCGCTCGGGCATTACCCGCGATAAATTTGCAGTGTTTTTTGTTTACAAGGAGTCTTACTGCATTTATTTGTTTATGCATGCCATTTAATACTAAATGAAGTTTTTCCCAAATGAAACTTTATTGTAAACATTACGAGTGATCTGCAACACTGTTTCCTTAATTGTGTGTCTTTTATGTTTATGCACCACGTGGTACATGATGCAATGTACCCGTTTCACTTTAAAAGAATGGCGATGTAACATGTACTCCATCCATGAGCAAGAGGTAGGCTTACCTCCTAATGCATAGGGGTTGTTTTTGCCAATAACCCTGAGCACTGCAAAATCGATTTGGTCCTCGACTCTGGTGTCTTTGTACAAGAGGACTATGCCAGGAATTTGATGCATTTTGGGTTTGGCGATCCCGCCGAGTGCCCACTGTGGAAGCGGCAGACGCATGCCACCTTTGTGTTTTAGATATAAATATATATATATATATATAAATATATATATGTATGTACTTTATGTATATATGTTTTCTTACTACTATTTTATGTACCTTGGGACTCCCACTTCGACGACGGGGAATTATTCAAGCATGTGAATCTATGAAAGACACCAATCCTGGAGAACCACAGTTTACAGGTAAGTAACCTTTGTTCTTATGCTGTTCGTTATTATAATTTCTCAATAACAGGAGACCTTTAATATCCATATTGGTAACAATAAATGTTCTTTAGCTCTTTGCCTGTTTAAGACCTTGGGCTGTTCCAATTTAAGCAGCTGGTACAAGCACCTACACATGCATACTGTCAAATCCTGGATACAGTCTTTACTAACTCCACACAGGTTCTGGTGGGTGTTAGAACTATGGGTCTCTAGTTGGCTGAGGTAGGTACCTTAGTCCAAATAGGGACCCTTGCTTCTAGTCAGGGTAAGGAGGGACACACTCTTAGATAACCCCTGCTCACCCCCTGGTAGCTTGGCACGAGCAGCCAGGCTTATCTACAAGGCAATGTGTAAAGTATTTGCAACCACACTCCCAGTAACACAGTGATAAAACCACAAATGGACACCACACTGGTTTCATAAAAATAGTGGTATCTTTATAAAAAGGAGTACGATGAGACCAAACGATATGAATCCAACATATGCGTATTCGTAATATTTCACTTTGCCTGTTCTTAGGCCAGCCATCACTTGTAGGTTCTTGTTGTATTAATGAGCAATTCACGATCTCTAATGCAGTCCTAATGCAGTGCTATGTAGTTCGTAATGCAGTTTGTAATGTAGTAATAAAACAGTCCACAATGTACATATTAATGCAGATCGTAACGCAGGAATAATGTGGTTCGTAATGCAAGAATCAGGCAGTTAGTAATGCAAGAATAATGTGGTTCATAATACAAGAATCAGGCAGTTCATAATGCTGGAATAATGCAGTTCGTAATGCAAGAATCAGGCAGTTCGTAATGCAAGAATAATGCAGTCGTAATGCAAGAATAATGCTATAAGCCAATCTACGCAGTCAACTCGGGCACCACTGGGCCCCAACAGCAGAGACAACGGTTGTAAGCTTAGAGGGGGGGGCGGTACTGCTGGGCAGGTATGGGCCGCTCGGGGAGAGAGATCGGAACACTCCTGTACTCCTCCTGCATGCCTCCACAGGCCACACATGCTTGCGGCTCCCGACAGGAGTCCAAGCCTTACCGGGGGGGGTGCTCTGCCTTGCTCTCTCTCTCCGTTCGTCGGATGTCCTGCTGGGTGATCCCGATCACGTTGCAGCTCTGTTTCCAGGCAAGTCAATAGCCTGTCGGGTTACGGCGCTGCCTTCTCCTTCGTTGACGATCATGGGCAGATTCCTTTCGACGAACACTGATCACGATCCCTTTCACCTTGTAGCTTCCTTAGCTTCAAGAAATCCTTTAGCACGTTGCGGCTCGGGCCGGCGGCGGCGATACTCACTCACAACCTCAGTTATGATGACGGCTCTGGCCACAAACAGCAATGCAGCAGGATGGACGATGTTTCACACTGCGGGGGCAATGCGGTCACAGGGCACCTCGTAAACAGGCAGTCACAGGCTTGCAAAAAGCACACGCCCCTTGCGTCGCTGAGACACACTTGGAAATGTTTACGTTCCTGAGTTTCCACAACAGGGGCCAGCTCTCCTCTGGCTCTTGGAGACAGGTAACTTCAGGACACCGCACACAGCAAAGTCCTCTCAAGCAGGGGGACACAACACACAGCAAAGTCCCTTGTCCTCTCCTTAGTCAAATCAGCAAACTGCAGGCCAGCCCCAGAACACACAGCAAGGGCAGACCTTCTGTTCAGCCTCTTCAGCTGTTCTTCTTTGGCAGAGGTTCCTCTTGATCACAAAGTAGTTTCAATGCTTTTTCAGTCTTGAGTTCAGAGGTTTCAGCTCTTACATTTATAACCCTAAATGCCTTTGAAGTCTTTGTGTTCAGGGGGCTCTTCCCCCGGCCCAAACCAGACCTGGGTGACTTCCTGGAAATGCACACCCTCTTCCTTTGATAGTCAGGGTCTGGGGCCCACACGCTCAGCAGGAGGTGGAGCCATTCTTTGGTGGCAGCAACACAGCCCTCTTCACATCTAGGGGGCTACTCCTCCCCCCACATCAAACACAGGCCAGACTTTTGCAGTCTCACCTACTCCTCCCTGGGTCAGGACACTTACCAGACCCTGTCACATCCAAACCCAGACAGGCAATACACAACCAGGCAGAGGCACAGAGGATGGTTTAAGACAAGAAACCAGCCACGTCTAAAAGCTTGGTTTCTAAACACACAATTCAAAAACCATCTTCACAAAAAGATGTGTTATTAAATTCTGAGTTCAGGCACACTAAACGTCATCTCTCCATCTTATGCCTTTGGGAAGATGTGATGGAAATATGAGGCACAGCATTCCCCATTCTGTCCTAGGGTCAAGATGGCCTTGCAACTGTGAAAAACGAATTTGGCTGCATTTCACTGTCAGGACATGGTACACACCTCAGTACATGTCCTACCTTTCACCTACACTGCTCCCTGCCAGGGGGTACCTTGGGCCTACAATAGGGGTGTCTGATGTGCATAAAAAGGGAAGGGAAAGCCTGGCAAGTGGGTGCACTTGGCAGGACAACAAGGCAGCTAACAAACTGCACGTAGTCTCTGCAGTGGCAGGCCTGAGATCTCTTCTCAGGGTTACTGGTGTGGGTGGCACAATTAGTGCTGCGGGCCCACTAGTAGCATTTGCATTACCAACCCTGGCACACATAGTGCACTTTACTCGGGACTTTACTTGTAAGGCAAACATACCAATTATGGACAACCAATTACCATAACAGTTTATACAGAGACCACTTGCACGTTGACACTGATCAGCAGTAGCAAAGTGCCCAAATCATCTAAAGTCTGCAACATAATGTCAGAAAAGGGTCTAGGAGGAAGCCAAAAACTTTAAGGAATATTAGCCAAAAAAGGCAAAGTCCAACAGTGGGTCTTCCTATACCATGGCATGGTTGGATCATTATCTGGTTCCTTTCCAGATCTCTGAAATCCCACTATCAATAGCACAAAGTCACAGGAGGTGATCACTCAAATGGTCTCTCATTACGCCACAAGCCTTCTTGACAGCTCTGGATCAGGAACCTTTAGTGCTTAATTCTTGCCCTCACACTGCAAACAGTCAAGCAATAGGGTAGATTAATCAGGTTTTGGACTCTCTAGCCCCCATGAATTCTATTGCCAGCAGGCGTTCCACACCTTCAGCAGAATGATTCACGGAGGAACTGCTAGCAAGGAAGAAAACGTGCTCCCATCCGTGCCTGGATGGCACCAGGGGCCAGAACCCCTGTTCCTCCTGCCCCAGGGCCCCTAATTTTTCCAAAAGGGAACTTTTATGCTAAACCCCACAATTGAGGATGACTGTCGCCACTCACTTGATGTAGCATCCAGTCCACATCTGTGCAGCAGGTGCAATTTCTCCTTTAAAGCACTTCCCATGAGGGTATCACAAAGTAAGGATGCCTCATCTAGCCTACATCATAATCAGTGCCTGTTGCTAAATTGCTGCTTGCTGCCTAAGCATAAGCATGAGAGAGCAGACTTGATGCCGTCACTCCAACCTGCCGTGCTATTTTAGTTTAGACCTGGCTTACAGCCTTTTCCGCTCCAGACATCCTCGATGCGGTGCCCACTGACTCCTTTAATTGTTCTTTTTGCATTTGTCACCCCGAATGGGTCATCCCAGATGTGGGCTCCATGCTCACCATGCCACTGGAGCCTGACTGGTGAGGGGTGAAACCCCAAACCGTTCCCAGTATGCTTGTTTCCGGTCCAAGGAGGACCTGGCCTGGCAGTTCGATCGGGACTGTTCCCATAGGGAGCAGGGTCAAGACTGATTTGCATACGGCTGGGTCCGGAATGGAATGGTGAGCAAAAAAATGATGGATTTAGACCCAGATCTCTGTACTGAGGGTTAATGTTTAACATTTTTCAGCATTCCGTCCATCAATTGTTCTTTTTGCAATTGTAGAAAGACTGAATAAAAATATCAAGGCGAAATTTGCCAAACCCTTTGCATCCACATCTCTTCAATGGACCGATGCCCTTCCTCTGGTATTGATGAGTATTCAAAGTACATCCTGTAGATGGACAAAACCGATGGGAAAAGCAATGCTGCTCTGTTCCAGCTGCTGCCCTTGTGAATTTCACATGCGATCTGGTCCTTGAACATTACGAAGGATTACCTGATGTAGTGCGTTCTATCTCTCCTTAGGTTAACACTGCTACTCCAGCTGTGCGAGAGTCTCCAGGTCATGACTTAAACCCCAGAGATTGGGTTCACATGAAGAAGCGTATCTGCAAATCGTGCCTGTAAGAGCATTGGAGGCCATCGCTGCTGTAAAGTGTGCTGGTCTGCCAAACTGGAAACATACCTCATACCAAGAAGGTGAGATGAGAAGAGAAAGTAGGGAAGCCAACATCCTCTAACTCCTCGAGTCCGCGTAGATTTGAAATCTCCAAGACATTCAAAGAGGAAGACCAGTCTGAGAGCTCGCAGTCATCCACAGAGCAAGCAACCATGACACCAAGCACAGGGTTAATAATACATATTCACAGAGAGTGAGACCTCATGGAGAGCTGAATCGAATCAGCCGAGCCAGGTTCACAGGAATCAGGTAGCAGAATTGGCAGAGCTAGCACCACCTCTGAAGGAGAATATGTTACTTCTGAACCTGCGATTACAAACACCCACAAGGATCGTTCATCAAAGGAGGAAGGATGGCTAAAGACTAACCGAAAAAGACTTTTAGCAGTGATAAAACAAACAGGAACCGTACGAGAGGTTAGTGCATTAGAGTAAAAAGAACTTCCAGGTCAATCAGACTTCGAAGGTGAGAGTTCAGATCTAACCAAATCAAAACAACCTAAAAGGGCAAGGAAGATCTTAACCCTGATAGGACATATCTTTCAAGAATTGACATTGGATCTGATGACTGACTAACCAATATTGGTGATCCTCCTTGATCCCTAACTTGCCAATAAAAACAGATTTACTTCATAGAGACTACCGACAGAAATAAAAAGGATTAACATAAAGTTAGGCAACAGTTAGAGGACTTGCAGAGCCTCTGGCCTCTGGTTGACACAGAATAAAAATCCCTGTAGATTTTGAGATAGGTTAGTGACGATAAGGTAGAGATAGAAAGAGTAGTAACTTCTTCTGGGTTAATACTTTTTTGCCTGGCCGTATTCAAGCTAACACGACACAGCAATGTTGCAAAATTGTATTTGTAGTTTTGGCCATTTTCATTTCTGTCTCTGTAGTTTGGTGGATATTAGATGTTCATCTACTAGTTGGAAATGTTTCCCGTATACCTGTAAACAGAACCATTAATCTTGTTGTCAGTTAAACCATGCATGGAGGTAAGACTTCACACGTCCCTCATGCTGAAAATGTTTATAGATATAATGTTTATTTTCCGATGTTAACCAAATATGCGAAAATCATGCAGGTAGAAGTCTACTTTCTTTGCTCTTATTTCCCGATCTCCACAGTTGAGGGGACTGCCTATTTCCATCTGCCTTTGTCGTGCTGCTTCTCTTGTGCTGTTTCCTTAATCTATTCTATCAACAAACCCCATTAGGTTGTTCTATACTGACTATGATGAAACCCTAGACAATGTGCAGTTAGTAATTGATGAATATATGTATTTGTGGTCTTTTAACATACTCATCGTTCCACGAAAGCCTTTAAACTAAGGGATCAGTGTAATTAAATGATGACATTCTTTATCCCTGTGACTAACTTGAGCGCTACTAACCAAAACATTCATGATTTAACCTGCAAAATTAACAAGGTCAAGAGCGTCTTTGTAGTCAAATTGAATAAAAGGATAATACTAGATGAAGAAAAGGGGTGCAAGACTGTTAACACAGAGCAGGTTATCGGAAAGGGAAAGAAAATGTTGAAGGAACATCCTCTAGATTAAACATTAGCATTGCTAAGAAGGGAACTTTGTGCATGATACGAAAACAGGAGGGAAATGAGACTGTCGAGATAGTGGGTTGGAGTGATTGTGAGCAGAGTTATGTAGTGAAGGGTAGAACCTTTATGAAATTAGAGGTAAGTATCTAGGGTATCTATTACATATGTGGAAAATGAGCTTTTTTTTCAGTTACCACATAATTGGGAAGGTAGTTATGCAGCTTTAGTCTTTCCTAGAATCTATCATACTAACGAGTTAGATTCACCTCTCACACATTACATAAAGCAAAGTAAGCGAGACTTTAAGCAGATCCTTAGCAATATCTTTGGATCACTCATACCCTCAGTGTAGGAGTTGCACTAAATGACGTGAAGGTTAGAAAGCTGTTAACTTCAGTAGATAGACTTGTCACTAACACTGCGCGAGCTTTAACCATCATTACTAAGGAACTGCGTACAATGAGCGCCAAGATGATGCAGAGGAATTTCAACAAGCAGTGGGCTTGGTTTTGAGGATAAGATGCTGTCCGCAAAAAGAGGAAGAAAGAGGAAGAGAATTGATGTAAATGTTGAAGAGTTGCAAGGTGAATTCTACAACATAATGCAGGATTTGGTAAAATTGAAAAAAAGAACACCAAGATGATGACAGCTGTGTTGTAATAAAGATGTAAATGTGATGATTTCAAAATCATGAGAGGTTGGGTTGTAAATATTGTTGTTATCGTTGCCAAGCTTCTGTGTTTAAATTGAGCTTGCGCTTACTTAATCGAAAAGTGTACTGTCTTCCATTTTGAAACGATGCCATGCTACACCATATGATGATTGTTATTGTTGTTGTTGCTTTGCTTCAACTGGGAATTGTGAGCTTTCCCAGTCTTTGGGATCAAAATCTACATACCCAAGGACAACCTAGCTGTCCCAGACCGCTCTATATACAATGTTCCAGTTTATCTTACTTCTTTTTTTTTAAATTAAATTTATACTTTATTGCACCTTTGATGTAAGCACACAGCACTCATCGCCTACAACCCGGAGGCCGGCGGCAACACTCGATAGCATCTAGGACAATGGACAGTAGTCTCAAACACAGCCGTGGTGCCAGCATCCCAGAGGCCTGGCGGCGTACACGTAAGAAGGAAAAACCGTTCTGCAGGAATAGAGTCTGACACTGATCAAGAAGAAAACAGTTGATGCTAGTATTGACACCCATGTCCATAGTTCAGTTATGCAAAAATAAAGCAGTCAGCTCGTCCGTGCCAAACAAAGTCACAGAATCATGGAAGCAAAATACCCTGAAAGAGGGAGAAAAAAGAGTGCAATAAACCCACAACTAAAAGAAATCCCCCCCCACCCCTCAACTACCTCAGCCTACCCGTGCCCGTGTCCCCCCGCCCACCTTCTGTGACCACTGATTCTACAGATGAACAATGCACCTGCAGCCAAGAACCTGATGGCTCAATGGTGTGGTGCAATTTCCGAAAGGGACCATGAAGATCACCCACCCTGCACAACCATCCCGGGGACTCACACGCTAAGCTCTTCAACTAGCAGCAGTCAGAAACCAGACAACCAACACCGGGAAGAGGACAGTCAACCATGTATCATACCAGCCTCTGCCGCCTCCACCCTTCCCTCCTGCAGCTCATCCAGCACCTCCCCTTCAGGGTCGGACTCTCCATCCCCCTTGGCGCATTGATATTCTCTATATATCCCCCAGAAATTCTTGGGGCGACTCTTCGGGGGAAGCAGTTCATTATACGTCTCAGACTGAGTACAGCAATATAGCAAATCCTTCTCCCAGCGCTTTTTAGTGGGAACCGGCCCTCTCATCCAGCACAACGCAACCAGGCGCTTGGCCGTCAGCAGAGCAATATCAGCCAATCGCCGCACCGCCACCTGCAACGGTTTGGAAAAACCCAGCAAGGCCAGTGCTGGGCACGGCAGAACCTCCGTACCCAACATCGTACTAAGTTCAGAGAATACCTCCCGCCAAAACTTATGGATACTAGGGCAAGTCCAGGACAAATGTGAAAAATCAGCCGAGGGAGAGTGGCATCGTTCACACTCCGCCGACTCCCGTAATCCATACCTGTGCAATCTTTCCGGCGTGTAATAGACCCGCTGCAAGTACTTAAAATGTATCAGACGATGTCTACTATTAAGAGAGATCTTTCTGGTATTCGTGCAGCAGTATTGCCACATCTCATCCGAGATCGACAACTGGAGGTCACACTGCCAGGCCAATCTGGCCTTGGATAGCGGGTACTGCCGGTGCCTGTCCCCCAATTTCTTGAGGTTTGTCATCAACTTGCTCGACGATGGGTTCTTAATGACATATGTGAGTTCCGGCACCTCCTGCGGCTCTGCCATATCAGGGCCCAGCAACTCCTGCAACGCCCTACGGACCCGATGATATTGGAAGCCGTGTAGTAGCGTCGTCCCCGAGTGGGATTGGAGGGCCTGCTGCGATGTTTTCACCGTGCCATTCAAAAAGAGATCTCCTACCTTTTCTATGCCCAAGTCCCGTAACGCCTTTAAGACTCCCTTTTCTGTCAGCGGGGCCAACCACACCGCCCATTCCACTCGCATAAGGGGAGAGTACAACAGCACACTATCTCGGGAGCGGACTAGCTCATGCCAAGCGTGGTTCGTGGCCGCGATAGAGTCCAAATTGCCAACCCTACGATCAACAGGACAGCATATCGTGGCAGGGAGAGGGGTGAGGTCCGCGAAGAGGTGCTCCGGTTTCACATGTGGGATGCCAGGGTCCCCATGGATCCAGGTGTGAAGATGGGCCCCCTGTGCTATCCTGTAGTACCTTTCTAGATCAGGAGCCCCCAGGCCCCCTCGTTCATAAGGGAGCATTAAAGTTTGCCATTGGACCCTCGGTTGTTTGCCCCCCCACGCTAACCTGATGAGCGTCTGCGTAAGCTGACGGAAAAAGGCCTTTGAGAGCACAATAGGTATGTTAGCAAAGAGAAAGAGGAACCTGGGAAGAACCACCATCTTCATAATTGCTATCCTGCCCATCAAAGACAGTGGGAGCCTACACCACACCTCCACATCATCCACAAGTTTGGAGTATGCAACGCCATAGTTCTCGCGGACCAGAACCTCAGGGTCAGTGTGAATACGGATCCCCAAATAACGAATAGAGTCCGTGGTCCATTGCAACGGGTATTCCGAGTCAAAGGGAAGGGTCACCGGGGTCAGAGGTAGCGCCACTGACTTGTTCCAATTGACCCGAAGGCCTGAAAGGGCCCCGAACCGCACTACTTCCCGCAGGACAGACGACAGATTCACCTCCGGGTCTCTGACATATAACAGAGTATCGTCAGCGTATGTTGATATGCCGATCTGATAGGTAGGAAAATTGATCCCTTCGAACCCGTGGTATTCCCTAATAGCGCAGGCTAGAGGTTCCGCCACAAGAGCATACAAAAGCGGGGAGAGGGGGCAACCCTGCCGAGTGCCCCTGCTGATCTCAATTGGGGCAGTGACCGAGTTTCCTATCTTTAGTCGTGCAGTCGGTTTGTAGTATAGGGCCCCCAGCATCTGCAGGAAAGGCTCCCCAAGCCCATACTTTCGTAGGACCCTGAGCATAAACGGCCACTCCACTGAATCAAAGGCCTTTTCCATGTCCAGGAAGATAGCCACAGCCTTGTTCTCCTGCCGGACATGCTGGATGGTGCCTAGCACCGTACGAATATTGTAAGTCAAGTTCCGAGCGGGGACGAACCCCGCCTGTTCCGGGGCAACCAGGTCTGGGACAAGTAGAGCCAGCCGGGCCCGCCAGAACTTTTACATATAATTTGGCGTCTACGTTAATCAGTGAGAGCGGCCTATACGAGCCACACTCATTGGGGGGTTTTCCTGGCTTTGGGGTGGTGATGAGGAGCGCTTCCCTCATAGATTTCGACATACTACCCTGTTGACAAATGTCGTCAAAGAGGAGCATCAAGTAAGGTACCAATTTGTCTTGAAAAGCCTTATAGAAGGCCTCCGTAAGGCCATCCGACCCCGGAGCACTGCCTGACTTCATCCCCTCAAGCGCCTCCGTAATCTCCTCTTTCTGGAATGGCGCCATCAGGAATTCTCGCTGCCAATTAGCTAAAAAGGGCATCTGGATGTAACTCAGATAGTCATCTATCTCCTCCTCAAGGTGGTCTGATCTCGATGTGTACAGCGCGGTGTAATAAGCGTGGAATACCGCCAGTATGTCTTGTTCCCCAGTTACCACCTCACCACTTGATGTCAATAATTCCTCTACCACCAGGGGCGGTCTACTATTTCGCATCAATTTAGCCAGCAGGGAGCCAGGGCGGTCGCGTTCCCCATACGTGTGTGCTGTTGCGTACTTTCCCATATGCTGTATCTCCCTATCTGCCTCCTCGTGGAATTCTAAGAGCAGGGGCTTAAGCCTCTCAGATATGTCCGTGCTTCCCACACCTCCCGCCTGACGTTCCAAAGCAGACAGCTGCGTCTCCAGGTAGTTCAAGCGCTGCCTGATAGCTTTAAGCACCCCCGAGTGCTTGGCCATTGTCATCCCACGTATGTACACCTTGAAAGCATCCCAGAGCACCTGGACACTATCCACTGACCCCACATTAGTAGAGAAGTAAGTATCTATATCCTCCGCCAGTTCCCCTCTCAAAGCCTCATCTAGCAGTGAATACGGGGGGAACCTCCAGGTGAACGGGGGTATCCTTCTCGCCTGGGCCTCCAATAGCAGAAGCAGCGGCGAGTGGTCAGATAACGTGCGGGGCAGTACTGCACACCCCCGGACGGAATTAAGGAGGGAGTGGGAGACAAACCAATAATCAATCCTCGTGTGCACATTGTGATAGGCTGAGTAATGTGTGAACCCACCCTTCCCGGGGTGCCTATGGCGCCACACATCAAACAGATCGAGTTTCACCAGTTCCGCCTGCATAAGCAACGCCGAGGCCGCCGGGGACCTGGGAGCACCAGCCGACCTATCCAGCTCCGGGTTCAACACGAAATTGAAATCTCCCCCCCATAGCAACCTGGATCCCTCATACTGTCTACAGAGGTCCGCCAGGGAAGTGTAAAAATCAGGAGTGTCGTAATTGGGGCCGTACACATTCACAATTAACAAGTCATGGCCTTTCCCCACACAGCGAGTGACAGCATACCGACCCTCCGGGTCCACAACAACTTTCTGCAATGTCAACTGAGATTTGGGATTAGCCCATGTGAGCACGCCCCTCGAATGTGTAGTGAACCCCGCTGCAACACAAGCACTCCCCAGACCCCTGGTCAGCAACATAGGACTAGTTAGAGGCAGGTGGGTTTCCTGAAGCAGGGCAAGATCAATCCGATGCTGCTGCAAGTAGGCTAGTACCTTCCTGAGTTTGCGGAAATCATTCAGCCCCCTCACATTCCAAGATAACAGTCGGAGAGAGTTTGGGCCACTCTCTGGCCCTAAAGTTTCGACATCAACCATTGCAGGGTAGTGAACAAATCAGCATCATTCAGGTAGCACAGTAGACACAATCCGGAAGTAGGCCGCACTAAATCCTCCCCCCACAAACCCCAAAAGACATACGAAACATGATCAACAAAAGAAGAGTAGAACAACCACCCACCCACCCACAGCCGACCATCCCCAACCCGGTCAGACAGGACCCACCACCCCCCATCTTCCCCCTACCACAAGGAAAAACACTACAGTCCCAAAGGGCCCTCAGGAGAGCCAGAAAAAGGCCGAAAGCACAGTACAATTGGGTCAGGGACCTCAAACCACAGTGGCTCAATCACCCCGCCCCCCAATACTATTCAGCACCCTCCCTAGCTCAGGAAACCCTTTATCCAAGAACCAGTCTCCCGCACGCGGAGGAGCCCTCCCCTCGGCCACCAGCATACAGTGAATCGCGCAGGTGCTATACCCTCCGAGCAGGCCACCAGTAGCAGGAGCACACCCCACAGTTTCGAAAAAGTAGATGCACAGCACCTGCAACAGAGTCAATCACACAGAGGGGTCTGGACGACCCAGTGAAGAGTCTACTTATTCGGTTACCCCTGGCCGTCCATGGTGGCAGCCTCATCAGTGTCCTCACGTTGATTCCTCGGGCTATTACGTTGTTCCTTGGCCCACTCCTTCAGGGATTTCTTCAAGTCCGCAGGGTCAGTGAAAAAGTGTGAGTGAACCTGCTTGTTGATCCGTAGCTTCGCAGGGTACAGCATGGCGTAGTCCAGCCCCAGGTCTCTCAACTGTTTCTTATACGGGGCGAAGCGCTTCCTCTCCTCCTGCACTTTTGCTGTAAAGTCCGGATAGAGGGAGATGTTCATGCCCTCGAATTGCAAATTTCCTTTCTCCCTCGCCAGCCGGAGCGCCAAATCTCTGTCCCTATAGTTCAAGAGCTTCGCAACGATCGGCCGCGGCGGGAGACCTGGTTGCGGCTTCGGCCCCAGAGTGCGATGAGCCCTCTCGACGATGAGCATGGGGGAGAAGACCTCCTCCCCCAACAGTGTCCGGAGCAGTTTCTCCACAAACAACTCCATCTTGCCCGTGTTGGTAGATTCCGCCACCCCAGTGATGCGGACGTTGGAGCGCCGTGAGCGTGCTTCCAAGTCCTCCGTCTTGTCCTGGATGACCTGGAGGAGGCGTCCGAACTGCTTGCGGTCTTTATCCCATTCCATTTGGGCCTCCTCCGCTTCCGTTAGCCGCCGCTCTGCCATATCCAGCCGTTCAGCATGTTTATCCACCCTCTCCGACATGCGGTCCATCCTAAATGACAATGCGTCGATTTTAGTGCCAATCGCCGCCATGCTGTCCTGTAAGCCCTTCTCCATGGCGCCCAACATTTCACGGATGTCTGCACACAGCGTGCTGTCAGACACCGTAGGCCGCTGTGCGGCTTCCGGGGCAGGCCCCTCGGCCCCTTTCGCCTTCCGCTGATCAAACAACAGTTTGGGTTGATTTTTGTCGCCTTTCCCCATAGCGATCCTGATTGTCGTTTAATGAGGCGTTCAACCGCCAGCAATAGTACGCCAGCAAGTGTTGGTATGGCAGAGAGGATACACTGGGGGAGCAAACTCCGGTGAATGAGACGGTGCGCAGCAAAAAATGCATCCAAGATGGCGGTTAGCCACCCTGCAGTACGAGTAAGCCCAAAGGCCAGAAAGGAACACCACCAAGCCCTTCATCGGTACCGAATCACACCAATGTCGAGCCGCGTGATCACTGCACCCCAAAACACTTCCAAATCCGCAGTCCCACAGCCGGGCCAGAGACGCGGAAGGTCCGGGCAATGGCCGATGGAACTCCCCCCATGGAGATGGCGGTCCGCTTGCGAACTCAGTCAGCATCCAATAGTACCTCGTAACACCAGTACTTCAGCTCCCAGCGGGTGCACAAACAATAGTCAGGCCACCACGGCTGCTCTCGGGAACACGGCTTGATATCGCGTATCAGGGCCAGCTGTGCAGTCGCAGAAGAGAGATACCGGCACCACCCTGTGCCGTGGGCCGCACGTAGCGTGACGCAGCCCGGGCAGCTTCTCAGGATAGACCGCGGACTGCGGCCTGGTCCGCCGATTCACCCTCCTCCGAGCAGCAAAGCGACACCACACCGGATTTCGACCGGGGAAAAGCCCTCCAACAGGCCGGGGAGTAGCTGGAGGGTCCACCACAGGTTTCAGTGCTAGCTAGGCGCACGAAAGGATAGATTTGTCGAATTTTAAAGGGGCTCAGGCGAGGAGCTCAGCGCTCACACGTCTTTCATGGACGCCGGCAAGCTCCGCCCCCCAGTTTATCTTACTTCTATCGACTCAGGGAGCCTCTGAATCCAATGTAATCTATATATATAAAAACGAAAGTATGTCTGTCTGTTTGTCCTTTATGCATTACTACATCATTTATCCGATCGGCATGAAACTTTGGGAAGTTGTTGAGTACACTCCCGCAAAGGTTTCTGGCAAAAAAAAGAAATTAAAAAAAAAGAAAATTGTTAAAAGTTGTTAAATACACTCCCGCGAAGGTTTCTGGCAAAAATTAAGTATGATTACTTAGTTTGTCTTCAGAAGTCTGAATAGTGTTCCATCTTGTCCTTCTCCCATTGGCCACATTGTTGTAATTTGCCTTCCTTTTCATGAATCGATTTGGTATCTTGCTTGTGGTGTCTTATAGTTGAGCTGGGTGGTAGGGTGTGCACTTCATGTCCTATCATAAGGGTCTTCGCACGTCTACCCATAGTGCTTGTGGAGTTCCTTGGTATGCCTGTGGGGCAGCATTCAGTGCTCAATGTATTGACAATTGACGCCTTTTAATAATTGTATGCTTTTCTTCAATGTGAACATGAAACAATCAATTGACTTGCGGCCATAAACCATGAACTTCTGATGCTTGAATCAAGTTACATCAGAAATGTTGATAATTCGTTCCCAGAAGGTCCATTGTTAGTCTTTACTAGTTTACTTATGTCCTAGGCTATGAACATTTGATAGTGAACTGAGATTACTGTGGCTCATGACAGCTGTTTTACTGTCTGGCGGGTTCATCCATCACGACCATTACATATTTCTGCAATCTCACCAGGGCGTGAAATCAATAGAAGTGTTGAGCTATGCTTTGACAGGCAACACTGACATGTGATATGGAGGGGGTTTA
This sequence comes from Lissotriton vulgaris, assembly GCF_964263255.1. NCBI lineage: Eukaryota > Metazoa > Chordata > Amphibia > Caudata > Salamandridae > Lissotriton > Lissotriton vulgaris. The sequence continues at coordinate 388,707,111 of NC_141695.1, forward strand.
TCCTCTGGGCTGGTTATTTGATATTAGGGACATTCTCTCCATGTGTTTTCTACAACCAAGTCAATCATAGGAAACCACACCCATTCAGATAATCTATCCTATATCTATTGATTAAACATCTCTACAACTTGTAATACTACTTATATTGGAATTTGTCTATTGCCATTCTTGAACTAGGCCAGCTTGATTACACCTGTCTCTGAGACCCTTCCCGCCTCTTCCTTCAGTTCCCATTAGTAGTGATGACCAGTCTTCAGAGGCTCAGCATAGTGTCCCCTGGGCCCTTCTGTCCCTCTTTTTCCCAGTGTCTTGATCATCTCTCAACATGACACTCCCTACTGGGTGACTGCATTTGGATCACCCTTTAAACGAGGAGGGCCTATTTGTCACCAAGGGGGCATGCCTGAGCAGTCGAAAATCTATTCTTGATACCTGTGGTCCTTGATCTGATTTCCACATTGTGTACAAGAGGAGTGGGCAGGGCACTGGGATGGAGGGCCTTTCTGCATTCAAAGTAACATATCAGCAAAGCCCTAACTGCTGAATTGCAGTTCTATTTGACCCTGACCTAGGCTGTACAGAGCTTATTATGTTCAGTTAACCCTCTGAATCACTGCTTGAGTTAATAATTTTTTGTAAAGTGTACGGCTAGTGCTAAGCCTTAACAGAGACTATTCCAGGAACATGAAGAAGGAGATGGAAGTGGAGCCAGCACGTCATTACTAATGTATTAAACCCTGATACAAAATAACTAGTTTTTAGCTTTAGCTTAAGCAAGTTTGGTAAAGCATATTGAATATGTTTCTTGATGGCTAGTCGAAGGATCAGTCGTGTAGTGTTTTTTGGACACTGTTGGCGATTGAGCAGGCAAAGCCCTAAAACATTGAATTGCCATAACCCAGTCTGGATGTAATCATTGCATGTATTACCAATTTTAGGAATGGGTCAAGCAAGGGAGAATGTATTTTTCCTGACGTCAGAGAGAGTTGGAAAGCAGGCTCCCGCTTTTGCGTTGACCTGTCAGCTACAAGGCAACATGTTTATTGTTTATTTGTTGTTTAAATCTCTTGACTAGTACAAGGCTTTGGTATTATCAATGGCAGCACACTGCTCTAAGGTCAATTTGGAAGCATTTGATGATGTTATTCTCTGAAGTCCATTGTGTAAGGGCAATTATTAAGTACTTGGTTACATTTTTTTTTGCAAGCATCGAGAAGGGTGAATAGTTGATTGCTTTTCAGTTCTGTTTTGGATGGTATTTTACCACTAGACAGTATCTAGGAAACTAAAGATGATATCGTACTCTGGTTCCTTGGATCTTTCTTAATTAGGGCAATTGAAATTTCATTGGCTCCAATTCTATTCTACTGGATCAAGAGCCCAGAGAAGGCCAGTGGTGTATACAGGGTTTGTAATCAACCATGACAGTCAGCGCCTCACATGACAATGACACGGAATGGCTACCAGAGGAAGAGAAACATACGGTCTTCTAGCAATAGGAGTAAAATGAGTTCAAGTAACAAAATAGGACCAAGTGTCAATTTCATGCTCTAAAGCCAGTGGGACATACTCATGAAGACTGATGAGCCGATCACATCTCTCCAGACTCTTTCAGGTTTATTTAATCAGGCATAAATATCAAGACAGATTTATAATCCGTAATCTCTGAATGCGGGATGGTGAACAGCTGAATATATGTTTCCAGCTGAAGACGACCAGATGGCCTCGAAAATGGGAGCAGTGTCATTTGTGCAGGGGTGACGTGCCTATCAGTATGTCCCTGATTTTGGATCTATCAAAGTCCAGGAATTTGAGTCCCCGCTGAAATAGACTGAGTAAGGCACCTTTGTGGATATGGCATAGATTCAAATGGGGATTTGTCATGCACTGAGTAGGCATGGATATAAGAGATGTTTCAATGTACTGATGATGAATTAGATACATACCCATAGCTAAAAACTAGTTTGCCTCAGTACATTGTGCGTCATAAAAATCTGGACCATGAAAGGTATATTTTTCCTTCTTGTGCATGGCAAGACCACCCAACCCATGGAGAAACCATCAATGCAGGTCTCTTGCCTCAAAGTGAGCACGAAAGTCTGTGCCTTAAACAAAATCAGCAAGGCACAGGTGCGTATCACCGGGTACTGAGGCCTGGAAATTTTCCTCCATGCACTGCAAACCTCTACAAAAAATAAAGAAGGTGCATGACATCCTGATGAAGATACATCGCAGATATGGGTGAAGAGTGTAGATAAAGTCAAGGACAGAAAAGTTGCATGTGACACAATATGCTGTATCAAAAATATAACCCAGCCTAGGCAGCCACACTGCAAATAAGTTAAATGTAGCAGATTGCATAAACGCAAATATCCTGCGCTATATCTATGTTATCTATGTATCTTCACCACCATAAGGCTTTAGATTACTTTAGTCCCACTTGGAAATGTTTGTATCATGCCACTTCACTGAAACGGGAAAACAACAATCAGTATAATTCCTTTGTTGGGACAAACAATTCCTCCTCACGGTGATTGACGTGCACTCCTGCCCTGAGTGCCCCAACTGTACTGATATCTGGATCCCTAAATTCTTATTTTTATTGACATTGTCAACTGGCTGATTTCTCAGGATCGGGTGATGCTCAGAATGGCTCATCTCTTGATAGCTCCAAGTCTGAAAACTATGACAGCGCAGACTATTGAAGTGATCAAGCGAAGGAAGGATAGAGCAGGAAAGGAGACATAAAGAAAAACAATATATCATATATTATCACTTTTGTTCACAACAGAACTATGTAGCTATATAACGATCTACTTGAAGACATATATACCAGTAAAGAAACAAAAGTATCTGGAAGGCCAATATTCCCTGTTTTAGGAATTTTACCAAAACATGTCAGGGTCGTAAACAAGATCCATATTATGATATGCTTTTATAGAAAAAATAGGTATGTCAATCTTTTCTTGATCATATCTCCATGAATGTACTCGGCATCAATTCACAATACTTTTAGATTTATATATATATTTTTGTTTCAACACAAACCCATACATACCACCCACCTAGCGTCACAGGGATGAAGAGTAAGTCTGAAGAGTAAGTACTGGAACTCTACAATGGGACCCCTGTTAAAAACAGCTACTACAAGGTAACAATTTACTACTCCATGTACATATTCTCTTCATAGGACACTATTTCAGAAAAACAGAGTCATCAAAGGTTCAAAATGCTGTTAGTAATCCTTAATGAAAATGTAGTCTTTCCTCTTGAGATTTGGATTTAAGACAATCTTATACTTCCGATTTTCTGAGCCCGGAATGGCTCACAGCCAGATTTTCCTCACTTGAAACTTGAAATGTTCCAACAGAAAACACCAGAAATAATCCCATGGATAGCACTTATACTGTGAGTCTATAGAGCAAGACACTCCTATTTATTCCACTTAAGTCTGCATAGGTGTGAGACTCTCCCACAGAATAAATTAACCATAAATGTGCTTCCACATAAGGAAGAAAATGTGAGTCAAATACCAGTCAAGACTCGTGTCTCCAACTAATGTGCTAAACATTGATATGGCCCAAGAATGATAGTTTTGGTGCAAACGCCCTCTTACAGGACAACCTTCCAAGAATGCTGCTAGATAATCGGCAGCGTCTTGGAATGGGGAAGCGCCTTTGTAGGCGAGCTTCGCCTATACACGCACAAGATGTGCTTGCCGGCACCCATGTGTTGTCATGGGAAATTAAGTCCCTTCTTCGTGACTTCCATTTTATTCCCCTTTGATGGTAGTAGAACTACTATTTGCAATTATCCAGAACAATGATTCCGTACAAGATCCTGGCAGTGTTCAGGTCAGCCTCTACTCCGGTGGGATGTGACAGTTCATTTCCTCCATGGAGAACACTGACAGGGACCTGGTTTCTGAGTCAAGTCCTTGTGAAATGAATTAACCAGTCTAGGTGCATGTACCTCTGTGGCTGGTTCTCAGGAATTCTACTCGGGTTCATACTCTTTCCAAGCAGCAAGATATCATATCCGCCAGCCTCTTTTTTTTAATCCAGTATTCCTCTTACCTCATGTTCGGTCACATTAGCTCAGATAGGAACGGGTAATTTGTTCACAGGAGTGAAAGAAGGTTTTTAGCAATGACACATGAAAACAGGATGTATACGTAAACCGGATGGTGTTATCAGTTTTACATCAACTGGATTAACACATTTAAGAACCTTATAAGTGGCGATATACCAGAAAACACTGTATTTCTTGAACCTGATCTTCTTTGTGGAAAGCCAAACAACTTCTTCTCTTTTATAAACTGGGACGGATCTACGATGTATGTCATCGCATTGTTTATATTTTGTCTTGGCGATTAATAAATGGTTTCATGTGTCTGTCAGTGTTTCTTGAATGTGTGTCACTCTGTCTCGAACTTCGGGTACCTTCTGTGTATCTGAAGATGGCAAGAATGGAATGAAGCGAGGATGAAAGCCATATGTGAGGTAATATGGCGCTACCTGAGTGGAACTCAGTTTTACACAATTAAATGCTATTTCTGCCAATCATAGAGACTTCACCTGTGGGTCTGTGCTTTTATCAACATAACATCAAAATATTACTTTACAGTTTGATTTAGGCATTCTGTCTGTCCATCTGTTTACGGACGGAAACTGGTGGAAAGGGCAACATGAATGTGTAAAGAACAACACCAAACCTTCCAGAATTTAGCTGTGAACTGGGGACACCTATCAGATACTATGATTTTCGGAAGGCCATGTAACCTAACCACTTGCACTAACATCAGGTGTGCTAATTGACTTGCAGTTGGAACTTGTTTACAAGCAATAAAATGTCCCAATTTCGTCAAATGGCCAATCACCACTAAGAAAGTGGTACGTCCTTGTTCTTTAGGTAAGCCTACCACACAATTTAAGGATATGTTTTCCCATTGTCTTCCTGGATGGGTGGAGGTTGTAAAAGACCTTGTTATTTCATATGATCTGTTTTTACTTGCATACAAATATTTCATTCTTTTACGCAAGGGGGATGTCTTTCCATAGTGTTGGCCACTCGAATTGTCTTAGTATTTTGTCCTGTGTTTTTTCCACCCTATTGTGTCCAGCACTAGGTATCTCATGGCACCACTGCCTACTTAGTGCCTTTGTAGAAATTGAGATCTGCTTTCCTCTGACAGGTATTTCTTGTTTCATTTGCCATTCGGACACATTTTTAAGTCATGATTTATATTCTGCAGTACGCAAGCCAGTGGCTACTTTTTTCATGACTGTATCTGTGTGAAGTATATGAGTACTTTTTGAGGATCCATAATGGCATGGAATTCAGTGTGATCTGATACCAACAAAGGGCCCGATTCACAGAACAAACTTAAGACAAAATCCTAAACTTACTACCATTTACCTAATTTGGTATTCACAGAAGGCACTTACTCATTTTGGTATTCACAAAAGGCACATACTTATTGATGAGTAAGTGTCTTCTGTGAATACCAAAAGTAGTAAGTGCACTTAGTCATTTTGGTATTTACAGAAGGCACTTACTCATCAATGAGTAAGTGTCTTCTGTGAATACCAAAAAAGGCACTTACTCATCAATGAGTAAGTGTCTTCTGTGAATACCAAAATGAGTAAGTGCCTGTTGTGAATACAAAAATGGTAGTAAGTTTAAGATTTTGTCTTAAGTTAGTTCTGTGAATCGGGCCCTGAGTTTCGTGTTATGTTAATGCATCTGCTTTCCTATTTTCACTCCCCAGTCTGTCACAATGAAATTATCTTCTGTAAAAAACAACATCCACCTCAAATGACGAGGAGATAGATGTCGAGCAGCCTTCATAAACTGCAGATTCCGGTGGTCAGAATATACTGTGACAATGTGTTTGGCTCCCATGATCAGATGTCTCCATTCCAAGAATGCGTCTTTGGTTGCTAATAGCTGTTTTTCTGCAAATGAGTAATTCTTTTCTGCATCATTAGGTTTTCTCGATATATATGCAATAGGATGCAGCTGTCCAGTTCCGTGATTACTTTGTGATAGCACTGTGCCAATTGCGACATCAGACGCATCTGCCTCTACTACATACGGTTTCTCAGGATCTGGGTGAGCCAGTAATGGTGCAGAAATGAATGACTGTTTTAATTCATCAAATGCCTTATGTGCTTCTTCTGACCATTCAAAAAACATTTTCTTCTGCAGGAGTTTCGTTATGTGTGCCACCATCTTGGAAAACTGATTTATAAATCTCCTGTAGAAATTTGCGAATCCAAGAAAACATTTGATGTCACGCACATCCTAAGGTGTTGGCCAATCCTTGACTGCTAGAACCTGCCTTTATGCTATATCTTGTCCAGATTGAGTAAGCATTATTTCCAGAAACTCAACACTAGTTACATGAAACTCACATTTGCTGAGTTTACAAAACAGGTAGTATTTGGCCTTGGGTCATTGAAGTACTAACAGCCCCTATCTTTAGTGGTTCTTGAGCTGACCCAGTATTGCATTTCGTCGGTTTGCAACGTTCAAATTGAGAAACCTGTCGCTCTTTGCGTTGATTTTATCCTTGCATTCAATTAAATGATGATCTAACCGTAATGTAAAGTTGATCAAATCTTCACAAGATGAGGGTTGGGGATCAATTTGAACTAAAACATCCTTTAACTCTTCCCTTAAACCTTGATGAAATATGGCAGCTTGTTTTCATTCAGGCCAAGTGGTTTCTGCCACAAACCGATGAAACATGTTCTGATAAACAAATAGTTCCTTACTCGCCTGTTAGAGTTCCAAGAGTTCTCCATCTGCTGAGAAAGTAGCTGCTCTTCTATCGAATACTTTCTCGAATTCTATTCTAAATGCTGCCCAATCATACAGTAAAGGATCATCTCTTCTCACTAACGGTACAGCCCACTGAGCAGCATCACACTGCCAGATAAGAGAAAACCTAATGATGTAGAAAAGAATTACTCATTTGCAGAAAAACAGCTATTAGCAACCAAAGACGCATTCTTGGAATGGAGACATCTTTGCATTCCCGTGAAACCATTCAGAAGCTGCCAATGGAATAGGAGTAGGTATTTCTACAGTAAAAGGGGTTGTGGGTGCATGGGATGTACTCCCTACATCAAATGGATCCTCTGCATTCATTCTACTTTAGCTTGCAAAGCTGCAGTTTCAGTACGGGAAGCTGCTAATTCTTGCTGTACTATGGCTAACGCAACTAGTATGTCATCCAAGGTAGCCATTCTAAGTCACAACTGATCAGGAGGGAGTAATTCTTGAGCTGATTATTCTGTTGAATGTTTGAATCCTCAGGATTGGAGCGATGCTGATAATTGTCCACCTCTTGATAGCTCCAAATCTGAAAACTATCACAGTGTAGACTGTTGAAATGATGAAGCGAGGGAAGGATAGGAAGGGAACAGCAGGGAAGGAGACCTTAAGGAAAAACAATATATCATATATTATCACTTTTGTTCATGACAGAACTATATAACTATGTAACGATCTACTTGACGACATATATACCTGTAAAGAAACGTATACTGTACTCCGATATTCCCTGTTTTAGGAATTTTACCAGGGCATGTGAGGGTTGTAAATAAGATCCATACCATGGTATGCTATAGTAGAAAGAACAGGTATGTCAACCTTTTCTTGATCGTATGGCCAAGATGTACTCAACATCAATTATCTATCTATCTATCTATCTATCTATCTATCTATCTATCTATCTATCTATCTATCTATCTATCTATCTATCTATCTATCTATCTATCTATCTATCTATCTATCTATCTATCTATCTACCTATCTATCTAAATATATATAAAAAAAAATATATATATATATATATACACACATATATATATATATATATATATATATATATATATATATATATATATATATATATATATATATATATATATATATATATATATATATATATATATATTGTTGTGTTTTATCTAGGACCCTGATCAATATCATGACCTTATGCCCCTATACGGCTATAATCAATCCCTATAATGGCATAATATTCAAAGCCATATTTTAGCAAATCGCCTCTGCAGTCCATGACAGTCCATGACACAGCAGAAGTCACTTCCTTAGATTCCTAGATAGCACACCAAGTTCTTTTGACATACCAAACCTCCAGCAACCTGGGAAAGCCCCGCTTGCTTTGTTTTGATTTGTAATAGAACTCCTAACGAGCACTGTAAGAACGACCAGTTCTTAGTGACATCTTTATTGACGTCTTCTGTCCAAAAACTTACGTCAAACTCGGCCCCTCAGGTATAAATAATACCGACATTGCCTTAAGCAAACACGGTGGTGGTGAATACTGGAGCAGAACAGCTGTCCCTTGCAGAGAGCCCAGCAAATGCGAGAAGTCCACGGACGCTGCCCCTACTCCTTGACACGCTGAGAAAGACGTGTCTTTTCTCCTGCAGAGAAAATCCAGCTCCGGCGTTTCCAGCCTACCCTTGCGGGTGACTGGAATATCGAGTCCTGAGAGGAGAAACCAGACCTCCTACATTCTATTTCAGAGGTACGGTGCTGACTAAACCCTTAGAGAGAATTCTTGAAGCAAACCCTTGGCAAAACCAACTTAACTTAAACTGCTACTTACTTACTCCCTCCCACGTATTAGGCTTATGTCAGGTACACTGGGGTAGGCATAGTTAGAAGCACCAGTTAAGTACGTTAGCCAAATGTATATATGAATGTATATATTTTATTCATTTTAACCATCTTATGGCTAAGAAACCATATCCATGCTTTTACAGTATTATTTCATGATACTCCTTTTACTGAACGCACTTCTTATAATAACAAGTCTTGCAATTGTGGCAATTCATTTCTCTTGCATGAGAAGGAAGACTGCTCAATAAATAATATCTTTTATTGAAAACGCCCGCCTTTCTATTCTCTGCATACTGGTGAAAGTAATTCTGCACAACTGACTGAGTGAAATAGCTGTCTATTGTTTCACACGACTCTAGAGATTGACTCTTGTTCTGAGGAGCAAAGTTGTCATGTTAATGCGGTTGTTGGAAAACCGAATCCCTTCTTGTCTGAGCCAGGGAAGCTGATCACTTCCTATTCAGTGAAGAAAGTTTCCAGTGACCTCTGAGCTAGCTGGTACAAACCCAATTAAGTCTAACATAGTCAGTAGAGACCTAGGAGACCGCACTCCTACGTCTACACTGCTGTTTATGTTATTCCAATGCGCAGGGCCTCTAGGGAAAATAGGAACTACACTACATGGCGACCAAGGTTTGGTAAGGCGATAAAACTAACGCAAGACGTTAAAGTAACTCAGTCGTGCTTTTTCACACAGACCCTTTCTCCCGTAAATACTCCAATAGGTTAAAATCCGCCTGAACTTAGTAGGAAGGGATTCCTATGTAGAGTTTCTGGTTTATTCAACGTTGAAGGATACAGTGTTCCAAAATATTGTGCACCTAATCTTTGTCTCCTTGGAGACCTACTCTGCAAAACTTTCATTTATACAATGTCAGTAGAAAACAACGGGACCGCTGATGCCACAGTAAAAGCGACTCAGCGGGAATCCGATGAAACAGGAATTTATCCCCCGGGTGCAAATATCATCCCGGCAAACATAAGAAAAACTATAACGTTAAAACTTATAGAAAACGGACTGACCTCACGAAGTGGTACCGTCATTTTCGTGATAGAGGCACACGAATATCGGCAGACAGAGGTATTCTATTCATGGATAAACTTTCCAGCGGCAAACGCTACAACACACAAATTCCACTATTACAACATAGAGGAACCACTGGATGATTATGCTCCTTTCGAGGAGATTGAAATCCCATTAAAATACCAAGAGCACCTGCTCTGGTTTTAAGGCGCCCTAAAACACAATGATCACAGTACCAGGCTCGGTCCACTAGGTAGACCAGGAGCAACGTGGCTGGTTCTAGCCAGCTACACATTACATCCGGACATTGAAAAAATGTCAAAAGATGAGCTTTTAGCACAGCTAAAATTACTGATTAAAATACATAGACAGTTAGTCCAATATGCAATGCGGACTGCAACAGTCCAAACAGCTGCTAATATTCCACAGCTGACCCCTCATCAGGGGAACACAAATAAAATCACACCACAGAGCATACAATCATGTCTTGGAAAAACACCCATAAAAGGGGAACAAATTCCTTTCTGGTTAGCACAGAAAATTACTCAAATAGAGGCGGTATTCCCAAATACTACCCCTATTGAGAAACACAGAATTCTGACTATCTGCCTTCCAATGGGGGTCGCACCACACGTGGAGGACTGTGACGCTTGGGGTACAGTCTTTGCTTCCATTTACACAAAAACACATGGTGTTCCGTCCATGGCGGTAATACCAGATGTGCTAAAACAAATTCAGAATGAATACGGTCCAGAACCTGCTTTAACTCTTGGTATGAAATTACTGAAAGATTTCAAGCAGGTCTCAGCTATATTACTAGCCAACATAAAAGGAGAAGCAGCATCTGTGGCGATCCGCCAGAAATTGAAAGAAATAGATATAACAGATCAACCAATTGAGCTCGCCAGAATCATAGAAAAATGCTGTGAGGAACTAGGTAGAGATAGTTTAGGTGGGAAACCTGTAAAACCCCAACTACTCGAAAATCCTGAAAAATTATTTATTAAAAATAATCAAAATACTCCAAAGAAAAATTGGGATGGAAATAAACAGTCCACTCCCAAGGAAAAAGGTTTCCAGCCCAGAGGAAGGTCTCCTCGACGGAGGGAAAGAACTCCGACTCGAGAACACCAGTCTCCCCAGAGGGAGCACTCTGAGAAAAGATATAACCTTAAAAATAGGGATAATTTGAAAAAGCCTGATAGATATCAAAGTATTGATACACGTCCCTCTCGATCTTTTTCGCAGAAATCGGAAAGAAGAGGACGGTCAGACCCAGGAAAGCACACCTAGTCCAAAGACAAGGAACCTGCTCAAAGTAAAAAGTTACAATTTCCAAGAAAGAAGGAAGCCAGTATTAGAGTAATCGAACATGCCGAGAATACTGAGGACACAGCTGAAAAACGGAGAGTGGCCACAGACAATGCTAGACAGTGCAGCAGAAATCAGCATAATTCGCAAGATCCTGATGAGTCATCTGGAGACAGTGGACACGAACGAATACATTCAGGTAGAAACTGCAGACACTACAGTTAGCGAACCTCATAAGATATACGAAATAACACTGTGTATAGAGGGAGATAAGACTACAAAAATAAGGGGTCTATTTTGGGATAATCTCTCAAAAGGCTATGACATCTTGTTAGCTGAAAAAGATTGGCCCCCGTAGTTTGTCAGGGAGTGCCCTCATGGCGAAAAAATGATTATGCCTGCCTTCTCGAATCACATTCCAATTCACACTAAATATGTATCTGCAAGGAAATGGGCAGTAGCCCAGGCACCAGCATTATATAAAAATCATGTAGGATGGGATGAGGACTCTCCTCCTCTCAAAATCCAATTAAAAAGTCAACCTACTGCACAGAGGCAGTATCCAATTAAGCAAGAAGCTAAAAAACAGGTCAGGGAGATTTTAGATCAACTTGAATACCAGGGGGTGATTGAAACATGCATCTCTCAAATGAACAATCCTTTGTTTCCTGTCTCCAAACCAGACGATTCGTATAGTCTAGTCCTGGACTACAGACACCTTAACTTGTGCTGCAAAACCGTTGCGGTACAGAACTCGCACAGTGCGGCACTGATGAATAACATAATTCGGAAAAAATACAAAACAACATTAGACATATCTAATGGGTTCTTTTGTCAAAATATTGCACCAGAAAGCAGGTACTTGACCACTTTCTCAATAATTATTATAATAATTGCGCCTAGACACCTTAGGGTATTAGTTGCGCACTAAAAATCCCATAAATAAATAATGGGGTCACAGAAAAATTTCTGTAGGCTCCCACGGGGGTTCAAGAATAGCCCGGGATTATTTTCAGCCAGAGTACCAGAGTTACTACAAATATATGATGATGAGGCATTATCTTATGTCGATGACATCTATCTCACAGACGATGACTTGGAGACTCACTTGAAAAGGGTGAACACCATAATACTTGGGTTTGCAGCAGAGGGTTACAAATTCAACTTTAAAAAGTCTTGAATTGCCCATCTAACAGTACTATTTTTAGGTTACGAATTATCAAGTGAAGGAAAAAGACTGGCGGACAACTTCTTAGAGAAGTGCGCTGTACTCCAAGCACTGAAAACGCTGAGGAACTTACAATCGATTCTAGGCTTCCTGAATTTCGGAAGAACTTACATACTAAACTACGCAGAGAGGATGAAACCTCTCTACGAATTAATTCAACCTGATTTCAAACCAATCAACTGGACTCAAAAACATACAGAAATGTTGAGATTACTGCAAACAGACATGTTAGCAAAAACTAAATTAGATAACATACGCAACCTTGTAATCCGAGTCATCCCAGGAAGATGCGGATTCACGTACCTGACCTCTAATGAGGGAGAAACGGTACCAACAGCTTACAAATCACATTTGTACACACAAGCAGAAAAAACATTCAGTCTCACAGAAAATACTGTGAAGGCAGTGCGAACTGCTATAGCGAAAGAAAGAGAATTAGCACAAGGTAAAAGGATCACTGTTCTCACAGCGGAATCCGCCTTCGAGGCACTATTTAGCCCAGTAAACCTGCCTACAGTATCCCTGGATCCGAAATGGATACAGTGGGAAAACTCTCTTGCTGCAGAAGCCGTGAAATACTATTTCGCCCCGCACATGAAAAAACTGAATGATTTAAATTATGAAAAAGAATATCCTCTGCCAATCGAAATTCTGCCTCTCCAACAGTACTCCTGTATAATCTATACAAACAGATTTGTACAACATTACAATGTAGAAAATAAATCATACGATGCAGCCTGCGCGATTGTTAAAGGTCGCTGGCTCTGCGGTAAATTCAGACCGAAAATAACAAAAACTGAATCACTGAGAAAATGTTCGGCTCAACAAGCTAAAATCAGATCTTTAAAGATGGCGCTTGAAAATGCCGAACGTGAATTCCCGACACTAATCGTGTGTGCGATTCGCATTTTTGCGTCAATTCTTACAATAATGATTTGCAGAACTGGTTCAAAATGATTACAAAGATGACGCAGGTGCCACAATCAAGCATAAGATGCTTTGGAAACAAGTAGTTCTTTTACAGAAAGAAGTACAAAAGACTAATGTGATACACACTCTGAGTCATCAACGTGATGGCCTTCACATTGCAGGGAATTCATTCGCTAGTACAGCCACAGCAGAAGCAACTAAACCGGCTTCCGTAGCCACAAAAAAGCATTCAGAAAAATACATAGACGGGGAAACCATGCTGGCAGTAAAAACGTCCTTAAAAAGCGACTGTGCAGCACTACCCGTAAACTATCCACTCAATTATACATATGTAATTGATGCAAACTCCCTTCCTTTTGCTCGAATACCTGGAGTGGGGGATAGGGTAATTCCAAACATGAATCGGAGAAAGTTATTAATAGCAGACGCACACATGGGTGAAGGTCCAAGGCACAAACAGATGAAGGAATCCCTGACCGAATTACAAGCAGTATACTGGTGGCCAGGGATGAGCCTGCACCACTATAAATATGTAAAGAACTGCCCAGACTGCGACAGAGATCGCAGCAATGAATCAAGCGGAGTAATGCCATGGCCTTCTATGAGTATAGCATAATGCTGTCTATATGCAATCCAGCGTCCTATTAATTGTTTAAGACTACATTCACTTTAAAAATGTGGCCCCAGCGCTCGGCTAACGCCAAAACTGTTATAAAAGATCTGCGAGTCTTTATCGGCACATACACAATTGCCATGCTCCATTCTGACCAGGGTCCTGCTTTTAGCTCTCGAGCTTATAGGGAGGCCATGACCAGCATGGGCATTGGATTGCGATACTCTTGTCCATTTCACCCTGAGGAAAACAGTGTAGTGGAAAGAAAAAACCGAGACATAAAGCAATCTATAACAGCAAAGGTATTAGGTTTGGGTGATGGGTGGGTCAAACATTTAACAAGTGTCCAACGTAGTCTTAATAATTTGCCAAGAAATTCTCTAAAAGGTTTCAGCCCGTACGAACTATTGTTCGGAACTAGAATGTATGTTCAGGACCTTGATAGTCAGGCTTCAGTGGTAAAAGATGAAAATAAAGACTTTGACATCAAAGATCGTTTGGCTGTTTTACAGGACTTAAATGAAACAAGAAAATCCTTAAGCAAAATAAAGCTAAAGCAACAGCCATCTACCACTGAAGACACACCACCTGTCCCAGCAAGATCTGTCTGGATTCCAAAGATTGGGGATCTGGTCAGGGAAAAAATAGCGGTGAAGAAGGAATTTGGGCCTTCTTACAGAAAAGCAGTACCTGTCTTAAGTATCAACGGAACAAGATCAGTAGTACTACCGCCCCTTGCTGGTAAAAAGGAGAACCGAGTTGTATCAATCGACCTGGTAAAACCACAATCATGTGTCCTATAATCAATAGCAGGCCAAGTGGACTCCCAAGAAATAACAGAATAACCAAATTTGCAACAATCCAAGAGGTTCAAACAGAAAGACTAATCACATTTGATAAACCTGCAGTGCACAGAGAAGGACTATGCAATAATGCCATGGAACTCGTGCCTCTTGGAACTCAAATTGAAAGACCAGTCTACAATGATGTGGCATCAGAATGTGCTAATGAAAAGCAAATGGAGAAAACAATTCCAACAATCGACAGAACTGCCTCTGGCTACTTCATCAACTTCGATAACTTTTCTGAAGATCAAAGCGACCCTGAAGTAACGCCAGAAACAAAGACTTTTGAAGAAAAAGCAACAGAACTCTTTCATCAAATCAAAGAAGCATATCTGGATGCACCATTGATTGAGCATTGGATTGTATCAGGGGTACTTATACTCCTACTATGCCTAATTTTAGTTTTAATTTTAGGAAAATGTATTACAGTTCAATGGACACAGCAAGTCAGAACATCAACTTAGTTCTGAAACCACACAGATCATCCCACATCCAGAAAAGAGAACTATCATCAGTGAATGTCACAGCCATTCCAATACCAGGCGGGGTAGTTTGGGACAAGACTGACTATGAAATATATGGCCCGGTCGAAATCTTGAAATATCCTCACCAGTTCAAGGTTTCATTAAGTGACTTTGTAAAACCAAGTACATTCTCTGATGATTGGGATTTTGAAAGTATAAATAATATGATGTCGGATTTAGTGTTATCAGCAACATTTACAGAACATGATTACTTGCAAGGGTCATCTAATTATGAACAGATGTACTGTTTTTCACATTACGCAGACCACTTTTTGCATAAATCTGCTCAACCTAGAAATGTTTTTAAATATAACCAATGGGAACATTGTGCTACACCACCCAAAAGCAGTTCAAAAACGTTTTATGAGAAATTCCAATACTTCTCAGGGTTTAACACAAGTAATGCTGAAACATTTTATTATAAACTGTTGGATAAGACAATCAATCAATCAATCAAAGACATTTATAGAGCGCACTACTTACCCGTAGGGTCTCAAGGCGCTGGGGGGAGGGGGGTGCCGTTACTGCTCGAACAGCCAGGTCTTCAGCTTCTTCCTGAAGGTGAGGTGGTCTTGGGTCAGGCGCAGGTCGGTCGGGAGGGAGTTCCAGGTCTTGGCGGCCAGGTAGGAGAAGGACCTTCCTCCTGTCGTCGCTCTTCGGATGCGGGGGACGGTGGCTAGGGCGTGGTTGGCTGATCGGAGGTGGCGTTTGGGAGCGTAGAAGTTGATTCGGTTGTTGAGGTAGCTCGGGCCTTGGTCGTGTAGGGCTTTGTGTGCGTGGGTGAGGAGGCGGAAGGTGATTCTTTTGTTGACGGGGAGCCAATGCAGGTCTCTCAGATGTCCGGAGATGTGGCTGGTTCGTGGGATGTCGAGGATGAGTCTGGCTGAGGCGTTCTGGATCCGCTGGAGTCTCTTCTGGAGCTTGGCGGTGGTAACGGCGTAGAGGGCGTTGCCGTAGTCCAGTCGGCTGGTGACGAGTGCCTGGGTGACGGTTTTCCTGGTCTCGGTGGGGATCCACCAGAAGATCTTTCGTAGCATACGTAGGATGTTGAAGCATGCCGAGGAGACGTTGTTGACTTGCCTGGTCATGGAGAGGGAGGAGTCCAGGATGAAGCCCAGGTTCCGTGCGTGGTCTGTTGGTTTGGGTGCGGTGCCCAGGGCTGGAGGCCACCAGGAGTCGTCCCAGGCGGAGGGGGAAGAGCCCAGGACAGGAACGAAAACCATGCTGACAAATACTAAATTGATATATTCAGAAGCATTTTATGAAAAAATGATTACATTTGGTTTGGATTTCTGGAAAAACAACATTGAAACAAAAACAATCTGGGGTACAAAAGGTTGGCAGGTACAAGGCCTAGAAGCACTATTTCGAGCCTGCATGAGCCCAGAACAAATAATGTTCTTAAATGACACAATTCACCAAACAACCTGTCTTGGCCTAGCTAAGATTAAGGACTTAAACAAACCGTCTATTCCAAAGTCAATACCTGATAATGCTACCACAGATATTGAAATAGACGTATGCAAAATTTTACATCAAAACAGAACGCATCCTGATTGGAAAAAATGGTTAATCTGGCCAACAGACACTAATAACTGTCAAGATAGATTCCTGAACAAAACACAGGGGTTAACAATGACCAGACCAGACCCTAGATACTCCCAGAGACAACATCCAGGGATAGTAACAACATACAGTGTAGGGAAACTGTGCCTTGAATGGCTAGAAACATCCACACTGGCAGAAATCAAGCAACACTTAACTTTACTTAAAAAAGGTGCTGACTTGCGTGATTTCATTATGGGACCACGCAAACAGCGTCAAAAACGTTTCATAGCGGCCAGCATATATGCGGCATACAACGAGGCTTGGAAAGAAACTCAAATTGAAACAGTCGAGAAAATACGAAAAATTGATCGTAATATTTTGGAAAACTCACTTTCTGTTGTGGACAATGGGTTAATGACTCTGTCCTCCAGAATATATTCGCTGGACAGTATTGTATCATCTGCCATCGATATCTATACTACTATTATAAAGAGAGAACACAAACCTTTTGGCAAGGTAAACTCGGGAACCACAGCGCCAATCCACACACCCGATACATTGTAGAAATTGTCAGGGTGTGCAGATGGACATAGGCTATAAAAAATAAAAATAAAACGTACATTTAAAAATATAACTTTAAAAAAAAAGTAGTGCCCTGAAAGTAGCGCCGGCCGCGACGCTGCTCTGGCCGTGACGTAGCGCTGGCGACGTGTTTGATGACGAGGAGGAGAGACATGGAGCTGCGGTGAAGTGAGCATGGAGCTGCGGTGAAGTGAGGAGTGCGGGCGCGTCATGGCGAAGAGGAACATAGGTGAAGTGAAGATAGTGGGAAGGCAGCTCAGGTAAAGTAAATGCTCATTGAAATCAGGTCGGGAGGGAGTCGGGCCGGGAGGGGGGCGGGAGCCGGTGTGCACAGAGGGACAGGCGGAAGGAGTGGGGGCGGGAAGAATGGGGGTGGGAGGGAGTGGGGGTGGGAGGGGGTTGGGGCGGGAGCGGGTGTACTGCCCCCAGCCCCTTTCTGCCCCAGTCAACGCTTGGGCGGGCTGCTAGTAATAGATAAAGACTCGCTAATGTTACAACATGGCCAGTCCCAATTACGTTCTATTGTACAGCTAGGCTGGACGTTGCAAAATCTTCGTTCGGGCTATGTGCCATGACGTCTAATCAACACAACGTCATTGTTTTCCATCTTTAACCTTACTGATAAACAAATCAATTTGGCACAGAAAGGAGCAGACTATACAATCCTGAGCATTGAAAAACCTGAGAGATTACCATTGACAATGTCAGAAAGACCTGTCATTGAATGGATAATACACGGGATTATCACAATTCCGATAACAACTTTCCGATTTAAAAATTTCCTTGAGTATATACCGACAGGCCAGTATGAAAAGTTGGGTAAAGGGTACATTAAGTCATCATGGAAATTAGCATACACACACACATGCTACAGTGACATCAACAAAAATTTATTTCTTAGTGGTGAAAATTGCAAACATTCACTAAGCTGTATACTTTTGTGCCAGGGTATTAATTTACATGGGGCCTGTGAAGGGACTTCAAACAACCTTTCATGCCACCAACACGTCACACCTGCAACGCAGATAGAGCCCTTCTTTAGGCAACTTTCTAACGGGAGTTACATTCTAATCTGCTGTTGTGACTTGGTGCCAGGGAAAGCATATCTCGTAAGCGTGACTTCCATGGTCACTTGCTGTATGCAAGCATTGTTTCCAAACGGCCCTGGAGATTCCGAGACGCCGATTTGGCCTCCTTTGAAAATCTCTTCTATACGAATTGATACTTTAAGCAGAATGAAGTCTGTGCTTTTGCAGACAACAGTGCCCATCACGTCATCAAAAGAGACGTATGATCTCCAAGTTGCAAGGACAACATCGGAGATACATGAACTTTTATCAACAAATTGCCCGTGCATTTCACAGAAATGCTCAGCCAAATCCTAAATATATCGGATGCCGTAGGTATCTCGAATGTATTTAAGACTGCTAACACCATTCAAAGCAGTTCTAGGCATTATTGCAAATTTTGTCCATTTGGTCTTTGGCGGCCTACCACTACTTTTGGGACTCGTAGCAGGCATTTTATTTTTGACCCTTCTGCTCCGATATGGCAAGCCAAAACACAGACATGACTCCGGCAAGGATGGAAGAAACGATCCTAGCAATGCGCTACCGGGACCGCATAACTAAGGTCCTTGGATTGGCCCGGCTGAGAGATCTGAACATGACCTGGTTTCTTTCATTCAGACCTATATGGCAGACCTGCATCTTACCTGTGCTTTGATGTATGCTATGCGGAGAAGAATGCGTGTTAGACACCTGTCTTGCACTACCATCAGCAGTACCAATGGATATCAATACTTTGCTAAGTCCTGTAACGGCTCACGCATCGTGTTGTCCCCAGCGGCTACCAATCCTGATGACATCATTCGTTGAGACTCCTGCGCTACGACTAGGTGGAGGCAGTGAAGCAATAAATGAAAGCAGCATCACCCAGGTACGACCTTCTGTGAGCATTGCTGATCCAGACATCGATGATAGCAATCATTCTCACAACTGCCAGGTTACTGCACTATTGAACCTGGTAGAACTGTCACCTGAATATGCAGACCTATTCTTTGCGAGCCTGTCTGATATGCTGTTCTCCCCTGAACAAAAACAATAACTTTTGGAAAAAGAATCCGGCTCACAGAGTTCCCATGAACTCTGAATTCGGCCTTCAGTTTTGTTAAACAAAACTCCTGAAAAGCGTTTAGAACTCTATTTTTCCGCTCCCCATGAGATTTTTTTTTTTTTAATCAGACAATTTTTCTAAATATTAACCTTTTTTTCTGGCACAAAAACTTTTGCTTAAAGTAGAACTATTCATAAAGAACAGAGCTTCTATTTTTAGTAAATCTAGAGACAATATATTACCACGGCCTCTAGCACATTTTACAGCAATTGTATTTATATGTGATGGAATAGTCTCGCCCTTCTTTTCTGTATTAAGAGACATTTCATGTGTAATTTTTCGCAAAATCGTTCAAACTGATTACATATGCAATAATTTTTGAATGATTACTATGCTTAAAAACGTACAGTACCCATCATCATTTTCATGTATTTCATATACACCATTTCGATTGCAAAATGTATTTTGGGGTGGGTAGGAATACACGCGCATCCTATTGCTTTAGTTTTTAGTAATTTGATGGACATAAATTTGTGGAGTGGGTGTTGTGTTTTATCTAGGACCCCGATCAATATCATGACCTTATGCCCCTATACGGCTATAATCAATCCCTATAATGGCATAATATTCAAAGCCATATTTTAGCAAATCGCCTCTGCAGTCCATGACAGTCCATGACACAGCAGAAGTCACTTCCTTAGATTTCTAGATAGCACACCGAGTTCTTTCGACATACCAAACCTCCAGCAACCTGGGAAAGCCCCGCTTGCTTTGTTTTGATTTGTAATAGAACTCCTAACGAGCACTGTAAGAACGACCAGTTCTTAGTGACATCTTTATTGACGTCTTATGTCCAAAAACTTACGTCAAACTCGGCACCTCAGGTATAAATAATACCGACATTGCCTTAAGCAAACACGGTGGTGGTGAATACTGGAGCAGAATAGCTGTCCCTTGCAGAGAGCCCAGCAGATCCGAGAAGCCCACGGACGCTGCCCCTCCTCCTTGACGCGCTGAGAAAGACGCTGTCTTTTCTCCTGCCGAGAAAATACAGCTCTGGCGTTTCCAGCCTACCCTTGCGGGTGACTGGAATATCGAGTCCTGAGAGGAAAAACCAGACCTCCTACATTCTATTCCAGAGGTACGGTGCTGACTAAACCCTTAGAGAGAATTCTTGAAGCAAACCCTTGGCAAAACCAACTTAACTTAAACTGCTACTTACTTACTCCCTCCCACGTATTAGGCTTAGGTCAGGTACACTGGGGTAGGCATAGTTAGAAGCACCAGTTGAGTACGTTAGCCAAATGTATATATGAATGTATATATTTTAATCATTTTAACCATCTTATGGCTAAGAAACCATATCCATGCTTTTACAGTATTATTTCGTGATACTCCTTTTACTGTACGCACTTCTTATAATAACACGTCTTGCAATTGTGGCAATTCATTTCTCTTGGATGAGAAGGAAGACTGCTCAATAAATAATATCTTTTATTGAAAACGCCCGTCTCTCTATTCTCTGCATACTGGTGAAAGTAATTCTGCACAACTGACTGAGTGAAATAGCTGTCTATTGTTTCACACGACTCTAGAGATTGACTCTTATTCTGAGGAGCAAAGTTGTCATGTTAATGCGGTTGTTGGAAAACTGAATCCCTTCTTGTCTGAGCCAGGGAAGCTGATCACTTCCTATTCAGTCAAGAAAGTTTCCAGTGACCTCTGAGCTAGCTGGTATAAACCCAATTAAGTCTAACATAGTCAGTAGAGACCTAGGAGACCGCACTCCTACGTCTACACTGCTGTTTATGTTATTCCAATGCGCAGGGCCTATAGGGAAAATAGGAACTACACTACTATATATATATATATATATATATATATATATATATATATATATATATATTTATAATCCATATTCAAAGGCATATATTTTCTATGAAGTCTTAGTGAGTAAGCGTATATCGAGTCCAGGGGTGCAAGTCACTGTGCCACATAGTTATGTGTGCTCGTGGTTAGTAGGACCCGTAAAAAATAACAAAAAAGCCTGCATTGTATAAACAACATACCTTATCGTATATAGCAGGCCTCTGTGGAGTGTACTCCTCATGAGTAGTCAGCGTCTCACATCGGCGCCATGTTGGAATGCCCTAAAAAAGCCTAATACAATGATAATAGATGACTGACTAGTCCAAAATAAGCGTCCTCACGTAACAGAGCGTACTGGAGCCAAGTAACAGCCATCTTAAGCGGAACTTCATAGAAAATATATGCCTTTCAATATTGATTTTAGGTCACGTACTGATAAGGTGCAAGATCTGGCACCTTTATTCATGTGTCATATACTGCTCGCATTGGATACTTGGCTTTGATTTTGGTTTTTGCTGACTTTGCCATCATCATAGGCTTTGCAGCATCTAGTTTGGGGTACCATTTACAACTTACCTATCCCTTATTTCGTTGGCACTATTGTCTTTATAAATTCGTACTGCTGTGTCGTGCTCTTTCATATTATACAGCATCATGGTGATATTCTTTAGGATCACTATAATTTCATTATCTTCTGAGCACATATATTCGGTGTTTGTCTAGACCTGAATAATTTCGATTTACATTTTTTTGTATCAATACCATGTACATGTTTTTGTTCATTTAGAAATTCTGTGAAGTGGTCGCTTCCCACTCCTGAAGCTTCTAGTCTTGATAATAACCTTAAAAAACACCTGGGGTTGAAACGCCGTCAACGCTTCCAACATGGTTTAAATCATAGAGGACATCAACGCTTTGGCTATATCCTGTGTTGATTGTTATGGAAGCATTTTCCTCTGCCATTGTTTTTGATTTTCTTACATGTTTTGTGTTATATAATTTGTAGGATTGTAAATGCTGTAGGATGTTTTGTTTATGATTAAACCTATTTATGTTTTGTACATGGTTCTTCTTTTCTTTTATGTTTATTTCAGGTCTTTTCTTCTTCTTTCCTAACCTGTCTTGGTTATATGAATTTTGGGTCTTTATTCTTGTTATATTTGAGTGTAGCTCAAGAGCCACTGTTTGGATAATTGTTCTTTTATATTATACAGCATCATGGTGATATTCTTTAGCATCACTATAATACATGTATTACTTTGGCAGACTATCATACTGTTCGCTTTTTTGTTACCCTCTCCCATCTTTGAGCTTAATTATGCTGAGGTTATACGTTTTTTCATTATTCGTTTAGAGAATGTTATTATCATAAACATTCCACATGATACGTCCTTACGGTGACACACTTAATACAGACTGTCATTTTATTATTGAGGTATTATTATTACTTAGAGCATGTTTGTACCTTACATCCAGGTAATTCATATTTAATTCTTGCCATATTTAATAGGAACATTCACGAATAACGACAGATGAACACTCATACACACTGTTTGGGCACTAATTTGAGTGAGTACATTTCTTAGTCCTGGTACCAAGAAATACTGTTAGTGTTTTTTTCTGACTTACTGTCCAGGCCATATTATGCTTTCTAAAATACAATGCAAAAACAACAATTGATGGATGGAATGTTGCACAATGGCAAAACATTCACCCCAGTCACAGATCTGGGTTTAATCCATCGTTATTTTGCTCACCACACCACCCCTGTTTAGACATGGCCATATGCAAATCAGTCTTAACCCTGTGCCTCATGGGAACAGTCCAGGCCCGAACTGCCAAGCCATGTCTTCCCTGGACCGAAATCAAGCATCCTAGGACCGGTTTCTGGCTATCAGCCGTCATCAGCCAGGATAGCTTGATTCCAGTGGCATGAAGAGCACGGGACTCAAGACTGAGCATACCCGTCCCACTCGGGGTGACAAATGCAAAAACAACAATTGATGGACGGAATGTTGCACGATGGCAAAACATTCACCCCCAGTCACAGATCTGGGTTTAATCCATCGTTATTTTGCTCACCACACACCCCCTGTTCAGACATGGCCATATGCAAATCAGTCTTGACCCTGTACTTCATGGGAACAGTCCAGCTGGAACTGCCAAGCCAAGCCCCTTTGTATCGCTTTGTTCACCCTAAGTTGGCAGGGTATGCTCAGATGTGAGTCCCTTGCTCACTTTGCCACTGGATTAAAGATTGCCTGGCTGATGATGGTCATGAACCCGAAACTGGTCCCAAGATGCTTGTTTCCGGTCCAGTGAAGACATGTCTTGGCAGTTCGAGCTGGACTGTTTCCAAGAGGCACAGGGTCAGACTGATTTGCATATGGCCATGTCTGAACTGGGGTGGCGGAGTGAGCTAAAGAATGGTGATGGCTTAAACCCAGATCAGTTGACTGGGGGTGAGTGTTTGATTTGCTCAAACGCTCCGTCCATCATCCCCTTTTGTATCGCTTTGTTTGCCATAAGTTGGCAGGGTATGCTCAGATGTGAGTCCCTTGCTCACTTTGCCACTGGATTCAAGATAGCCTGGCTGATGAGGGTTATGAACCCGAAACCGGTCCCATGATGCTTGTTTCCGGTCCAGGGAAGACATGGCTTGGCAGTTCGGGCTGGACTGTTCCCATGAGGGACAGGGTCAGACCGATTGCATATGGCCATGTCTGAACTGGGGTGGCGGAGTGAGCTAAAGAATGGTGATGGATTAAACCCAGATCAGTTGACTGGGGGTGAGTGTTTGATTTGCTCAAACGCTCCGTCCATCATCCCCTTTTGTATGATTCTAAAATACCATGACGGTGTTTGTGCTTTCCTCTATATTTTGGTATAGGTCTTGATTTGGATCGCAACATACGATACCTGAGTTGTATTGGGTTATATACCCTTCAGATATTTTGCCTTACACGTTTGTTTCCAAGCTTCAGACTCAGTTTGGTGAGTTTATGTGAATCTTCCATGCATTGTTTGGGGATGTACAGGTTGCTTTTTCTATTTCTTCTTACTTACCTACCAATATTGTCTCTTAGATACCACTGATCATTCCCTCTTTCTTTTTCTCTAGTCTTTTTGGCACCTGGTGCACGATGAGGTAGCTCTTACTAGGTGATGCACTTTTTTCTTTCAAGTAGGCATGTAGATGGACTGCTGGCACATTCCTGTGCTCACTTGTGTCATGTTCACTCTTTTTCTCAACACCTTGATGGTGGCACTAGCTATGTGATTACAACATGTTAGCATACTTCAGAATTGTAATTTGGGCTTTTCATATTTAATGTTTCTAACTCTGAAGAAGTCTGTGGTTCACTACACATAGACGAAACACGTTTTAGCTAGAAGTCATACCTCTGTTGAACATATGCACATGAAAATAAAGAACAGAGAAGAATTTTGTGGAAACTACCTGTGTGAACTGTTTTGGTTAATATGGACAATTCTTGCTCAGGTTATTAATTTTCTGTTTTATTATATGTGTGGGCCCGTGTCTATGCAGCTGGTAACAGCGGGTGGCCACTATCTATATCCTTGAGCACTTTGATTTGATTACTATTACTTCACACAACTCAGCGCATCTTACACCCTTCCACCCATTTTTGCTTTTCTGTATTCATTGAAGTTTGTGCATCAGATAAGAAGGGAGTACAACATATAGCGCATTGCAGTAGCCGAGAGTGCTTATGTTTCATGTCTGAGTAAGAAGTTGCATATAAGAGCGGTAGATAAAAAGTAAAACTTTCCTCAAACGCTTAATCATGAGAAAGCAAATGGAGGTGTGTTTATTGATGTAAACCTACAAAGGTAATCTTATTGCCAAAGATAACACTCAATTTGCAACTGCTAGAATCAGGTGAGGAGCAGGAGCCTATTTCTGAAGGCAATCTAGCAAGTGACTTTTGGAACAGAGAAGTCCCTTGCATGGTAATAGGCATGAACCCCTGCAATGAGTGCCCCAGCTGCAACGATATCTGGAGCCTCGTTAGCACATTTTTGGTCATGGGCAAACACAGATCATGGGTATATGCCATGACTTAGGCTTTTCTTATGGATTGCAGCCTTGCTAGGACCGGGAGGAGAACACATCATGCTACGCTCATAGGGGTGAAAGGCGTCTACCTTATTCAGAGCTAAGTAGCACAAGCACAGAGGTGGCAGCACACTGTTTTATGGAATCAGTAGTAAGACCAGTCTGTGTTACCTTTGTCAAGGGAGTGGGACCTTTTGCACTACTCAGTTGAAGTTCCTCTTTCTTTGTGCTTAGCACACCCTTAGCCTGCATTAGGTTTGAAAGCAGTGCCAGATGGTACATGTGTGTACCCACTGAGATGTATGTGTGCCTGTGAAGGATGGAATATTTAGAAGTCAGCATGCATGTCTGTGTGTGTGTGCTGGGATGTAAGTGTGCCTTTGAGGAGTGCACTACATGGAAGTTAGTGTGTGTGTCTACATGTGCATGCTGTGGTGTGAGTATACCTGTGGAATAGTACAATACATGTGAGCCTGCACGTGTGTGATGTGCATGCGCACAGACATGTATGTGTGCAACTGAAGTTCACAGTGCATAGAAGTCTCTGGGTTCCATTTTGGGAGGCCCAAGGCTTGTTGGGGGGAGCATGTGAAAGTAAAGAAGTCCCTGCAGACAGATTTGTGGATTACTGTATTCCTTAGAGCTGGATGGGACACACAGTAGAGGTAGGTAGAGACGGACTCTTTAGTATCCTTCAAAAGGTCTCTTTGATACTGAAAAAGGTCACTAGTCGAAGGGGCCTGGAAAAATCTCGGAAAGGAGATGGGACTGATAAGGGAATCGTAAAGAGTAGGGCTGGAGGCCTTAAAACCTTTTGATAAACATATATTAGTGTAGGTTACCTCCCAGTGTGATCCTCAAGTCACTTCCATGGCCTGTGTTTGGGCTCTCAGGTTTGGTGACTTTCCTGCTGTGATAAACTGCTCTCTGGAGAAAAGACGAACAGAGAAGTGGGCACTTCAAAATGGGCAACCCCCAGAACACGAACTTCAAAGACAGAGACACTAAATCACATTTGTGTGTAGAAATTGATTATAAAAAGGGGGGCTCAATACTCCCAAATTGTCGAACTGAAGCTGTACATCAGCATGGAGAAGCTCAGCACGTGCTCTGCCTGTTGTGACCAGGGCTGGGGACTAACGGTCTGCCAGTTTACTTGCTGGACGATGAGGCAGCATCACCCAGGAGAATCAAGAACAGTTGCCCTTGAGCATCAGGTTCTGCCCAACGCAAGACCAGTGGACCCTGTAAGGAGAAGGAGATCGCTTGGAGGGAGCAAGGTACAGTGTGGAGGGGACCCTACCGAATGGATCATGGGAAGTGGAGTGTAAGATTTTGGCCCATCAAAATCAACTCATCAATCAGAATACTACATGTGTGTGCTGTTGCAAATCCTGTATGCCAGGTGGGATCTGTGCAGAAGATTGGACTGCCACACTGGCTGAGCAGTCCGCCTATGTGCGCTGTTGGCACCCATGTATGCCATGTGGTGGCTGTTGTTATGAATAAAGACCACTGCTCTGGTGCCGCACTGTGATAAGAGAAGGTACGTCTCCAATTGCACTGCAGTGTCTTGCACAGAGCCATCGTATTACTCGTTCTGCTTGCATATGCAGTATGCCAAGTGGGGGTCCTGGTGAAGATTGAGGGCTGTTGCCCTTGTGCATCACTGTATCAAGGAGAGGGCTATTGCCATGTGCAGTGCTGTGACCTAAAGGGGCCGTCGCCCTGCGGGCACTGTTTTGACCCTGCTATGACAAGATGGTCCCATGTGAGAGAATTGGAGCCCTGGGACAGCAGGAAGCTGTGAAAATGTAGCAGGCTGTGACCCACGAAGGAAGAGCAATGATTCAACTACCCGAATGGAGGTGCAGCTAACATCTGCCACCTGACTGAAAGAGAGACTTACAGCGTTACAGGAAGAGTGCTGTGGGTGCCCTCTATCTCGACCACAGCATCCAGATTTCTGCTCACCGTCAGGATACAGATGCATGCCCAGAGACTCCAAATCGGCACTCCCGCTGGACCGTGTAAGACTGAACACTGAGTAACCAGGTCTCTGGGGAACTTGCTCTGACTGACACGGAACGGTGTGGGACACTTTGACTTTTGCAAAGTTATTGTGCAACCACTAAGACTTGAATTCACTAGTGGGGCATAGCTTGGATGTCACCTGATGTAACTGAGCAATAACAATTGTCCCTAGTTGGGGAGGAGGGACTGGAGAAAGTGACCAGGGTAATGCCAACGTGACTGCCTGTCATGCCTGCCAACCCTTCCGTGAAACCGCAGACCGAGCAGACCACGCAAGACCATTCCAAGATGGCCACGGGGTTCTGCGCATGTGCGAGGAGATCGGGCCGGATACTAAAGCATGATCTCCCCACTGCTCTGAGCTTCGCGCTCTAGTTTTCACGTCGCTCCGTGCGGCGCGTCACTTCCGCCTCGCCCACCTCACTCCTTGGTTCCTGATGTAGCTTCTGGCTATTCTTTCCCGTACCATTTTCCCGGAAGATTTCCTTTGGACCTACGCTACCTTGGACATTCTGTGAAATCTGCTATTGTGGATTTTATCGCTTTACTGAACCTCGATGTTAGAGGTTAAAGCTTCGGAATCACCGCTTAGCTTTATTCGCGGTTCCTTTCCGATTTTCCCTTACTTGTTTTGAGACCCATTCTTTGTCCCCGGTGCCGGCTGTCTCCTCTCGGGGTTCTGGAGGGGGCTCCCTTGGCTTCATTTCTTGCGGATCCGTCTTCTGGCCGGACTTCTGTTCCATCAGACGGCTGGCCTTGCGGGGTGCGAGTTGTTGGAGTCAACTGTTGGATTCTGGGAGTTGTGGTCCGCCTGGAGGGACTCTCCTTTATTATTTTGTTATTTTTCCCAGTCCCTATTACTTGGAGTTTGCTTCACTTCATGGATGTTGGCATTCGTCACAGTACTGGGAGAAGACAACCTGAGATACTATTGCTGTTATCTTAGTCAGCTCCATAGGTCAACCACATTGTTAAGCCCGTTGCTTACAGGGGCATTCCGTGGTACCTAGTCACTGTGGACATTTAGGAGGACAGAAATATTCCTAGTATCCCAGTATTCTCCCATTTCTTATCAGGTAACCAGTAAAGTATATAGAGAATATTATGAGTAATGTTTGATTCTTTTGTATGTACTAATTAACCATTCCTTTACCCGCACCAGCTGCATCCAGAGAGAGAGCCATCCAAGAAGTCCAGTGTCTTTCCCCTTCTTACCTTGTTTTGTTCCCTCCTTTCCCTCACGATCACCATTGCGTTTTAGTGTTTGATAGCCGCAATTGGTGTAGGGAGGACGGGTTGGGCTAGACTTCGGTTCCTGGTACTCCTGCAGAAACTCCTTTGGCTCCTTACACTGCCTTAAGAAGATTGTGTATTTTATTTGTGGTGTGCCATATTATACTTTCCATTCATACATAAATACTTCTGTACCTATAAGCAAGTATTTAAATGGGCAATCATTTATTGGGGTTGCTGGATGTATTTTGAGTTATGAGCCTTTGTTCACCCTACACCCACCTCATCCCCGAGAAGCCTTGGCCTGTTCGACTCGCATTAAACCAAACCAGGTTTATATAGGATCTGTTATGCATGCACTTTATGATTCAATGCCTATTAGATTCCCCATTTGAGTCTTGTTGTGATCTGTTACCTTCCTCTCCTTCAAATTGTAAAGCGCTCTGATATCCCTCTGGATCAAGTTTGCGCTATATAAAACTTTATAAATTAATAAATAAACACAGAGTCAAATGCTGAGAACCTACAGTAGGCCAGGTCCTGTGACTTCAGGAGTAAAAGGCATCAACCACCACGGTTGGGCCTAATAGCCCCTGCTTGCCCCAAGGCCTTCTGAGCAGGATTCTGACGCAGACTAACTCGGAGGAGTCACCAAACAAGAGAATCTTAGTTTTATTTAAGTTTAACGGATTCAAATATTACCCTACTGGCGACTAGAACCATGCAACTTTTAAACTGTTTCCTGATGGTGTTAAGATTGCTGTCTGACCTCAGTATAATTTGTGTGTCATCAGCATAGGCATAGAATTGGAAGCCAAAAGAAGCAATCAAGTCAGTCATGGGAGCAACTTATAGGTTGAAAGACCCTTAGAGGGAGAACAGAACGAAGATAGCTGGATTGTCTGTGATTTGAAGGTAAGAAAAAAGGTAAACCGAGCTAAAACATGGTCTGCAATACCAGCTGTAGAAAGTCTGTCCAATACAATTTGGTAAGAGATCAAGTTTAAGGCCTATGACAAGTTGAGATGGATCAGAGCCGAGGAGCCTCTTGAGTCTAATAACATGCGAATGTCAATGGCAGCAGCGACTAACATGGTCTCTTTGTCGGATGGAAGCCTGGCTGCAGAGTATTCAGCAAGTAGTTACTTTCAATGAAATAACAGAATTGGGAATTTGCACAACTTTCTAGCACTTTAGAGAGAAACAGAATAAGAGAGATGAGCCGATAGTTAAAAAAAATGTTAGGATCGAGAGAATGTTTCTTTAGTAGCAAAATCACCAAGGAAGTCTTGTCTGAGTCAGTGGGCAGGACATTGGCCAGAGACTGGTTGCATATCGATGCAATCATAAAATGTATGAATTGTGATTTGTCGGAGCATGATCTTCAATGCAATTATGTATATATAATTTCTTGTAAGCGATTATTTTGCTAACAGTGTAGATATCATTAAATCAAATACACTGTGGGGGCCATAAGCTTGTTGCTCTCCAGAGAGAGGGTGTTAGGAGGGGAGGTCGGCACAAAGGACAAGATGAGATGAGCAATTTTATCATGGAAAACCTCTGCCAAATTAGAGCCGAGTTTTTGGGGGAGGTTTGTGGAACTAAAGTGCTCAACTCACATATAGCAAGAAAATTGTAAACTAAATTTGCCCCAGTATTGGAACTTTCATAGATTCCCATGCTTTGTATCATTCCCTGTCGTCGGAATGGGAGCCTTTGTAAAAATAAATAACCTAGTAGTAAGCACAAAGGTGAATCAAATGGCCTAGGCCTCATCCCCTTTTGTAGCTTATCCACCTCTTTTTGTAAAAGAGACCAAACTTCTGCAATAACCAATCAGAGCAGCCTCACCCCATAGAACCTTCCTGAGAGAGCCTCAGAGCCTCAGACTTTCTACCGCACGTTGTGCTAGGGAGTCTCCATTGAGCTCTGCTCAATTTTCGTCAGTTTACTATTCCTATTTCAACTTTTTTCTTCAGAGAATGTCTGACGAGGAGAGAAAGGCTCTTTTTAGGGCTTGTGCTACATGTTCCAAAAAGAGGCTGTTTGTGGAGAACAAACATGAAGATTACATATACTGTTTGACCAGACTACAAGGCCACTGAGTGCAAGATTTGCAGGACCTTCTCAACTAAAACCTTAAGAGACAAGATGAAGTCCCGGAAGGACGTTATTTCTTCAGACAGTGAGAGTTCTTCTTCGGCTCCGTCCTCAAGAAGATCTAAGAAAAGGGGTAGGTCCTCCCCCTCTACATCTACTGAGCCCCCTGTTAAGGCCTTATTGGGACCTCTGATAGGTCTGAAGGGCCGGCTTCCCTAAAATCTCCTCACCGCTGTGAAAAGGAGAGGCAGGTCAGCTTGAGGAGTCACAGACTGCGAAGGTGGCTAAACCATCTTCAGAAAAGGAAAAAGGTGGCAAAAAACCTCCTTCTACTCCTCAGGAACTGCATTTGGACAAGAAACAGCGTCCATCGACGGCAAAAACGACAGGTACGTTGACGATTCCTGTCAAGAAAGATTTGCCTTCTGAAAACAGCCTTGTTGACGGGCTCGTCGACGTTGCCATTAAGCATGGGCAAATTTTGCGAATCTCGCGTTCGCGAATTTTGCGGATTTGCGAACCGATTAAACCGGCGTCGAAGTTTAAGGTACCTGATTCCTGTTCATCGTCAACAAGGCTAACATCTTCGACGTCGACGATGATGACGACGAGGTTACTGTCGACGGCGATGACATCGACGAGAACAACCTCGACGACGACGTCGTTGACGACAGCTGCTATGATCTTGACGACGAGCTCCTCGACGACACCGTCGACGATCCATCCTTCGTCGATAACAACAATTTCATCATCGACGATCCACCTTTCGACGCCGAATCCAATCCCTTCGCCGACGGCTCCGTCGACGGCACTGTTGATGAGGATTCTTCAGTCGACGATGACTCCGTCGACGATGTTGTCGACGTGTAGAAAACTGTGTATTTCCATCAAAAAACGTCAGATTACACCAGAAATTACGTTTCCACGGCGAGTCACGCTCTTACCACCCACATTATTACTGGATGAGGAATCTGAAGAGGAGGATCAGCCATCAAGAGGGCGTCGAGTCCGACAGGGGAGAGACAATTCCAGGAAACAATAGCGGCCCTGTGGCTCTTTCTACTGTTCCTGTTCCCTCGTCAACACCAGTGGGGGGCAGGATGGCCCATTGTCTACACAGCTGGAAGGTCATATCTTCAGACCAGTGGGTTCTGAATATCATCAAAACAGGACACACTTTGGAGTTTCAAAATCTTCCTCCAAACAGAGCTCCAAACGCCATTACGTCAAAACATCTGGGACTTCTTCGTCTCAAAGCCCACCAACTCTTCATCAAGGGGGCAATAGAACCTGTATCTCACTCCCAAAAGGGGAAAGGATTTTATTCCAGGTTCTTCCTGGTTCCCAAGACGAAGGAGAAATGGCGTCCGATACTAGATCTATGGGAGCTCAACACTTATCTCATCAAGGTGTCGTTCAGGATGGTCACCCTTCAAGATATTTTTTGTCTTCTCAATCCAGGGGACTACATGGCAACTCTGGATTTGGAGGATGCATATTTCCATGTACCCATCCACCCACGGGACGATTCTGGACACAGATTGCTGCAAAGCTTTCCCGTCGGAAGAACGCCAGAAGAATCTCACTCTGTCAGCTTGCATTCTACGATCAAGGAAATTTCTGTCAGTACGTCCTTACAAATCCCTTCTAGGATCGATATCATCCTGCATACCAATGATTCCGCACTGCAGGCTAAGAATGCGTCCACTGCAGGAACAATTGGACAAACAATGGCGTCAGGCAACAGGTTCCTTCGAGGACAAAAACATGGTCACGCCGGTCATGAAAAAAGCAAGCGACTGGTGGTCGAGGAAAGAGAACATTTCAGTGGGTTTAACGTTCAAGCTTCCTCCATCTCCCATGGTGGTAACGACGGATGCCTCTATGGAGGGTTGGGGAGCGGTCCTCCAGGAACTCAGAGTCAGTGGCCACTGGAGCACAACCCAATGCAGGTTCCACATCAACCTGCTAGAACTTATGGCTATCCGTCTAGCCTTGCAGGCTTTCCTTCCGAATCCAATCCCGTTCAGTGCTGGTTCGTACGGACAACACCACGGCCATGCATTACATAAACAAGCAGGGCGGGACGAGATTCTGTTCCCTTTCCAAGGAAGCGCAGAGAATTTGGAACTGGGTAATTCCACACAAGATTACTCTGTCAGCGGAACATCTCGCAGGGACGCTCAATTCCACAGCGGATGCTTTGAGTCGCCAGAGGTCAATCAGCCACGAGTAGGAATTGAATCAGACCATTCTAGAGGAGATCTTTTCACGCTGGGGGACCCCAACGATCGACCTGTTTGCGACACCTCAGAACGTCAAATGCCAGTGCTACGCAAGCAGGGATAACCATCAGGGATCCTTGGGGAATGCGCTTTTCATTGCTTGGTACGGCGCATTTGTCTACGCCTTTCCACCAATTCCTCTAATCCGAAGACTGATCAGAAAGCTCAAGGCGGAGCCGTGCAGAATGATATTAATAGCACCAGCATGGCCCGACAATTCTGGTACACAGAGCTTATCCTACTCTCTCAGGACCATCCCATTCTTCTGCGGCCTGTTCCATCGCTGTTGTCAATGACTCAGCGTCAGGTGCCCCATCCAGATCTGAACTCCCTCCAATTGACAGCGTGGCTCCTGAGTACAAAGAATTTCAGCATTTAAATATCCCAGGAGAATGTAGGGACATTCTGGCTCAGGCCCGTGTGGCTAGTACAAATAAGACCTATCGGGCAAAGTGGAAGAGGTTTTGTCTTTGGTGCCAGAAACAGGGGGTACATCCATTTACGTTGGCCCTGCACCAGCTTTTGCCTTACATCCTTTCTCTAGCAAAATCTGGATAGGACCATTGGTCTGTTAAAGTTCATCTTGCAGCCATTTCAAGATTTAGACGCACGTCATCAGGCCCTTCCCTTTGGTCGGCAAGAATAGTTAAGCAGTTTCGGAAGTGTTTATTCAGAGTTTTTCCTCCAGTCCGGCCTCCACCACCTGCCTGGCACCTTAATTTGGTTCTTTCGCACCTGATGAAAGCTCCGTTCGAGCCTATTCACAGGCCGGATATGAAATTTGTGTCATGGAAACTTGCTCTTCTCTTGGCTTTGACATCAGCTCGAAGTGTTAGCCAACTTCAGGCATTCACGGTTGTGGAACCCATTCTACAATTCAAAAATGATGTTCTAATCCTGCGGACAAATCCTAAATTTATCCTAAAAGTCCCTTCAGAATTCCATCTGAATGAGCCGGTGATCTTAAAATCTTTCTTTCCATGGCCCTCTATGCCAGCAGAGAGGGCACTACATACTTTGGACATTGACAGATGCCTGAAATTTTACTTGGAACGGACAAGGCCATTCAGAAAGTCTTCTCAGCTCTTTGTCTCCTTCAGTGCTCCAAGGAGGGGATATCCAATTTCAAAAGCCTGTATTTCTCGCTGGCTATCAAATGCAATCCAGTTTTGCCATCGAGAAGCGGGCAAGCCTCTGGAGCGCACAGTTTGTGCTCATTCTACGAGAGCGATGGCTTCATCAGTTTCCCTCTTCTCAGGGGTCCCGATAAAGGACATCTGTAGAGCGGCAACGTGGAGCAGTTTCCACACCTTCACTCGGCACTACTGCCTGGATTCTTCGGTGAAGGAGGATGCAGCAGTAGGTCAAGCAGTCTTGAGGAACCTTTTCCAATAAGACGGTGAGCTTTCCTTTCTATCCCGCCTTCCTATTTGGCATATTTTGTATCACTAGTGAGTTGTTCTTCTGCTTGGTATGACAATGGATATATATTTATATGCAAAAAACAAAATATGCATTATGGGTACTGCTAGCTACTCTGATACAAAGCATGGGTATCTATGAAAGTTCCAATAGTGGGGCAAGAAAACAAGTTACTTACCTGTAACTTTGGTTCCTCGTTATTGGTAATTTTCATAGATTCCCATGCGCCCACCCGCCTCCCCTGGGAAAGCTCAGCCTTCAGCAGATATGGTGACTGTTACACAACGGCTACGAAAATCTGAGGCTCTGAGGCTCTCTCAAGAAGGTTCTATGGGGTGAGGCTGCTCTGATTGGTTATTGCAGAAGTTTAGTCTCTTTTACAAAAAGAGGTGGATAAGCTACAAAAGGGGATGAGACCTAGGCCTTTTGATTCACTTTTGTGCTTACTACTAGGTTATTTATTTTTACAGAGGCTTCCATTCCGACGACGGGGAATGACACAAAGCATGGGAATCTATGAAAGTTACCAATACTGGGGAACCAAAGTTACAGGTAAGTAACTTGTTTTCATTTCTTTTGTCGTGTTCTTGGCACCAAGAATTCAGTCTTCAGAATTGTATTTGTACATATATAAATAATTATGCACATAAACTGGAGATATTAGCAAAACTAAAGTGCAGATGGCTGGAAAAAGACAAATAGGGCAACAATATTCAAAAAAATGAGAGGTTACCTATGAAGCTTTTAAAAAAGAGCTGAAAAGCTGGCTTCCAATTATGATAGATTTCATGCCATTTTCTGTAGTTATTGGAACTGGTACTCTCACTAACAATTTTTGCTCGCCCTGTGCCACTCAGATCTTACTGCTTGCTATGTGCTGTTGCTGTTAGAGCGGGCACTGTTTTAAACAAGCATTTGCAATGTAATAGGTCTCGCATTTGCGGGAGTTTATGCTATTTCCATTGTAAATGACATGCCCTTTATTTATGCGTTTTGCAAGCCAACACATATATAAAGAGGATTGTCATTTTTAATGCCAATAGCTCAAACTCTCGCAAACGCGAGACCACTTTAATGGTGGCAACGCCCCTTTCTTTAGATGCTGCTTGCCGTATTCAGGTTAATACGAACCGTGTCTAAAGAAAGGGTCGTGGCCACCATTAAAGGGAAAGCACGCCATGGGGTGCTTTTACAAAAGAAAAACATTTGTTTGTGAAGTTCACAAACAATTTTTTTTTAAAAAAGCATCCCACGCTGTGCTTTCAGTTTAATGGCAGCAGCACTCCTTTGTTTAAACGCGGCTCACTGTAATCTGAATATAGTGAGCAGCGTCTAAAGAAAGGGGCATGGCCAGTATTAAAGTGAAAGCATAGTATGGGGCGCTTTCACGTAACAAAAAAAAAAGGTTTCGTTATGCGGCCACTAAAGTTAAAGCGGACCACGCTGACAACTAGGTGCTATAGTTACAGCGGAATGTGCTGGCAATTTAAATAAATAAAGATGCGCGGCCACTCTACTTAATGCGAATTGCACTGCCAAAGTAAATAAATAAAAAAACTGCTATAGTCAAAGCAGACCGCCATTACTAATTAAAATATAAAAGCGGGCTACGTGCTGCTTTGTAGGAAAGCATGTTGAGGGTGGAATAGGGGAAAATCATTAAAGAAAATAGTGTTCACAGACTACATAAAGCGGACCGTGTAACAACACAAGTAAAACGTCCAGTCCTCATGGAAGGTCACAAATGTAGACAAGGCAGTACCCAGGAGGGATTACTAAGCCTATTCATGAATCAAAAGCAACAATTTAGAAAGGACAATAACAGGAGCCAATTGAAAAGATGGAAGGAGCTTCAAGTCCCTATCTGTATATGTAATGATGCATGTTATGGGCCCTGGGCCCTCATGTTAGGCGCAGCAAGGATGGACACGGACACCAGGAATGGGTGGTAGGAAAAGGTCCGGAGCACGTGCGCTCAGCCTCTTTTATTGGCAGCGTCATGTGACACCATGACGTCTGTGGTGGGTGGGTGTAGAGTGTGTTACATTACACAGGAACACTAGAACGTGTACACACCAAGTCACTACATCACTCCCCTTTTTAATCAATGAAAAGACCCAACTTCAGAATCTACATTTGGATAAAATAACATCTCTCAGGATGCAGTGAAGTGTTCAGTTCCGCCAAGCTTTTCTATCCGCCGCTGCTTGGAAATGGGCAGATGGAGTTCAGTCTGTTTCGGGGAACTTTTGACCGCTTTGGCACAGGTTGGAGGTGCTAGATGGAAACAGTCTGTAACCAACTGGGTAGCCCCTTTTTCCTCACAATCCTTGTGTTGTTGACTTCCGTGGTAACGGGTGCGGTTGGAGTTCTTGCAGTTCGCCGTGAAATGGATGGTTACGTACCAGTTCGGCCTCGGACTCACAGTGGGGACCTATTTTGCACTGACATCTTCTTCACTCCTAACTGTGGCAACGGCCACGTGGATTTACTTCCTTCCATTGGTGACTGTGGCAACGGCCACGGGGATGTACTTCTTTCTGCTCTTCAACTGTGGCAACGGCCACGTGGAATACACTTCCTTCCATTCTTAACTGTGGCAACGGCCACGTGGATATACTTCCTTCCATTCTTAACTGTGGCAACGGCCACGTGGATATACTTCCTTGCGCTCTAGCAGTGGCAGGGGTGCCACATGTCTCTCCTTTTCTTCCTTTCTTTTCCCGGTGGCAAACATGCCACGCAGATCTCTCCTTTTCTTCCTTTCTGTTCACAGTGGCAGACGTGCCACACAGCTCTCTCCTCTTCTTCCTTTCTTTTCGCAGTGGCAGACGTGCCACACAGCTCTCTCCTCTTCTTCCTTTCTTTTCGCAGTGGCAGACGTGCCACACAGCTCTCTCCTCTTCTTCCTTTCTTTTCGCAGTGGCAGACGTGCCACACAGCTCTCTCCTCTTCTTCCTTTCTTTTCGCAGTGGCAGACGTGCCACACAGCTCTCTCCTCTTCTTCCTTTCTTTTCACAGTGGCAGACGTGCCACACAGCTCTCTCCTCTTCTTCCTTTCTTTTCACGGTGGCTGGCGTGCCACTCGGATCTCTCCTCTTCTTCCTTTCTTTTCACGGTGGCAGACGTGCCACACGGGTCTCTCCTTTTCTCCCTTCCTGTTTCGCGACATCACTCGGTCCGATCTTGCATCTTCTCTCCTGACCTGGCTCCTCCATGCAGGGCGCGCCCGCTGCATGTGTGATCCTGGTTTGTCCCCGACTGGAACACTTCCTCCTTCTTCCTCAGCTTCCTGAGTTGGTGTCGCGAACCCTCTTCTCTAGATTCTTGTTGGTGACGTTCGTGGGATGGTGTTCAGAGACCTTGACTAGGTCGAACGTCCTGGACCATTTGGCGGTCCGCTCCTGCTGATGTTTTGGCAGGTTTCTTCGGTCGTCCTGTCGGACTTTCTGATGTAGTTTAGAGAACCCGTCGCGGGTCATACTTGGTACGCGATCTTTCTGTGGATCGGCTTCTGGGGGCGCCACGCTTAGTGGTCGTCTTCGGTAACTGTTCTGCACTGTGGCGTTACCTGTGCCCTTCTTCCATCTCGTGGGGGCTGTGCCTTGCCACGTGGCGCGTTGTCTGCGCCCGTACTTTTCAAGGCTCTCGGACACTTGTTGCGTGTCGTCGGTATTTGCAGCTTTGGCTGGCGTCGTTTTCTTGCTGCTTTGGCTGACGTCCAGTACTTTGCTGCTTTGGACTGTCGGGTACTTGCTGCTTTGGCTAGCGTCAGGTTGTTTGCTGCTTCGGACCGTTGGCGGGAGTAGTTGATGCTGCGGTGATCCCCTGTGGCCACTAGGAGTCACTTCTCTCCCCGTCTTCTGATCTCGGCAGTTTTTTTCCTTGATCGTTCCTCCAGTGCTTGGCAGTCGTTTTCTCCGGACGTTTTGTCCTTGCTTGGATGCTTGGTGAGGTGTTGATGTTAAGTGAGACATTCGCGCCTCTTCCCAGGTCACTTCGGAAGTGGCAGCCGCCGACTCCTTGCTGGTGCGTGTGGGTGTCTTCTGCGCAGAGCGCGCTTTCTGGATTCGGGCGTTAAGATGCTTTCCCTTGGGGCGCTACTCCGTCTGTTGCCTCTAGATGGTGCTAACTTCTTTTGCGTTGTACAATGCTTGTTTCAGTGCTGGAGGATGTTGGTGCACTAATGCTTTTGGCCACTGGGTGGCAGTGTTGCTGGATCTGTTAGCAGTCTGTCTTGTCTTTCCCGGGTGTGCCCTCTACTGCTTCAGTGCACAGGGGGTTGGAGCTGCTGCTGAGAATGGGTGAGTCGCTTTTCCTTGCTTTAGGTGTTCCCAGAAATGTACTGAAGCATAAATGTACTGAAGTCAGGACGGCATTGCAAAAGCACAGTTTATATCCCTTTGGTGTTGTGCAGGCTTTGATGCTGGGGGCAAATTTGGCAGTCTTTGTGGGTGCACCGGTTGTTCCTTTTGTTTCAGTGTCCCGGTGGGGCTTATGTAAACTTTTGGCGGTGTTGACCGCTTTGCCGGCACTCTGCCCCTCACGGAACACCCAAGGAGGGGGCTCTTATGCTGACGGCGGCGCTGGCCTCGTGCAGGCGCTTACTTCTCCCCTGCTCCCGTGCTCTGCTCCTCACACGGAGCTCACGAGGAGGGGGGCGCCTTCTGATCTTGGCGGCGCTGGCCGCCTGCAGACGCTTGCTTCTCCCTAGCGTCCTCTCCCCGTCTGCAGCCGCCTCGGCAGTACTCACGCAGGCGGGGGTGAAGGTGTTGTACTCCGGCGGGGAAGCGCGTCGCTCCGGTCATTCCTGTTCTTGGTCCGCTGGCCCCACTTTCGCCGGTCTCCCGCCGCTGCAGCTTCTACACGCACACGCTGCGCGGCGGAGACCTGCCTTGCTTCTCGCAGGCCGCGGGTGGGCTCCGCTGGCTCTGCAGTGACTGTCCTTCACTGGGCGCTACCGGCGGGCCGCGGGTGGGCTCCGCTGGCGCTGCTTAGTCTTTACTTCGCTGGGGCGCTGCCGGCAGGTCGCGGGTGGGCTCCGCTGGCGCTGCTGAGTCTTCCTTCGGTGGAGGTGCCGCCAACAGGTCGCGGGTGGACTCCGCTGGCCCGGACCACGTTGCGAGGGGGGTCGGGAGGTGGTTAGCTACTCCGCTCCCTCCCCCTCGTTGATTTTGTTAACTTTCGGGTCCGGCCGCCTTCCCTTCACGCCGTGGCTTACTCTGGGCCCCGCCGCTTCCGTTACACACGCGGCGGGGGCAAGGGATGACTCGGGCAGGCCGCGGGTAGGCTCCGCTGGCGCTGCTTATTTACTGGCACAGTTCATGTTGGGCACTTCGCCCCTGGGGCTCACCTTCGGCCGGCGGGCCAGATGCTGCGTCGCTGTCGCGGCGGGTGGACTCCGCCCGGCCCGTGCACCTCTCTGGTGGGGTTTTTGCTTCGCGGCCGTCTCAGGTGGGCTCTGGGCGGTCCGCTCATTCCTGGTGGCACATTGGT
This sequence comes from Lissotriton vulgaris, assembly GCF_964263255.1. Taxonomy (NCBI): domain Eukaryota; kingdom Metazoa; phylum Chordata; class Amphibia; order Caudata; family Salamandridae; genus Lissotriton; species Lissotriton vulgaris. The sequence continues at coordinate 388,747,012 of NC_141695.1, forward strand.
GGCGGCTGACGCGGGTGGCTTCGGTCGGCTAGCTGTTCGCCTCTTGGTGGCTGCTGGGCTCCGACGTGCTCACCGGCTTCTCGGCTCGCTGTGCCTTGCTGCAGGGGGTGCCCTTCAGGCGGGCACTCTCTCCCCCTTTCCTCAGTGTAGGGCAGTGGCACGCATGGGTTTCACTACCGACCTCGTCGCCATTGTAATGATGCATGTTATGGGCCCTGGGCCCTCATGTTAGGCGCAGCAAGGATGGACACGGACACCAGGAATGGGTGGTAGGAAAAGGTCCGGAGCACGTGCGCTCAGCCTCTTTTATTGGCAGCGTCATGTGACACCATGACGTCTGTGGTGGGTGGGTGTAGAGTGTGTTACATTACACAGGAACACTAGAACGTGTACACACCAAGTCACTACAGTATACAGCATGCCTTGCAGAGCAGTGCATGCACTCCCCAGACTCGACCTAAATTTTTTTTATCCTTATGTAGTTGATTTCACCCTTCATATTCTACTAATCCTAGATAACTTTAAAAGCTTTATATTAAATATTTGTATGCATAATAATTCTATTTTGCCTTTAATATTACATATTTGACTGTATTATATCACCATATATCATTTAATAGATGATACTTTATTGTGTAACCTATTGTTTATATGAAATCCTGACTACATAAAATGCTGCAAATACTATTCTGCTGCTGTTGACCTGTTATGCTCCCAAATGATGGCATGTTTGGTGCAGCCCTATAAAAAAAATCCTACATTGATGGAACCTCCTTTTCTGTTCTGATAGCAACATTTCAAAACCACGTGGAATGCAAGATAGTATTAAATATCTGGATAGTCCTCAAGACTTTAATAAAGCCTTCACCCCCTCATCTGTCACATGCTGTGGGCTGGGATTGTTGGCCACCAGCTGGTCTACTAGACAGCCACAGTAAAACATTCATCTTGCCTGTCTTCTTCTTCTCTGGCTCTTAGATTGCTTTTGTGTTGACATTTTTTATTAAAATTTGCAGATTAAAATATGAATACAAATGCAGTAATACATCAGAGTAATATAATGGTAAATACAAATGAGAAGAAAACTAACATAGGATATAACAAGTATGAGGGAACAGAAATTACATATATTCCATAATCCTATATATGGTAACAATATGAAGAAGAAAAAGAGAAGAAAAAAGAAAGAAAGAAAGAAAAGAAAAGAAAAGAAAGAAAAAAGAGTACCAGAGTAACAAGAACAGATAGGAGGATAATTGATACAAAGGAAAGGGAAAGGGCATCAGTAGATAAAGTAACAGGAAAAGGACCATGTAAAGAACAGAATTAAGCAGAAACAGTATTTGTAGAAGAAGAAGGACTAGAAGCAGAGTCATCATCAACAGTGGTTTCTAGGAAAGGGGTCCAAATTTGGAGAAAATTGGAAGCCTGATCTTGTACATTATAAATTGTGCGTTCATGTACAGCTGTTTGCATCATTGCCACCAACCACTCTTCCTGAGAAGGAGTCGAGGGGGATTTCCAGTGACGCAGTATACAAATTTTGGCCGTAGCCAAAGCAGTATGAAGAAGAGGAATGTTACGGTTTAGACAGTTTCGGGAGACCTTGAAAGTCATGTAAAATAATGTTGGCAGGTGTAAAAGGTAAAGGTAATGACATTGTAGAAGCCAATGGCTGACGTACAAAAAGCCAAAAGGATCTAGTACGAGGACATTCGCAAATGATATGTGTAATATCACATCCGGAAGCTGAACATCTCCAGCAGGAAGTATGTGATAACAATTTAGCTTGGTATAATTTAACAGGAGACCAATGCCATTCATGGATATTTTTGAAAATACTGAATTTGAGACGAGCTTCCCAAACCCCCTTATGTAGCCCTTCTAAAATTTGATCCCATTGAGTATTGGAACATGCAACTGATAAACGGGATTGCCATTTCAACTGGGGGGCTTGTGAGAGAGGTTGTGAAAATAGAGGATGCAGAAATGTCTTATAAAGACCAGAGATCACACCTTTAAGATTCCCCCATAACTGCAAATAAGACAAAATAGGAGATACTGAGAGTAAATCTGGTGGAAAACCTAAGTCCTTTGGAATAGCTTGTTGAAGTTGGGTATATTTATAGGATTGTGTAGGTGGTAAATGGAATTCCTCACTAAGTTGGTAAAAGGGCTTAACAGTGCCATCATGAAAAAGTTGATCTATAGAATTGATACCAGCTTCTTGCCATAAAGACCAGGACAAAGTGCGGCCACCAATACGAATACCTGAATTAAGCCATAAAGGAGCATTAACGTGAACTCGCGAATTAGATTTAAGTATACGATGACCTCTCTGCCAAGATTTATGCATTGCAGATAAGATAGGGTTCTTAGGATCGGAAGAACTGGTCCCCTTACCATATAAAAGCGATAAACGGAAACCAGGAGCCAAAAGGTGATATTCAAGTGGAACCCATTGGGTATATCTTTAAATTTGGGTAGAAAAAAAGTGAGTTGTGAGATATGAAGGGCAAGTGAATAATGCTCAATGGAGGGAAGACCTAAACCCCCATGTAATTGATGAGCCTTTAATTTGGCTAAAGCAAGGCATGGTTTAACCGTACCCCAAATAAAAAGTTTTATTTTAGAGTCAATGGATCGAAGAGTAGTTAGGGGAATGTGGAGAGGGAGCATACCTAGCACATAAAGAAAACGTGGTAAAGTTACCATCTTATTTATTTATAAAGTTTTATATAGCGCGAACTTGATCCAGAGGGATATCAGAGCGCTTTACAATTTGAAGGAGAGGAAGGTAACAGATCACAACAAGACTCAAATGGGGAATCTAATAGGCATTGAATCATAAAGTGCATGCATAACAGACCGCCTGAACCCGCCCCCAAAGAGATAATCCCAGAGCTTTACATTTATCAAAGTCTCTTTGCATTTGCGTGATTAAAGGAGTTAAATTATCCGTGAACACATTATCCAAACCTCTATTAATTAATATTCCTAAGTACTTAAGCCGGGATAGTTACCAATGAAAAGGAAAGCCAGAGATTTCTGCTTTTGTAGTACCAATGGACATGGGTAATGCTTCACTTTTATCCCAGTTTATCTTGTAACCTGAGAAAGGAGAGAAATCGTTGATAATTTGGAGGAGGGCGGTAAGAGAACAGGGAAGATCAGTAAGGGTAAGAAGAATATCGTCTGCATATAAATACATTTTAGAATGGCCAATTGGAAGAGGGACACCTACTACTTCAGCAGATAGTTGTATTGCTGCAGCCAAAGGTTCCATTGCTAGGAGGAAAAAGAGAGGGGAAAGTGGACAACCTTGATGAGTACCACGTCGAATTGGAAATGGGGCAGACAGAAAACCACTGCAATTGACTTGAGCTAATGGGCTATCATAGAGCAGACGCACTTTATCAATAAATTGATCACCTAAACCGAACCTTTGCATGACTGTAAAGAGATATTCCCATTCAATGCGATCAAATGCTTTTTCAGCATCAAGAGAAAGAAGTAATTCATCGTCTGCAAGATATTTAGCTGACCATAAAGCATGAGATAAGGTACGGAGATGATTTCGAGACGAACAACCTGCAACAAAACCTACTTGTGAGTTATGAATTAAAGAAGGTAAAACTTTACGAAGACGCGATGCAAGAATGCTAGCTAGTATTTTAATATCAGAATTCAAGAAAGATATAGGCCGATAACTCCCGCACAACAAGGGATCTTTACCAGGTTTTGGTAGAACAGCTATAATTCCTTTGTTAGAAAGAGATCCGAAAGAGGATTCTTCAACGGCTTCTTGAAACGCGGCATGTAAGGTGTCAATCATGCTCTGGCCAGTCCATTTATAAAATTCAGGAGGAAAACCATTGTCACCTGGAGCTTTATGGTACGGTAAGGCAGTTATAGCTGAAGAAATCTCATCTTTTGTAATGGCACCATCAAGTAAAGCCCTACCGTCATCTGAAAGGCTTGGAAGATGTATTGCATCTAAAAATTTGGACATTTTGAGTTTATCTATATGAGTGCTTGGAGAGTAAAGAGATCTATAAAAGGAAGCAAATTCTTCAACAATTTCTTGTGGTCTAGTAAGTACGTCACCACAACTGGATTTAATAGCAGGAATCGCCATAGCGGCCTCCCTCTGGCGCAGTTGCGCAGATAGCAACCGACCAGCTTTTTCCCCCTGCTAATAGTGTTGTCCTTTTATTTTTTGCAAGGCATATTCAGCCTTTGAAGTAAAAAGACTATTAAGAGACATTTGTGCCTGGTCCAATGATTTACGATTCTGAAGGGTAGGATTTGAGATATAAGAGTGAGAAAGCTGTTGAATGTCTTGCTCAAGATCTACTTGTTTGGCAGCGTTGTTCCTGTTAATAAGAGCAGCATCGCGCATCACTTGACCTCTAATGGTCGCCTTAGCAGCTGCCCAGACCGTTCTCTTTGAGGAGATTGAATCCTTATTAATAGTGAGATAATCCTGGAGATGTGATTGTAAAAGAAGTTTACCTGCAGGTGTTTTGTATTTGTTAATGCTCAATCTCCATGGTTTGCGTCCTGGACTAGAGAGACCTTAATCGAGAGACAAAAGAATAGGATAGTGGTCGGATATGGCTGCTTCCAAAATCCTCGACTCTGTAACGAATTGAACTGTCTTTTGCGACAGAAGGAAATAGTCGAGACGGGAGAATGTGCCATGGGTAGAAGAAAAGAAAGTATAATCTTCATCCTGTGGGTGGCTTCGCCTCCAACGGTCAACAAGACCATTGTCGGCGAGAATATCACGTAAAATGGCTCTATCTGAAGCCTTAACAGTATCAAGGCAGCCTGTTTTGTCAAGGGCAGGATCTGGAGCCAAATTCCAATCCCCTCCAATGAGAAATTGAGAGGCATTTATTTCTGTGAGAAGGCGATTTATTCGAAGGAAACATTGTTTTTTAGTACCAAGTGGAACATATATAGAGCCGAGACAAATGAAAGAGTTCCCAATTTTCAGTTTGACAAAAACATATCGGCCCTCCGGATCAGACCAGGTCTTGGAAATTGTGAAGGGAAGTGACTTCTGGAAGAGGATGGCTACACCGCATTTACGAACAGGATTAGGATTGGTGGGATCAGGTTTAGAAACACTACTATGAATAACTTTACCAACCTAATCTCTGCTGAGCTTACTAGATTCCACATCATCCAAATGTGTTTCCTGCAGTAAAGCAATGTCTACACGTTTAGAGTGCAAGTATGAAAGGACTTTCTTTCATTTTATATAATGGGTGAGACCATGAACATTCCAGGAAATCACTGATAATGGATGAGTTGAGGACATACTAGAAGAAGTTGAGAATAAGATAAAGAAAAAGAAAAGAAACAAGTATGCGAAGAGAAAGAAAGAAAGATGGTACTCTGGAGAACAAAAGACAAAGTATGCAAAAGTCTGGGAAACTGATAAGAAAGAGATAGAAAGAAAAAGAGGAAAGAAAAAAGAAAGAAAAATAGAGAAAAGAAAAAGGGAATGCGAAGAGGGTTAGAAAGGCAGAGTAAATATCCGAAATAGAAAAAGTAAAGAGAAATAAAGAAATAAGATATTAAAATTGGAGAAGGAAGAAAAAAGGAAAAATAAAGAAGGAACCAAGACTGTTAACCGCGGGTCTGGGTGCACTGAAACAGCGCCGAGGGGGCGGGACACCATCCGAGGGGAGAAGAATGGGGATCAAATAAATAAAGGATAATATGGAATATATGAAACGCAAAATATTAAAATAACATTATCATAACCGTAATAAATTGTAACAGAGCATTGTAAAACATTTAGCCATGAAAAAGAAAAAAGATTGACAGCTGCAATATGACAAAAGTATGATAAGAGAGTAATAATATATGAAGACCCAAGGTGTGGAGAGAAAAGAAAAACATGATACATAACAAAAGGAATGTGAAAAATAAAGTTAAAGAAGCGTAAAACACAAAATACAAAAAGAAAAAGAAAAGATGGTAGAATGCAATAGGGAAGGGGAGAACACATATAATAGAGCATAGGAATAGAAACAGAAAGCTTTTTTTGGGATAACGAAAAAAATTTAACAATAATACATATTGCAATATTTGGATAACTAGTAAGTTAAATATACATTGTCAAGTTTAACGATACTAACATCAGTATAGGGAAGGGTGTAATAACAAGGAAAAGATATGCAAGTGGTGATTACCGTATACTGAACATGCAATAATCAATACCTTAGAAGGGATAAATACGCTGCAAAGCTGAAAACAGTGCAAACTTGAAATTATTCAATAGCATTAATACAGGTATCACAATATGAGACCTGAAGCAAAAGTGACTATATTATATAATGCAATAAAGCCTCAAAAGGGCAATAGAACAGAAAAAAACTATATTAATCAATGACTATAATGGGCATTAAAAGTAAGAACAAGAAATCACAAAAGAATACAAGTGAATAGAAAAAAGGATTCAGTCAGCAACTGAAGGTTTTTTAAGAGGTGATCTAGATTTGTCTCTCTGCGGTGCATTAGTAAGGGTGGAAATGGAGTGTAAAGCTGAAGCCTTGTCATCCTGAGAACGATTCAGACGAGTGAAATCCCTACCACGTTGTCTGGAATCATTAAAAGTGTTTGAGTGTAGCGTCGATAAGTTTGGAGATGGAGAAGTGAAAGATGGAGGCTGATCAAAAGAAGAAGATTGGGTTTCCATATCATTGGATTCGATGTCATCCAAAAATTGCTGGAGAAGTGCAGGATCGTAGAAATATTTGGATTCTCCATTTCTGGTGATACGGAAACGTGCAGGCTCAAATAACCCATATTTGATGTCCATTTGGCAACTGGGGCCGCATGGAGAGAAACGCCTTCCCTCGTTCGTTCGTTTCTTTTGAAAAGTCTGCAGCCATATGAATGGTATGGCCTTGAAAGAGAAAGGAACCACGTGAATGGGCCATTGACAAAATTTGCCGAGTTTGTTCGTGTCGAAGAAAACAAGCAATAATTGGTCTGGGCCGTGCAGGCGCATTTGAACGTGGAGGACCAAGTCTGTGAGCACGTTGAATCTCAAGAGCAGGAGCAAAGGAAATACCAGTCAGAATAGGATGAGTCTCATAGAGAAATAACTTCATGTCCTGTTTTTCAATGTTTTCTGGAAATCCAAAAAAGCGGACATTATCCCTACGACTGCGGTCTTCCAAATCAATAAGTTTGCTATGCAAAAAGAGGAGGTCTTGATCTGAACTCTGAACAGTAACCAGCCGACTCCAATATTTTAGAATCAATATTGTCAGCCCTTGTATGAAAAGTGGTAAGTTCTGCTCTAATGCACTTAGTTTCTGCAGCCAATGATGTCATGGTGATGTCTAGCCTCTCCAATCGTCGATTAACCCCAGAGAGTTGTTTTAAGATGCGTTGCATAGTATCCGCTAAAGCCTTGTCACTCTGAGGAGGAACAACTTGGGATGTAGGAGGCGATGTAGGTACGTTGCTTTTCACTGACAAATTAGGGGGTTGCTTCACCACTTCAGTAAAAAGTGGTTGTTTAGGTGTCCTACTACCATTCCTATTGCTAGACATTGTTGTACACAGCTGCACAGATGGTCTACAAAAGCGGATTGATGGAATATTAGAATATGAAGCAATGATGAAACCAATGGCGAATCAAATAATAAAGTAGAAGATGAAAAACAAGTTCCAGGCTAATAATAATGGAACACATGCAATAAATTAGTGACTTATATATGTTGTATACTGATAATTCATCAAAATGAAAAAAGGCTCTATAGTATCGTCACATAAACAGCGAATATTGTTATACAAAACAGGTGCAATACAAGAATGTAAAACAATGCCCGCCAAAAGAACACCATAAGCAAAGCAGTTTCAGGAAAATTATGAGAGCAGCAAAAGACTGGTAAAAATATGAAAACAATTGTCAGAGTACTAAGGCCTATACATGTTGTGAAAGTGCGTCCCTAGAAAATGTGAAGACGTCACATGAGAGAACAGAAGCACATTCCACTCAAAACTGCGCAGAAAATTCCTGAATAACAGCAATTATCATGAAATATGAGCATATAGCAATGGTACAGAAAATATTAACTGTTAAGTAAGATTTGAACATACTCCAAAATTATATGTGGTACAGGGCCATCATGAGGAGACAACCGGAGGTACCAAAAGTGATGGAAAAAATGATAAATATAATGGAGTTAATATGTCCAGTCATGAAATGGCATGTGAGGCAGCAAAATGAAATGCACAAAATTCAAATTGAAAAAGCTAAGGGGCAAAAATAAAGAAACACATAAATTCCTGCAGAGAAAACTTCATGCGTCATGAAAGTAGTGAAATTTCCTATTCCATTATATTCCTCAAAGGACTGAAGAAAAATCTCTCCGTATTGTATCTGGAGAGGGCGCCTTGTATTTAGAAATGCTCACAGTGTCAGGCAGATTTAGTACCTCTTCCACAGAAGCGCGGCCTCGTTGCTAAATCAATCAATCAATCAATCATAACATTTGTATAGCGCGCTACTCACCCGGAAGGGTCTCAAGGCGCTTGGGGGAGGGGGTCTGCTACTGCTCTAACAGCCAGGTCTTGAGTTGTCTCCTGAAGGCGAGGTGGTCCTGGGTCAGCCGAAGGTGGATGGGGAGGGAGTTCCATGTCTTGGCCGCCAGGTAGGAGAAGGATCTGCCTCCGGCAGTTGCTCTTCGTATGCGTGGTACGGCGGCGAGGGCGAGGCTAGTAGACCGTAGCTGGCGGGTGGGCATGTAGAAGGTCAGGCGGTCGTTGAGGTACTTGGGGCCCAGGTTGTGGAGAGACTTGTGTGCGTGGGTGAGGAGCCTGAACGTGATCCTATTGTTGACGGGGAGCCAGTGCAGGTCCCTCAGGTGGCCGGAGATGTGGCTGCGTCAGGGGATGTCCAGGATGAGTCGGGCGGAGGCGTTCTGGATGCGTTGGAGTCTTTTCTGTAGCTTGGCTGTGGTTCTGGCGTAGAGGGTGTTTCCGTAGTCCAATCGGCTGGTGATGAGGGCCTGGGTGACCGTCTTCCTGGTTTCGGTTGGGATCCATCGGAAGATCTTGCGAAGCATGCGTAGGGTGTGAAAGCATGATGAGGAGACGGCGTTGACTTGTCTGGTCATCGAGAGGGAGGAGTCCAGGATGAAGCCCAGGTTGTGTGCGTGGTCTGTTGGCTTGGGAGCGGTGCCCAGGGCTGGGAGCCACCAGGAGTCATCCCAGGCGGAGGGTGATGGTCCCAGGATGAGGACTTCCATCTTGTCTGAGTTCAGTTTCAGGCGGCTGTTCTTCATCCACTCGGTGACGTCTTTCATCCCTTCGTGTAGGCTGGTTCTGGCGTGTCGGGTCCTTGGTGAGGGAGAGGATCAGTTGGGTGTCGTCGACATAGGAGATGATGTTGAGGTTGTGTTGGCGTGCGATGGCGGCAAGAGGTCTCATGTAGACGTTGAAGAGGGTGGGGCTGAGTGATGATCCTTGCGGAACGCCGCAGATGACTTCGGTGGCCTCTGATCGAAACGGGGGGAGGCGGACCTTCTGTGTTCTTCTGGCGAGGAACGAGATGATCCACTCCAGTGCCTTCTCTTGGATGCCGATGTTGCTGAGGCTCTGTATTAGGGTGCGGTGGCAGACAGTGTTGAACACTGCGGAGAGGTCCAGGAGGATGAGTGCCGCTGTTTCCCCGTTGTCGAGCAGGGCTCGGATGTCGTCGGTTGATGCGAGGAGGGCGGTCTCGGTGCTGTGGTTGGCTCTGAAACCGGACTGCGAGGGGTCGAGGGATTTGTTCGTCTCGAGGAAGGCGGTAAGCTGTCTGTTGACGATCTTCAGGATGACTTTGGCAGGAAAAGGAAGAAGCGAGATGGGGCGGAAGTTTTTGAGGTCGGTGGGGTCCGCTGTTGGTTTCTTCAGTAGGGCGCTGAGCTTGGCATGCTTCCAGCTCTCCGGGAAGGTGGCGGTGTCGAAGGAGGTGTTGATGACGTCTTGGAGTTGGGGTGCGATGGTGGAGTTGGCCTTGTTGAAGATGTGGTGGGGGCAGGGGTCAGTCGGAGATCTGGAGTGGATGGTGTTCATCGTGCGGGCTGTGTCTTCGGTGGTCACCGTGGTCCAGGTGCGGAGGGTGGCGGTGGGGGGCGTTGGTTCGACGGTTGGGTGCGTGGGTGGTGCGCCGAAACTGTTGTGGATGTCGGCAATCTTGCGGTGGAAGAACGAGGCGAGAGAGTCACAGAGATCTTGTGAGGGAGTGATGTCGTTGTTGCAGGTGCTGGGGTTGGAGAACTCCTTGACGATGGTGAAGAGTTCCTTGCTGTCGTGGGCGTTGTTGTCCAGTCATTCCTTCAGTGATTTCTTCTTGGTGGTGCGGATGAGCTGGTGGTGCTTGTGGGTGGCGTGTTTGAGGGAGGTCATGTTGTCAGTGGTCTGGTCGAGGAGCCAGGCTTTCTCGAGGGAGCGGCAGGTCTTCTTGGAGTCCTTGAGTTCGTCGGTGAACCAGGAGACCTTCTTGCTTCTGGGTCTGCTAGGAGGGTTCTTCAGTGGTGCGAGTTCGTCGGCCCAGGCGGTCAGTCACTGGGTGAAGTTGAGGGCTGCTTCGTTGGGGTCCGTTGTGCTGGTGGGTGGGTTGTGGCTGAGGGAGGTGGTGATCTTGCTCCAGCTTCTGTGAGGAACCTGTTGCGGTGGTGGTGGGTTGTGGTTCCTCTGAAGCTGAAGTGGACGCAGCTGTGGTCGGTCCAGTGGAGTCCGGTGGAGTGGCTGAAGGTGATGTGCTTGCTGGATAAGAAGACGGGATCAAGCGTGTGGCCGGCGTAGTGGGTGGGGGTGTTGACCAGTTGCTTGAGTCCGAGGTTGGCGAGGTTGTCCAGCAAGGCGGCGGTGTGGCTGTCCTTGTTGTTCTCCAGGTGGAAGTTGAGGTCCCCTAGGAGGATGTAGTCGGCGGAGGGGAGGGCGTGTGGGCTGATGAAGTCAGTGATGTCTTCGCTGAATTGTGTGCGTGGTCCCGGGGGTCTGTAGATGAGGGTGCCTCTGAGGGTCGTATTTGGGTCGGTGTGAATCTGGAAGTGGAGGTGCTCGGCGGCGGCGAAGGTGTCGTTGGAGTCGGTCGTGATGCGGATGGTGTTCTTGTGGACGATGGCAATGCCTCCGATCTGGTTAACGCGGTCCCTCTTGATGATCTTGTACCCGTCCGGGATGGCGATGGCGATGTCGGGGGCCGAGGAGGCGTACATCCATGTTTCCGTGAGGAAGACGACTTCTGGTGATGTTGTGTCGAGCAGGTTCCAGATTTCCACGGCGTGTCTGTGGACGGAGAGTGTGTTGAGCAGGATGCACTTGAGGTTGCTGCTGGTGTTTGGTTTGGCGGGTGCGGTGCAGGTTCGGAGGCAGGTGAACTAGCAGGTTCTGCAGGTGAAGGGTCTGTGAATGCGTTTCGGGATGGCCCGGCAGCAGGCGGGGTTCCGGCCGGCATTGAGTGCATTGAGGGTGGCGGCGTCGTAGGTCTGTCGGGTCGTCTTGCATCGGTGGGGGCCAGGGGTCCTGGCACTGGGCGAGGTCCAGGCGCGGACGGGCACAGACGGGCTTGCCTTTGGCGCAACTTTGGCGCACAATCGGCGCGCCCGCTGCACGTGACCGCTGCGCGTCTGCGCGGTCGCCATTTATCTAAGTGGGAGGGAGGAGCAGCTGGGAGGCGGGAGTGGGGATGACGCGGAAAAAGGGGGCGTGGCCTCGAGAACCGCGGCGGCGGGAAACGGAGAGCGGGGCAGGCGGCGGAGCGGGTACCAGTACAGAATCACAATAATATACACAATGAGACAAATAATACAACACAATGAAACAAATTATACAACAGATGAACGCACAACAAACGGAAAAGCTGGGGAACAGAACGGCAGGCAGCACGGCAGGCGGCAGAACAAGGCTGCGAGCAGCAGCAAGGTCACACGAGGGGGCACACACACAGCTGGTGGCCGTGCAGCGCGGGGGTGTCCTGGGAGCAGGTCACCACCGGGTGGTGTGGCCTAAAAACATGAGGAAGCACGGACCTGGAGTAGAGAGAGGCGCGGCCTGCTCTGAGCGGCTCCAGTGACGCGTGAATCCCCGGGCGCGCACAAAGGGAGCCGACTACCTCACCCTCATGCCGGGAAATGAGAGTTGTTGCCGCTAGCCGCCAAGGAAGCCCACTAATGTGGGCTACATGGTCTTCGGCAGCAGCGGAGCATGAAGAGGAGGATCCTGGCATCCAGGTAAGTGAGGAGAGCTCGTTATGGGTCCGTCCCTCAGCGGCGCTCAATCCTCAGGCAGCCATCTCTCTGCGTGGCCAGACCACGCCCCCCCACCCCCCTTAGATTGCTTTTGACAGTGGTGTGTTTTTGATTCCGATGGGGTAGCCTAATTCCTCCACATTCATTTCGAATTTTTTAAGTCACTGTTTTGTTTTCTCATTGATCTGTGGCACTTTGTCACAGGTGAAGTTGATTCACACGGTCAGTGCTGTGATGAGCTGCAGAAAAATAGATTCTTTATGTGAACACCAGGTACATTACGCAAGGTCACATGCATTATTTATAGTCATGGGTAGATTAAGTGAGTTGTCCAGAATCGCAGGATGTTAAGCCGCACAACACAAGCACATTTAAAGGGAGCTGTACCTTTCAGGTGTCTCCTTCCACTTGCCCTGCACTGCCTAATCATTTCCATTTTAAAGAGATAAGTAGTGGCATTTAATGTTACATTTAAGCCCAACTTTATGAGTCCATGGAAGAGGTGTGAAAATAGCAGCAGGGCTGAAAGCTGCTGTTATCAGGTATCGCCCCATCCCCAAATGCACAGCAGGGTGCCCTGTAACAAAACTATTACAATAAAAGCTGCCTTATAAGTGCCCATCCCAGGGCCATTAAGAGAGACTGTGATATGCCCGAAAGAATTTGCCTTGGAAAGAATGTATATAGGAAATTAAAACTGTGCATGGCATTACAACATAAACATTTCCAGTACTTTGTTTTACTTTATTAGTAATGTGAGGTCAGTCACACCTACAGTGCGACATAAGCGGCAAAAAATATATAACATCCTGGTGTAAGGAGCTGGAAGTGCTATATAAATGCAACTAGCAAAATATATCAAAGATATGCATCTGTATACTCGGAGGGATTAGAATACGTATGGGATCCGAGCCATTAACATTTTATGGCATTTAATTAGTACTACAAGCATTATGTTAGAATGTGATATGGTTTCTTCAAAATTAAAAAAAAAAATCTTTAAAATGCCGAAGTATTTCACCTCAGTACATCATATTATATTGGTACATTGAGAGGTATTTATTATAAATTAGAACATTGGAATGTTGGGGGCTCCATTGAAAACACTGGAGTGCTCTGGGCTTATAATGGCTAGTATAAGCCTGGGGCTCCAACATTCTAATGTTTGTTTGTTCACAGCTCTGGCTGGGAACAAAGGCTTCCGGGAGCCTGAGGGGATTCCAGTCCCCTCACGCTTCCAAAAGGCTTTGTTTTTTTGTTAGAACATTCTGTCCTCTAGTGACAGAATGTTCTAATAGCCTTATAGCCCTTCGGCTCGGGGCCTTTAACGCTGGAGAGGGCCTTTAATAGCTGGTATAGCCCTCTACGGCGGGCTATAAGGCTATATTAAACACAAACTAAGAAAAGATTCATGCCCCCCTCCATCCAAATGGCAATACTATAAGTGGGCACAGAGGCAAGTCACTTGTCATGTGCTTTCTATATGTGGCTTACATTCATATTATACATGCAGCAATGCTATAGTCTATTAAATCAAATACAAGATGGGTTTTTGTGTAGTATACATCACGATCTCATGTATTTCAAGGTGCTCATATGTGCACTACTGAAATGAGAGGAGATTTGAGGCTTATGATCACCTTTCAGTCAAGCAGGGAATCCAGGGTTGAAGTGTTTCTGGTTTCACATTGTGCAGTTCAGCCACAAGATGGCTATCACGTTCTCCTATTTTACACCAAAGGTTTATGCTTTGTCTTTCATTCTTGGCAGATGAAGTTAGAGCATGGGTGGCAGAGAAAAGCCGCATGTGAGCTGGGTTAGTTTTGGGTTCGAGTGCCGCTCAAACCATGCCTCTGAACTAAGATGCATATTGCTGACCACGCGTTCAGGTATAAAACATAATAAACACGAGCTTTTTAAACGTTTAGATTCATACGCTCCAGATATAGCATTTATAACAGAGACCTGGGCGGATAATTCCTCTGACCCAGATGTCGATGCAATGCTACCAGACGGCTGTGCACCCATCAGATTGGATCTGGACGGGATCATGGTAAGGGGGGCGGAGGACTAGCGATAATATTTCGAGACCATCTTGATGTTACAGGTGAGCCCTCTAATAATGTAAAGAATTGTGAAGCTCTCTCATTTAAATGTAAATTAAATAACAACTCCATGTTGTATGGTATACTGATTTGTAGACATCCGATCCCTAAGGCAACTTTTTTGGAAGCACTAAGCGACTTCCTAGAATCTAGCATCCAGTTCACGAATTTTGCTATCATAGGAGATTTGAATTTTCATTTAGAAGATCTAAATAATAAAGTCTCCAAGAAGCTCATCGATAATATGAGTAGTCTAGACCTAAAATAACTTGCTTATACTACAACTCATTGAGCAAAGCCAGTCATGAAAAAAATAAACTTAGTCCATATAATAAATGCATACAATACATTTGGAGAAGGGTAACCCCCACCTTTAAAGCCCATTGCAATTACATTTTCAATGTGAAGGATGGCAAAATAAAAAGAAAAGTATACATACAATTATATAATCACCTGGGTATCAACAATATGCACCCCCGTAGCAAGGGGGGGGGCGAGGGGGGCGGACCGCCCCAGGCGGCGCTGTTTTGGGGGCCGCGCGCGCGCGGCACTAGTGGCCGGTTGCGGCGGCCTTTATAATTTATTTGGGGACACTCAGTGAGTGTCCCCAAATAAATTATAAAGGCCGCCGCAACCGTCCACGAGTGCCGCGCGCGCGCCCACGTTTGAAGTGAAAGCAAACTCACCTGCTTACAATTGCTGTACACAACAAGGTAGGCTGGTCAGTCACTCACTGTTAATCAGAAATAACAGTAACTCACCAACAACAATCCAAAACTTTACCATAATCTTGAAAAAACTAATGCTGCTAGGCCAATAGCTCAAGCAGATTGATTTGTAATGGTAGAGTTAACATTGATATATGGATCCCAGCTGAACCTCGCCCAAATGCGATCAATTTGTTTCATAGTACAAGGTCCCCTTGTTTTAGTCAGTGCGATTTTCAGCTCATAAATTTGCCTCATAATTGCCCACCATTTAGCTACCCTAGGAGGCGAAGAAGAAATCCAGGCTCTGGCAATTCAGAGCCTGGCCGCCACAATGATGATAGATAATATTTGCTTTAACCCTAGATCTGCTTCCCCCTTTTACATCCTAGCATAATCTCCAACCCCCCCTTGCCCCAAGTTAGAGCACGTATCAAACAAATGTAGGATATCTGCAACCACACACCCGCACTTGGAGAACTTATTCCTTCCTATAGTTCCCAGCCCACCTTGAGATTCTATCTGGCGTGTAGTATAACTTATATATGGTTTTAAATTGTTGCAAAATTTTAAACTAATGAAATGTACCGAACCTTCCACAGTCTCTAAGGCTGCGAAGGATTTCAGATGGCAATATTTCATCAGACAGAACATTACTCCATTTGGCAGCAAGATTAGAACTGTTGTTAGCCCTATACTAACTTTTTCTAAACAGTACTAATTAATGACTTCTTAGATGCCTAAAATAGACAGGTAAGTAACTCGCGGAGTGTGCAGATGTTGCTATAATCCTACAGCCGACTATGAAGTAGTCCCTGATCTGTAATTATTGAAATAAAAAGTGATAGGGAGATCAAAGGAAACCTGAAGCTCTTCGAATGTGCCAAACTCATTCAAATCGTAAATATGTCCCACGTGCTTGTTGGAGCAATGACTCATAGAGAAGAGACTTACTCAGAAGCAATCCTCTCATTTAACTTCCTAACATGGTATTCATTACATATTGCTAAAACTAATTCGCACTACATCGATATAAGGGTCAGAGAAGCTTGCCTATGTGTATACTAACATAAGTAACTCGAGTGGCTTTTTTTAAATGGCTGCTAATGGAAAATCTTTATTGCGCATGTGTCAACTGCATCTACGTAGTATGACGAGCTGTTGTTTGGATGGAAATTCATGAGCAGAAGGTATTAATATGACTTCCTGAAGACTCACATGCTTTGCATGCTTTTCAGTGCTGGGACACTCCCGGGTAGCCATACGCTCTACAAATGTCTTTTAATTTCATGCATTTCATTCATTTCGTTCATTTCATTAATTTCATTTCATCTGCTTACTTGAAACTAAATGGAGCTATTTTACTAATGCTAATGCGGGGAAAATATTAATGAGTAAAGGGAATTAGAGTAGAGATGGATGGTATACAGTAAAACCATTTATTCTTACAAATAACATCTGTCTTTCTGACTTTATCATTAGTGTGCATTTGGGCCTCTTGGGTATGTCTGGAGTGAGCTGTGTCACATGGGTATTTGTGCATGACAAGTGGAAGTTAGCCCGGAAGAATGACGTGCGGTTCAAGAAGAGTGCAAAGCCACAGCCTGCCTGAAGCTTGAGAAACCGGCAGTACACAACCTGAATAAATAAAACCAAATACTAAAGTTAAACATTTGTATCGAATGTAATGTGATTACGGGTGGGAAAATAAAGAATGAATAAAAATTAAGGGGATGGGTTTATTAACAAAGGGCTAACTGAAAGCAGTGATATGTAAGCCTGGTGTGATGATCTTCCCCCCTTGCCTGTCCAATCAGAGTTAGTATTTTACGATATTGAAACATCAATGGGTGGTACATGTGGAAAGAAAAGATATACTTGTGGTAGTTTTAGTTAGTTAGAGAGACGTCGATGCTGAGATGGGGTGCTGTCGGAGAGATGCTGTGAGATGCTGATGAAGAACTGAATGCAGAACCTACTATCCTAATTATTAGGCTTAGAAAGAAGAACACAGAAGAATCTCGAGGAGGAGGAGAGTGTCAGAGAGGGGTGCGACGTGATTGTCGGTGTTAGAGAGGTCATCTATCCTGTCCTGAATCCCGTCCTGAAGTCTTTATCTCCTGACCTATCCCAGGGGACTCCTACCAGCCCTTTGGTCAGGGGGTTGGTCTTCACACCATCCTAGGTAATTATCAACTTAGCGAGTTTGCAGATGTACTTTTTGCTCTGTCCTCTCCTTTCTGATCATAAGTCATTGCAAGTTTGAAGTATGTGTTAATGATTTGATTCATTGAATTTTCTCTCCTATTAGTGATGGTGACTTAAGTTAGGATTTTGTCTTAAGTTTGTATTAAGTTTGTCTTAAGACTGTCTTAAGACTGTCTTAAGACTGTCTTAAGTCTGTCTTAAGTTTGTCTTAAGTCAAACATAAGACAAAATCCTAACTTTACTACTACTGAGTGCCTTCTGTGAATACCAAAAGTAGTAAGTTTAGGATTTTGTCTTAAGTTAGTTCTGTGAATCGGCCACATGGAGTTCTAGCTTTCCCAGAAAATGGTACGTTTAATGGAAGAATTCTTTAGAATTTGAGATTGAGAATGAATGAGCTAGAACCAAGACCTAGGTTGGCCCAGTATGAGGCATTAGAAGGATGGGAGGCTGAAGCACTTTAATGAGAGAAAAATAGGAGTGGGAGATATTTAGGACCTTTTCCTCGATATTTGCGTATGTTACGGGAAGATCAGCTGAAGCAATGGAGGAAAGCTATGTTATCAGATGGTTTATATCCAGTGTTAATGGCTGAGGAACAGTCAGGGAGCAAGTGTAAGGAGAAAACAAAATACATGAATGTGACAGGGTATGGTGAGTCAGATGATGAATTGATGGAGGACATTTTAACTAAAAACCCACCACAGTATCAAGAAGGACCCAGTAGTGTCACCCTAAGTGCACCAGTAATGGGAACACCCTTAATTCCACAAATTTTGCATGATACATCAGTTAATAGGGTGCTTCAAGACAGAAAGAGAGAGAAGCGTTAAGTAAAAATAGGGAAGAGTTAATACAGAAAATAGGCCAATCAAATTTGAGCCCTGGAGCATTGACTGTACCAGTGACTAAAGGTCTTGTTATGCCATTATATGGAGATAAATTAAATTGTCCAAAGAACCAAGTTGTAACAACTCCTTTGAATAATCCTAGAAAGGAGGTAAAATTATCTGATGATCAAGCCAGTGAGTGTGATTCAGTCATTTCATTAATGGATCTACCGATAACTAGTAAGTGAAAGCTCAAAAAGAGCTACACCCAGTAGTTCAAAAGAGAAAGGGGCCTGTGGTACCCTCAGGAACTAGAAGCTCAGCAACAGTAACTCCAGAAGATTTGGAGAGATGGGCACAGGGAATAGAAAAACAGAATACACCCCCAAAGATTTTAAATATTTACAAATTGAAAGTAGAATTGGAAGAAATGATAGCTGGAAATGTAGGAATAGACAGGTTAAATCATTACAATGAAGAAGAACTGTTATTTGTGTGTAGGAGTATAACTACAAATGCAAAATTATTTCACGAGAAATTGACAGAGCTTGCTTCAGAAATGGTAATAGATATAGGGAGATCAAAAGTATTACATTAAAAAAAAGAGGGGCGGGCTTGGGTGCATAGGGGCGTAGCTTGGGTGTGCATGGAGTGAGACGTGTTACATCAAGTCTCCGCTCCCTCGCCTCCCGTAATCACCTTTCTCCTGGTCACCGGGCCCGCTTTGCAATTCGAGGGGCCCGGACATCTGTGGGGGACTTCTTGGCGACGCCTTGTACTGCAGGGGCTGCTCGGAGGCTCCGAGTAGACCAAGTCTTCTGGCCGGGATAGGCCCGACCTGCTCCTGCCGCCATTTTGGACACTGATCGCTGCTGAGACTACGCGGGCGCCAAGTGGCCTCATCTGTTAGCATGGAGTGGCGCTGGTGTCGGCAGAGAAATCTTAGACACCTTGACCTCCACCGACCTGCTTGGGGCCCGAGTTGCTGCTGGAGCCTTCGCGTGTCCCTGGCGCTTGTCCTGAGGGTGCAACGGACCATGACTGACCGCTCTGGCAGTGAAGGTACCAGGATGGGAAGCATCTACATATGGGTGGCCGGTCCGCTTGAGCTTTGCTGGCTCTTCAGCGCTGGGCCCACCATTTCGTCCCCATCTCCGGCCTACGATTCCAGGCCCCTGCTCCACCACTTTTGCCCCCGCCCCTGGAACTTTGGCTTCAGGGCGCGGACCGGTTGGGCATGCACACTGCGGATGCCCTTCCATCAGTGCCTGGCCCAACTCTTCTGGTTCCTGAGCCCTGTGCTGGGGCAGTTGTGGCCTGTGAGGGCCCTGGGATCTCCCGGTCACTGTGAGAGACTGTTCTGCTTTGGACGCTGCCTCATTGCTTGCGAGGCCCTTAGAGAGTCCCAGAGACTCTCATTTTCCCTTCAGCTTGTGTGCCCCCATTTGGCCTACTTGGACTGCCCTTTGGTCAGGGACCCCGCTGGTACTACGGGGCTGTGGTGACGACCTGTGCGGGGCCCCTGCTGGTTGGTGCGTGAGCTGGCCCTCTACTGTAGCTAATTGATCACTCTTCTGTCGCCCAAAGGGGTGGGATTGCTTGTTTCCCTCCTGCTGTTGACATCCTCCTGCACTCGGAAGCTCTTGGTGCCTGTCTCCGTCCTGTGTGTTGCAGGGCATGTCATCCACAAGCTGAGTAGCCCTCTGCTTCTCAGATATCTGGCTATCATCCCTCCCGGAGTCGACCACCAGCTGGAGTGCCCTGGTTCTTCTCCCGCTGGGTCCTTGAAGTTCCTGGTATTTGTAGACATGCCTCCTAAGCATAGAGGTAATAAAGAGGCCATCTCTTCAGCTTCCTGTGAGAATCCGGTGATCTAAGATGCCTTTGCATACACAGGAGGACCCTACTGCTTCTTTGGCGCCCTCTGGTTCATCCCCCTCTGGGGTGCCAATCCCCGAGGCCTACATGTTGTCCTTCTTGTAGGAAACCAAGACTGAAATTGGCTCCCTTCCGCAGGGCTTTAAGGCCGGATTGCAGTATATCGGCAGAGAGGTCGTTTAGATTGGCAACCGGGTTGATGGTCTTGAACGGACAAAGGACGCCAGGACGGAGGATATTGATGCCCTTTGGAAGAAGATATCCGAGCTAGAAGACCAAAATATCACCCTACAGTTGAAGCAATAGGACCTGGAGAACTGCAGTAGACTGAACAACCTTCGCGTCCGAGGTGTCCCATTGGGAACGGAAGGGAAAGACATCCTGTCGTACACGGTGGCCCTTCTGCATGCCATTCGCGAGGGTAAGGGTACCTCACCACCCATGCTGGAATGAGCGCGTTGGGTGCCTGGCCACCGCAACTGCCCTAACTTTGTCCTGGACATCATCACGAGAGTCCACTTCTTTGTGGACAAAGAAGCCATCCTTCGCAAGGTGCAGAGAGTTCAAGCGGTCTCCTACAATGGGCTCTTCTACGCTTTGCCGGAGGAAGACCTTCATGCCTGTGACAGATAAATTGAGGGACCTTGAGGTTAAATATCAATGGGGCCATCCGTTTGCTCTGATGTTTACCTGGGGGTAGACGGCAGACGGCAAATTGTCCGGTCTCTACAAGAGGCACAGCCATCTCCTCCACCTCCCTGTAGACTTTGACAATGATAATCTCCCATCCTCTCGCACATTTATTTATTTATTTATTTATTTATTTATTTGATTTATATAGTGCGTTATAACCCAGGGGTCTCTAAGCGCTTTGTCAGGATCGAACATCGAGTACAGTGGAAAACAGCTACTCATAAAATTACAGGCCACCCCACGCTTGCTGAAAAAGCACTGTTTTTAATTTCTTTCGGAAGGGCAACAAATTAGTTTCCTTCCGCAGTTCCATTGGCAACTTGTTCCAAGCTGCAGGGAGTGTATAGGAAAAGGCACGACCACCCACCGTGGCCAATCTACAACGTGCTTGAGTGAGAAGGGTGGCATCTGCAGATCGAAGCACCCTAGGTGGCCTATAGGGGGTTAGGTGGGATTTCATGTAGATTTGCGCCTTACCATAAAGGGCTTTGTGTACGATGCACAGCCCTTTGAACATCACCCTCTGCTTAACTGGCAGCCAGTGCAGTTCTCGCATGAGGGGAGATGCATGGGTGTTCCTTGACTTTTTAAAAATAAGCCTAGCAGCGTCATTCATGACAACCTGCATCTTATTCAGGAGTTTTTGCAGCAGCCCTATGTATAGCGAATTGCCATAGTCCAGCCTGGCTAAGATCGTGGCAGAGACCGCACGCCTCAGGGTGGAAAAGGACAACAGCGGGGAAACTTTCCTAAGTTGTCGAAGGAGGCCGACACAGGTCCCCACGACAGCCATAACTTGTTTCTGCATGGACAGCTTGCCATCCACGTGGATGCCCAAGCTTTTAACCACGGCCGCAGGTTCCGGAGGTGACCCTAGTTCTCTTGGCCAGAATTGGTCATTCCATGGGTTGCCCGCGATGGTAATAGGCAATACCTCGGTCTTGTCCGGGTTGATCTTTAGTGAGTTCATGGACATCCAATTGGCTGTGTACTTCAAGATGTTTTGCAATCTTGCAAAAGCACCCGGACCATCATCTAATTGGATCACGATCTGGGTGTCATACGCATAATTGTACACCTGGCAGTCCATCTGGTTAAGCAGTCTAATCAGAGGCTGTAAGTAGATATTAAAAAGGAGGGGCGACAGGGCAGACCCTTGCGGCACTCCGCAGGTGATCGATGTAGTGGTGGAAAGAAGGTCACCAAGCTGCACTCTCTGTGACCTCCCTTGGAGGAAAGAGGAGAGCCAGGCATGTGCCATGCCCTGAATGCCGAAGTCCATCAGCCGTGACAATAGTTGTTTATGACAAACGGTGTCAAATGCCGCGGAGAGGTCCAACAGCACCAGGGCACCTGGAGTTTTCTTATCTGCCCTGTTCCTCAATTCGTCCAGAATAGACAGCATAACGAGTTCCGTGCTGTGATTCGCACAGAACCCAGCCTGGTTCGGCTCAAGCAAGATGTTACTTTCCAGATGTTCCGACAGGATGGTGAGTACATGTTGCTACACCACCTTCGCCAAGAACGGCAACTGAGATATTGGCCTGAAATTTTTCAGGCATTTCACATCCGCCCCTGTTTTTTTCAGCAGGGGAATCAGCCGGGCCTCCTTAAAGGAAGACGGTACTTGTCCTGTTTGTAAGGATGTATTCAAAAGGCTCAACACGTCTTCCTCTATACCAGGCCGTGCTAGTTTGAACACTTCTGGTGGGCACGGGTCTGCCTGGGAGCCCGATTTGACCCAGCCTCTCCTTCGTAATCAAGGGTAAGGCAATTAATGGGGTAGTCACTGACGTTCTAGCAGGTATATCCTGCGGAGGGCAGTCAATCTCGGGGGTCGCAACAATTTCAGCTACAAGAGCCGAAATCTTGTTAACAAAGAAATCTTGAAATTTTTGGCAGTCCTCCTACCACATGCCCTGTGGGCCCACTCAGGCCCAAATGGTCCACTGTCCCTCCTCCTGGTTCCATACGCCTCTCAAAAGAACTTGAATCGTCACAAGCCAAGCAGGACGCCATCAACCAAGTTCACTCCTTGAATGCCTCCCCGTCTCTCATAAACAAGTCACCCTCTGTACTATGCTGTGCCTGGCTGTGTTGCTACCTCGGAACCAGTCCTGGAGGCTCCTTGGCCCGGGCCTGGTGGCTGGATCAAACTGTGCCTCTTTCATTGTTACGCGGGATGCTGACGGCAGAGACCCTTCACTTCCTGTGTATCTGCCGTCCACCCTCTCCATATTCCTATGGGAGAGTGACTTCGCCGGAATGGTCTACCTTCGGGAGCCCGGGCTGTTCTGAATAGACTCTACATTGACTTGGCCCAGTTGGCCTGTTATTTCTTTATTCTCTCTCCTATTTCTTTCTCTTCTTATCTGCATCCCCTTCTACAGGTTCTTTTCGGATGCGCCTTTGTCAGAGGCTGGGTTGTGGTGCTTGTTGGACTTGGCCTTCTTCCCTGAAATTTTTCGCTTTTGACCCCCTTGATGTCTCCCCCATGGTAATAAACCTGTATAGGCCATGTGTGGTAGGAGTTGCCCTGTTTTAAAATGGTAATGCTAAGTAATGGTGTGAGCACTTGTAAATTTCCCCCATTTTAGAAATGCACCTGACTGAAATGTTCTGTGTTTAAAATGGATGCTATGGCCATGGGTTTTGCCACCTGACTGCCATTGGTCAGCGGCCTAGATTTTATTAACCAGACACCCCTAGCTTTTGGAGGGAAAGCCTGGCACCCAGGGTGCTCACCCCCTCCCCTTGAGCCAGTTTAGGCCAGCATTGCAAACATTTTAGAAGGTTCTGGCACTGCCTAGGAGGAGGGTATAAGTAAGGGGGATGTGCCACCAGAGAGTCAGTCAGAGCTGGGACAAGAAAGAGAGGGGACCTGCTGCGAGGTGCTACCGCCACATGGGCCTGTGAGCTGGGCCCTGCACCCCTAAAAACCCCCTACCCTCTGCTGTCCCCCAGGCCCCTGACAAGGGAGGGCCCCTACCCAGCTCAATGACAGTGTTTGGACCGGGTACCACGCCAGCACTGCATGAAGAAGCGCCCAGGAGGTGAGTAGTGTGCCCCTGAGGCTGGCTGTGGAACTGTTCGCCCCCTGTGAGGTGTGCTGCCAGGTGTTTGGGGAGGTTGATGCCCCCAAGGAAGCTGTGGCCCCCTGTGGAAGCTCTGACGCTGTGAGGCACTGCCTGTGAAGCGCTAGAAACTTGAACTGTGCCCTGCATAGCGCTGTGTGCTGGAAGCACCGAAGTTGTGTGGCTCGAGGAGAGGAGCTAGGCGCTGTGAATAGCGCTGTGGGTGCCTACCCCACGTGGTTACGCCCTCTTTGGCGAAGGAGATAGCGCCGCATGTTGGCGCGCTGATGGGGTGTTTGAAATAATTAATTAAAAGCGGAGCCTACCTCTTATCGCCGCCGACATCACCGCCTCAGCCCGGGGAGTGTGGGCGCTGCCTTGCGCCAGTGGTTCATCGCCGAAAATCACCGCCGCGGCCCGGCGCCATTTTTGCCTTGCAGGTTGGAGATATACTAAACTACCTACTAATTTTCCAACTCAAGCTGGTGTCCTGCCTCTTTTGTGGTGTGCCTGGTGTGTTGTCTGTGGGTACTGCGTGAGTGCTTCACATGTCCTCCGAAGTTTGGCTTGCCCGCTTGGTTCCATGCTACCCCCTTGGAGATTTGGTAACCCCATTTCTTACATTGGTGGCAAGTGGTGGGATAGGACTTGTGTTTGTGCAGTACCACAGGGGCCACGGGTTACACCACAAGTAGAGCTTTGAGAGTATTCACAGCCTTGTTGTGGTGATTATTGTTGGTTGAATATTGTTTTCTGTATTGCTTCCTCCTGAAAGTGTTTTTGTGGAATTGTGTCCCCTTGTTCCACGGTGGGTGTGTCCCGGGAGACCTCACCACGATGGGGTTGGTTTATGATGAGGTGGAACTGATGGAGTACACCGAACAGGAAGTGTTAGACTTCCTCAAGGAGAGAGGGATACCCCCAGTAGGAAATATTAGGAGAAAGTTGTTTCTTTATGAGGCCCTCAAAAGGGGGGAGCCCTTAAAGATAGGTGGGGACCTGACTGATTACGCCCCCCCCCCCCGAGTATTGGAAGGGTGGATTCGGTAGAAGCCAGTGGGAGGGCTCCCAATCCATATCCCTGGAGGGTAATTACCTGGATGGAGAGGAGGAAGAGTTTGACAAGACAGAGACGCCAGAAGCTAATGCAGACACCAGAGATAGGGAGTCGCGCACTGGATCCAGTCCCAGGGGCACTGCCCCATCCCTTTCCCAGTCCCCGGAAGAGTGGTTAGATAGGAGGGAAGAAAGGGAGCATCAGCTAGCGCTGGAGAAGCTCAGGTTGGAGCAGGCCACGGAGTTAGCACAGCTGAGGATTCAGGAGCAGAGGCTAGAGACAGAAATGGTCCTAGCCCAGGAGAGGATGGCAGAGGCGGAGAGGGCCTTTGCCAGGGAGAGAGTAGCTCAGGTGGGAAGGTCGTCCCCTGAGAGCGGTTTTAGGAGTCTGGATACACCGGTGAGGGTGGGATCCAGTGGTTTCAAGTTAGAAGGAGAAACCCTTTTTCTGAAAAGGGAAGGGTATTGTAAAAGCAAGAGTAAGTATTCCCTGTTCATGTATCAAAAGAAAAGACTTAAGTCTCTGGGGGGTTCGAATCATGGACACAGGGTGAGCCAACCGTCGTATCTAAAGTTACATAAAGATTGACTAATTCACAGTCAATTGTAGCTAGCCTTAATTGCTAAAATCTTAAATATAAGTACATTAGTAAATGATGAGGATGTATACACTAGATGTGATTTTACTTACAAAAATATTTTTATTTTTTGATGTTATTATCTGTTCATACCAACTTTGAATATTAAGAGTTTTCACATTTATTCATAAAATACATTAAAAACATTTGATACAACAATTTATCACACAAAGTAGTTCGGCATTAAAAATTTTCCTGATACAACAAATTATCACACAAAATATGTTGACGCGGCGTTTCTGTGATTTAAGTCGTCACCTTCTTCAGGACAGTATTTGAATTAAAATCACTCTAAATTTAAAACAAGAAAACAAAATTATGCAATTACTCCATCATTATTGTGGTAGTTGTTAGCAGAACAGAACTTGACTGTAGTTATCTCATTATACTTTAATCTCCGCATTTTTGTCTCAATATAACATCCTATGCACAAAAAACAATACATCCTCATTGATTTTCAACGTTTTTATTAACCCTGGGCGGAGTGGGCGGAGTGGGGCTTCGCGGAGCTACGCGAAGTGGGCAAGAAACTACGCCCACCTCCGCACTCCGCGTA
This sequence comes from Lissotriton vulgaris, assembly GCF_964263255.1. Taxonomy (NCBI): domain Eukaryota; kingdom Metazoa; phylum Chordata; class Amphibia; order Caudata; family Salamandridae; genus Lissotriton; species Lissotriton vulgaris. The sequence continues at coordinate 388,773,029 of NC_141695.1, forward strand.
GCCCCACTACGCAAACACCACTGGCCGCCAGCCCCGCCACCCGCCTCCCTCCCGCCCTCCCTAAATACTTTCAATTAAAGGAGTCAAATAATTTAAAACGCACTTACCTTGCCCGCCGCTGCCCGCCGCGTCCCCGGGGCTCGCTATCTTCCGTCTTCCGTCTTCTTTACTAATGAGCATGCGGGGGCGGCCGCGCATGCGCATTTCTCATGAGAAAATGCGCATGCGCGGCCGCCCGCGCATGCGCATTAGTAAAGAAGACGGAAGATAGGGAGCCCCGGGGACGCGGCGGGCAGCGGCGGGCAAGGTAAGTGCATTTTAAATTATTTGATTCCTTTAATTGAAAGTATTTAGGGAGGGCGGGAGGGAGGCGGGTGGCGGCCAGCTACGCTCCGTCTGCGGAGCGTGCGTAGTGCCGCCTGGCTACGCCCGCTCCGCAAAATGCGGAGTAGGCGGCACTACGCACACTCCGTGCACGGAGCGTAGCTGGCCGCCCACCCCTAGTTTTTATACAATTAATCACACTGGAATAGTCAGAATAATTGGGAACTAACTGAAAGGTTATTTTGTAGAAACAAACCTATAAACTATTTGTAAATCCCGCAACTTTATTGTGGTCACACCCATTCATTTGCATCCCCTTGAACCTTTTTTTTATATTGAGGGGATTACGTTGTATTCCACCTCTCTCTGTTTTATATTGTCACATCGCTTAGCGATAGTATAGGTTTTCATATTATTACACCCCTACAGCTTCTGTTTCACTCCGGGGTATACTGGCATTGTACATACCTCAGGTTAGCTGTGAGTCGGTCGCTTTAGTCAATTGGCGATTCTCGACCGGTATGGAAATTATCTTGATTTCTACAAATTTACAAAGGGGGCGTCATCAGATCACCTCACGCTAAATATTAATATTACCTAATCATATACTATTTCTCAGATATTACCTTTATTTTGCAGATATTCCTCTTAAAAGGAGTGGGTTTTGTGTAATTTTCTTCCACTACTCCGGCCTCTGGGTCAGATATCAATATTCCTGCGAGGAGAGTGCGATTATTAATTAGCGTATTCTTCCATCCTATTCAGAAAGATTTTAGTTGTTGTTTTCCTATTCCTTTATCACTTATGTTGTTTTCCTAGTTTATGTTAAAGGATCTTAAATACCTGGATATCATTATGAATGAATCCTGTGAAGGACGGTCTTTCCTTTCTTCGCCCACTTTTAATTTCGAGTTTTTACTTCTATTTGGGGGAGAGAAAGGGATTTCATTAAAATGACTAAGTCATTATTTTCTCTGTCGTATACCCTAACTCATTGTATACTACTCTTACCTGGGATCATATCTTGTAGGCGCTCGCTCTTACTTGTATGGCGGTCTTTTTCTTAAAAAAGGAGGGATTCCTGTTTCATCTAGAGAAAGGGGAATTGGTACATAATATTACCCTCTGTACTGCTATTGAGCAGTACTTCGAGTGATTAAAGTTTCTAGAGTTTAGGTATTAGGCTAGAGCCGAATTGGTACTTACTTCAAACTTCTCCTCTTAGTGTCGTATGGGCGTATTCCTGGACCGTCCTTCCGAGCAATGGTAACCATACTAAGGTTCGCTTGGGGCTTATATAAGCCTCTTGATTGCTCTAATGAACTTTTGTCAGAGTTCAGTTTTAGACGGCTGTGCTTCATCCATTCGGCTACTTTTTTCATTCCTTCATGTAGGTTGGTTTTGGCGGTGTTGGGGTCTTTGGTGAGTGATAGTATCAGTTGAGTGTCATCGGCGTAGGAGATGATGTTGAGGTTGTGTTGGCGTGCGATAGCCGCGAGGGGGCTCATGTATACGTTGAAGAGGGTGGGACTGAGTGAAGATCCTTGTGGCACGCCGCAGATGACTTCGGTAGTTTCTGATTTGAATTGTGGAAGGCGGACTCTCTGAGTTCTTCCGGCAAGGAACGAGGTGATCCATTTCAGTGCTTTTCCTTGGATTCCGATGTTTCTGAGGCGTTGTATTAAGGTGCTATGACAAACTGTGTCAAAGGCTGCGGAGAGGTCGAGGAGGATGAGGGCGACTGTGTCTCCGTTGTCTAGCAGAGTTCGAATGTCGTCTGTTGCTGCGATGAGTAAGGTCTCAGTGCTGTGTTTGGCTCGGAAGCCGGACTGTGAAGAGTCGAGGGATTTGTTGGTTTCGAGGAAGGCGGCGAGCTGGTTGTTGACAGCTTTCTCGATGACTTTGGCCGGGAATGGAAGGAGCAAGATGGAGCGGTAGTTTTTGAGTTCGGTGGGGTCGGCTGTGGGTTTCTTCAGCAGGGCGCTGAGTTCGGCATGTTTCCAACTTTCCGGGAAGGTGGCGGAGTTGAGGGAGCAGTTGATGACGTCTCGGAGGTGCGGTGCTATAATGGAGTCTGCTTTGTTAAAGATGTGGTGAGGGCATGGGTCTGTGGGGGATCCTGAGTGGATAGAGTTCATCAGGCGGATGGTGTCCTCACTGGAGATTGGGTTCCAGTCATTGAGGATGTTCAAGGGGGGTGGAGGTCCTGCAGAGGGTTGGGTGGGATGGTCTTCGGGTCGGTTGTCGAAGCTGTTGTGGATGACTGCAATCTTGTTGTGGAAGAATGAGGCTAGGGAGTCGCAGAGGGCTTGAGAGGGGGTGATGTCGTTGGAGTTGGCTGAGGGGTTGGTAAATTCCTTGACGATGTTGAATAATTCCTTGCTGTTGTGGGCGTTGCTATCTAGTCGGTCCTTGAAAGCGGCTTTCTTGGCATTCCTGATCAGTTGGTGGTGTATACGGGTGGCGTTTTTGAAGGCGTCCTTGGTGCTGGTGTTTGGGTCTTTTTTCCAGGCCTTCTCAAGGGATCGACACAGTTTCTTAGATTTCTTAAGATCATCGTTGAACCAGGAGGCCTTCTTGCTGCCTAGTTTGATTTGACGTTTTTTCAACGGTGCTAGGATGTCGGCGCTGTTGGATAGCCATTGGGTGAGGTTAATGGCTGCTTGGTCGGGGTTTGAGGAGTGGGCAGCGGGGTTTTGAAGAAGCGATGAGGAGATCTGGTCGGTGGTGATTTTGTTCCAGTTTCTTCGCAGAGTGGGTTGAGGATGGTTGTTGGTTGGGGTCTTGTTGTAGGTAAAGTGAACGCAGCTGTGGTCCGTCCAATGGAGAGTTGTGGTGTGGCTGAAGGAGACATGTTTGCTGGAGGTGAAGATAGGGTTGAGTGTGTGACCTGCGATGTGGGTGGGGGTAGTGACAAGTTGTTTAAGTCCGAGGTTGGCGAGATTGTCCAGAAGGGTGGTGGCGTTGCGGTCGTTGTTCTTTTCAAGGTGAAAGTTGAGGTCTCCCAAAAGAATGTAATCCTTGGAGGGGAGGGCGTGTGGGGTGATGAAGTCCGTGATGTCCTCACTGAATTGTGCACGGGGTCCTGGTGGCCTGTAGAGGAGGGTGCCTCTGAGTGTGGTCTTGGGGTCGATGTGGATCTGGAAGTGAAGGTGTTCAGTGTTGGCGAGATTGACGTCTGAGCTGGTTGAGATGCGGATGGATTTCTTATGGACGATAGCGATGCCTCCTCCTGTTTGATCGGTACGGTCCTTACGGATGATCTTGTAGCCTTCCGGGATGGCAATGGTGATGTCTGGGGCAGAAGAGGTGTTCATCTATGTTTCTGTAAGGAAGGCGACATCTGGAGAGATGGTGTCTAGTAGATTCCAGAGGTCGATGGCGTGCCTGTGGACTGAGCGGGTGTTGAGCAGGATGCATTGTAGGTGGTTGGTGTCAGGTGTCTGTTTTGTGTTCGTGGATGAGAAGTCGATCTTGGTGCCGTCGAACTTGCAGGAGTAGCAGGAGAAGGGTCCATGGATGTGTCCGGGAGCGGCTTGGACGCAGTTATGGAGTCGGCCGGGGTTTAGGGCTAAGAGGGTGGAGGCGTCGTATGAGAAGTGGGTGGGGTGGGGGGTACAGGGACCAGGGGGTCTGGCGCTGGGCGCGGCCCAGGCGCGGACGGGCGTAGACGGGCTTACCTTTGGCGCACCTTCGGCGCGAATGGGGCGCGGTCGCTGCGCGTGAACGCGCATAATTTTGTTTTCTTGTTTTAAATTTAGAGTGATTTTAATTCAAATACTGTCCTGAAGAAGGTGACGACTTAAATCACCGAAACGCCGCGTCAACATATTTTGTGTGATAATTTGTTGTATCAGGAAAATTTTTAATGCCAAACTACTTTGTGTGATAAATTGTTGTATCAAATGTTTTTAATGTATTTTATGAATAAATGTGAAAACTCTTAATATTCAAAGTTGGTATGAACAGATAATACCATCAAAAAATAAAACTATTTTTGTAAGTAAAATCACATCTAGTGTATACATCCTCATCATTTACTATTGTACTGGTATTTAAGATTTTAGCAATTAAGGCTAGCTACAATTGACTGTGAATTTGTCAATCTTTATGCAACTTTAGATACGACGGTTGGCTCACCCTGTGTCCTTGATTCGAACCCCCCAGAGACTTAAGTCTTTTCTTTTGATACATGAAAAGGGAATCCTTACTCTTGCTGGGATCCAGTGGTGGCAGCGAGTGTAGGTCCAGTGCAAGGAGTCCCATTCCTGAAGCCCAGGAGACCGTGCCTGATTCCCAGGAAGAGGGGGACGGGTTAGTGTTCAGGGGCAGGGGAAAACTGTCCCACCAGTCCTGGGGAGAGTTTGAGGAGGAGTGTTGGACTGTCCTGGAGGATTGGGTGGTGAGGAGAGCAGTGGAGGATTGGGAAGGTCTGTGCCATGTACTCATCAGAGAGAACATGCTGAGGAGTTGTTTCCCAAGTCTGCGTCACCATCTGTTGCAGTGTGGGTTTTCAGACCCCAGGGAACTTGCACGGGAGGCAGACCTCTGGGTAAGTGCCAGACCGTCTGGGAAGGCTGAGGGGAGTGATCCTGAAGGGAGTGGTGCAGGGATCTCCCGACATAGCGAGGCGGAGAGGTTAAGAATGGCCCAGCTAGGTCCCAGGATAGTGAGCAGGTTGTAGGGCCTCACATCCCATCTACAGGAGGGAGTGAGGCGGGGAGATATCCAGAGGTGCCCCAACTGCAGTCACAGGGCCTGTTGAGTTCTTTAAGGGAACCCCAGGTTGGGAGCCTCGGCTGTCCCGATGTGCCATCCAGAGGATCCCCTCATGTCAGGAGAACCCGGAGCATCAGTAATCGGAGCTCCAGTGGTTCGGGGGTCTGACCAGTCACAGGGGTTAGATCCTGCACTGGGGTTCCAGGTTCGGGGGTTGCCTGACCTGGAGGGTGGGGTACCTGTAATTCAGGTCCCTACCAGTTTGACTCCCAGGGGTACTTCTCCCGGTGGGAGGGTGCGGAACTCTGGGAGGGGGTGCAGAGGGATGAAGGTCTCTCCTCTGTCACCGGCTCAGCCACAGGGCGCAGATCCCGGGTTGGGTGGCCAGGCTGAGGGTTTGCCGGACCTGGCGGGTGGGACATCTGTGTTCAGAGTCTCCCCAAATTTGACTCTCAGGGGTACTACTCCAGTTAGGAGGGTGCGGAACTCTGGGAGGGGGTGCAGGGAGTGGGAGGACTCGCCCCTGTCACCGGTTCAACCTGAGGGTTTCAACTCCAGTTTGGAGAGAGTGGTTGTGCGAGGGTGTCCCCAGGCGTAGGAGATGGCGGAACCCTGGGAGGAGAAGTAGGGGGAGGAGAACCTCGCCTCTAAGGGCTGGTCAGCCTGAGGGTGTAGACCCCAGGTGGGTGTACCAGTGGCAATTTGGAAAGAGGAGAGTAGTCCAAGAGTATTACCAGCCTGAGGCTAGAGCCTCCCACTCTTGGAAGAAACAAGGGCCAGAGACTTCTGGGTGGCCTAGAGGCCAGTCCTGGCCACATCCCACTAGGGAACACCAGTGGGGTGGTTTTGTTGGTGAAAGGAGGGACGCGAGAGAGAACCATTGGGTTCCAGAGTGGAGGAGAGACTGCAGGTGCACCTGTAGGTGTAGGCCTGCGTCCACCTTCTTCCGCCCCAAGCAGGGAAGCCCATCAAGGCATCGATTGGTCTACCCTGGCTTTTGGCTTGGGGGGAGTTGTGTTGGACTTCGCCTTCTCCCCTGAAATGTTTCGCTTTTGACCCCCTTGACTAGGATGTCTCCCCCATGGTAATAAACCTGTATAGGCCTTGTGTAGTAGGAGTTGCCCTGTTTTAAAATGGTAATGCTAAGTAATGGTGTGAGCACTTGTAAATTTCCCCCATTTTAAAAATGCACCTGACTGAAATGTTCTGTGTTTAAAATGGATGCCATGGCCATGGGTTTTGCCACCTGACTGCCATAGGTCAGTGGCCTAGATGTTATTACCCAGACACCCCTAGCTTTTGGAGGGAAAGCCTGGCACCCAGGGTTCTCACCCCCTCCCCTTGAGCCAGTTTAGGCCAGCTTTGCCAACATTCTAGAAGGTTCTGACACTGCCTGGGAGGAGGGTATAAGTAAGGGGGATGTGCCACCAGAGAGTCAGTCAGAGCTGGGACAAGAAAGAGAGGAGACCTGCTGCGAGGTGCTACCACCACATGGGCCTGTGAGCTGGGCCCTGCACCCCTAAAAAACCCCTACCCTCTACTGTCCCCCAGGCCCCTGACAAGGGAGGGCCCCTACCCAGGTCACTGATGCTGTTTGGACCGGGTACCACGCCAGCACTGCATGAAGAAGCGCCCAGGAGGTGAGGAGTGTGCCCCTGAGGCTGGCTGTGGAACTGTTCGCCCCCTGTGAGGTGTGCTGCCAGGTGTTTTGGGGAGGTTGATGCCCCCAAGGAAGCTGTGGCCCCCTGTGGAAGCTCTGACGCTGTGAGGCACTGCCTGTGAAGCGCTAGAAACTCGAACTGTGCCCTGCATAGCGCTGTGTGCTGGAAGCGCCAAAGTTGTGTGGCTCGAGGAGAGGAGCTAAGCGCCGTGAATAGCGCTGTGGTTGCCTACCCCACGTGGTTACGCCCTCTCTGGCGAAGGAGACATCGCCGCGTTTTGGCGCGCTGATGTGGTGTTTGAAATAATTAATTAAAAGGGAGCCTACCCCTTATCGCCGCCGACATCACCGCCGCAGCCCGGGGAGTGTGGGCGCTGCCTTGCGCTGGTGGTTCATCGCCGAAAATCACCGCCGCGGCCCGGCGCCGCCTTGAGGGACCCCCACTGTTGTGAATAATGTTGCGACGGCCCCCGGTACCAGCAGAGGGCCGCCGAAGTGAAGAAAGGGCCGCATTAGGTCCTGAGGCCGCCGTCACCCGCATCACGTGACGGGGGGCCCGGCCGCATCATCGGCCCGCCAACGCCGCGCACGGATTGGCCTGCGTGGCCGTGCCTGTGGAAGGCCGCGCAGGGATTGGCTGCCGGCCGGGCAGCCAGAGAAGCAGAGAGAGCCGACTCCAAGCCCCAGGTCCCTGTGTGGGAGGGGGACCTGGGTGAAGCGCCGGTGCAGGGCCCCCATGGCCAGGAGGGAGCCCTGTAAGGAACGACCGGAGCGGGAGTCCACCCCGCCGGTCTGTGGCTCGGATCGAGGAGATCGTCATAAGTGAGGAGGAGGGTGTGCATCGGGGCACAGGATCGGTGCCTGCCCCGCCTCTGCCGCAGAAACCCGGGTGAAGCCGAGGAGTAAGAGGGAGCTCCGCTCGGTCTGGGAGCCGGAGTGGGGAGGCCGCAGGAGAGGTGACGGCTGCCTGGAGGTCCAGGGTCCCCGTGAGGCAAAGGGGCCCGAGCGAAGCAGGAAGATACCGCCGGCGGGGTGGCCCGAGGAAGCGCGAACCCCTCCTTCCTCCTACCACGACGTGAGGGTGCTGCAGGACCCGCGAGGCTCCCGGTTGGTCAGGGAAGCCCCTCGAGTGAAGCGCTGTGCAGCAGGGGCCTCGAGGCACATTGTCGGTGCCTGCCCCTACCGCCAAGGAGGCCCTGGACTGCCGGTGAGTGTGGGCGGCGGTAGACTGTGAGGAGGGTGGAGAGGGCAGCGGGACACAGGGTCGGTGTCCGCCCCCCCACCCCGGTTAACTGGCAAGGGCCTAAGTGCCCTGGAAACGAGTAGAAGCCGCGAGTGACTGCTAAGGGGAAGGACATTCTTCTTATGGTGGCTTAATGAACAGACTGCTTTACCCAATGGGATGTTTATCCTTGTGAAGGGAAATGTTGCCTGAATCTTGGTGAATGTGCTTAACTAACGAAAGGTGCATCCTACTGTAGGCACTGGTTAGTCTTGCCCTGATAAGAGGCTTATTTCTACCCAGTGATGAGGGCATTCCTGCCTGATGCCCTGGGTATTCTGGCCAACTGAGATGTTATGGCTGACTAAGAAACCTTTGTTTGTCCCCTTGATGGAATGGGTATGCCCCTCTAGGGAGGTGTTAGTCGCCTGAAGATGTTTAGGGTGGCCCTAATGAAATGTTTATTCCTGCACCGTGACCAGGTCATAGGAAATGTTTAATTGGTTGTGACCAGTTACTACCGTTACTGATGCCAATGTATATTGATGTTTCACGCCTGTTAGGTGATCCTACGCTGATTCAGCTGTTATACAAATAAGATTGTGGGCCCCTGCGGATGTTATTTACCTGCCTAAGTGAGCCTAATGTACGCACTGGTGAGGTGCGCAATGTGTTGGATGCCCAGGGTATTGCTCAGGAATAATGCGCCAATGTTGAAATGCTATGGTCAAATGCCTAATGTCACAACGTAATGTGTATGCCTAAGGTTCGATTGCATACAAGGTGCCTACTACCTGATGAGATGGTCATCTCCCAGGCCTAAGGTGATGAGACCGATATCTCATGTTGATGTGCCCTTTTACTGCAGGTGTCCTGCCCCGGTGCTGGCCTGACGTGTCATTCCAGGCCCCTGGTTATATCCCATTGCTGATTTATTACAGGTGTTCCTGTCTGTTAGGACTTGCTGTGATGCCATGAAGTTTTCCTTTACAGGGGTCATGTTGGAGTTATTCTGCATGGGGTATCCTGATGCTAATGTTGTACTTTGTAGTTAAAGTCTACTGCTAAGGATGAGAGCCTGAGTTGGCCCCACCATAGTGACCCCAGGTTTAATGACAAGTTTAATCACCTTCATTATTTCAGCCACGGACTTACAGACTCAGCCCTTACTTCCCATGTAAATAATCCCCCCCTGATACACTTGGCTCTGGTGCCAGTTGGTGCCGTGTTGTGATACCACTGTTTATGCATTTTTGCCTTGCAGGTCGGAGATATACTAAAATACTTACTAATTTTCCAACTCAAGCTGGTGTCCTGCCTCTTTTGTGGTGTGCCTGGTGTGTTGTCTGTGGGTACTGCGTGAGTGCTTCACATGTCCTCCGAAGTTTGGCCTGCCCGCTTGGTTCCATGCTACCCCCTTGGAGATTTGGTAACCCCATTTCTTACAGTGCTACTCTGGGAGTGTGTGGAGGAGATATTGGCAATTGTGTGGGGTCCGTTGGCCCTTTGCTCCAGTGCTTTATTCACTCTCTTTGACACCATGTTTTTCTCCCTCTCTTGTGCGGCCCCAGGGCCCTCCAGGGCTGCTTGTTTCCCGGTGATGGGGTTTGTTTTTCTTTGATTTCTTGGGGGGTGCTTGATTGGATGCAGGGTCTGGTATGCTCTGGGATCTGCTGGTGTGGCTGAGGCGTGTTGTCCTTACTCTTTTACACCATGACACACACTGTTACATTCCTCTCTCTCAATGTGAAGGGACTCAACTCTCCTAACAAGCGTAGGCAGATATGGCGCTATCTCCTCCAGTGTGATCCTGATATGGTTTCCCTACAGGAGACCCACTTGCTTTCCTCTGACACCTGCCCCATGTCTCACCACAAATACCCCACCCAGTTTTGGGCATACTCCCCTACCAATACTAGTGGTGTGGAAATTTTGTTTAAACCTGGCTGGCGCACAGTGACCTCCCAGTGTGTGGCAGATGAGTGAGGGAGATATCTTAAAGGTGACATGGTTTGGGGTCGGGCTCCTGTACCTTTGTTAATGTATATGCCCCCAATCAGAAACAGGATATGTTCTTGCACCAACACATTGGGTCTCTACTTCGCTCCCTCTCTACCCCTGTTGTCTTTGGAGGTGACTTTAACCTCGTTTGAGACCCTGAGCGGGATCGCACTGCGCAGGTGCACCATGTTGCTGGGGCGATGTCAGCGCCATTAAGGAATGCCATTACTGATTTCGGTTTGGTCGATGCCTGGAGATACATACATCAGGACTCTCAAAATTTTCTCGCGTTCATCGCTCCTATTAGCGTACTGACTACTTTTTTCTCTCGCTTTCTTTGGCTCACGTGCTGTGCACCGCGGACCTCTCAGACATTTCTATTTCCGATCATGTGCATGTTTTGCTTTCGCTCCAATCTCCCACTGCCCGTGGCGATCCCCTCCCGCGGTTGCGTCTACCCCCCAAGCCCTCCATGACCTGGTAGATGTGGCGGACATTGGTAAGGAGATTGAATCCTTCTTTGTGGCTAACTCTCTCTCTGATACTCCAGCGGAAGTCCGTTGGGATGCCTTGAAAGCTACTGTTCGGGGAGTCATCACCTCAATCTCTATTGCCCGAACCATGGAGGCACGTCTGGTTGAAACCACTCTCTCCCAGAATATTAAAGACTTGGAGCATGAACATCATGCCTGTTCCTCACTTGCTAATAAGCGGCGCCTGGCTACCCTGCGCGGTCAACTGCGCTTACAGCGCACTAATAAGGCCGAACTACTTCTTGTTAACCGTAAACAGAAATTTTACATGGGTGGTGATAAGGTTGGGGTGTGCTTAGCGCGCCGTCTACGGATTCAGACTGCCCGATTCCATATTGCAAAGCTCAAGCGGCCCGATGCCTCCTGGACTATCTCAAAAGCCTTTCTTATACTGACCTGTATGCCCTGATCCTTGTCCATCGGATGCGGTCGAGTCATTTCTTGACTTTTGTCCCTGGGACCCTATTGATCCCTACTTCACAGAGTTACTTGATGAGCCTATCTCCCACAAGGAAATTGCTAAAGCATTGAAACAGCTCCCGACGGGCAAAACCCCGGGTCCCGACGGCCTATCGGTCGCTTTTTATCAGGTCTTCTACCAGCAACTGCGAGATCACCTGCTCCATCTCTTTAATAGCTTTACTGATCATATGGGTCTCTCTCCTACGATTAACGAAGCGGAAATAGCCTGGCAAGGACCTTCCTCAGGCGGCTTCTGTTCGCCCCATTGCCCTGTTAAATACTGACGTCAAGCTATTCACCAAAATCTTGGCTAACCGTTTGGAGCCCCATCTTCTGGGCCTTATAGACCTCGATCAAGTGGGGTTTGTTCGCCACGCCAGGGCGCAGACAACATACGGCGGATTGCCCACTTAGTGGAAAAATCGCGTATCAGAGATATTCCTGCCTGCCTAGTCTCTCTTGACACCGAGAAGGCGTTTGACTGCATGGACTGGCGATTAGTACGGGCAATCCTCCAGAACGTGGGACCTGTTTTATTTCTAAATTGATGGCTCCCTATGCGAAACCTACCACTCGCGTTCGCTTCAACGGCTCTACCACCACTCCCATCTCTATCCAGTAAGGCACTCTCCAGGGGTGCCCGCTTTCTCCTCTATTATTTGCACTTGTTGTCGAGCCCTTAGTTATTGCTATACGCCGCAATCAGAATATACTTGGTATTTGTGTGGGGAGGTACTGAACACAAGGCCTTTGCAGACGATCTGCTTTTGTCCTTGTCCTCTCTGTTGACCTCTCTTCCAGTGGTGGCTGAACTCTTGAGGTCCTTTGAGGCCGCTTCAGGCTATCGGATTAATCTTGCAAAATCCCATGCTCTTAATCTTACGCTTTCGACCTCAGAGGTCCAGAGTTTGGGGGAGTTGCTCCCGGTACAGTGGACTGATGAGTCGATTCGCTACTTGGGCCTAGACCTGACTCCTAGGCTCGCTTCTTGGTCCTCCTCTAATTGGCCTCGATACCGGAAATCTATCCGCGATGAAATGCGTCGATGGGAGGGCCTACCACTGGCGTGGCTGGGGCACCTTAACACCATTAAAATGTCCCTTCTCCCTAAAGTTCTTTATCTGTTCCAGTCTCTTCCTACTCCCATTTCGCATGCTGACATTCAGGCCTTACAACGTGATTTTACCAAGTTCATCTGGGGGAAGTCCAGCCCGCTTCTCTAATAAAATACTTATGCTTCCCAGATCTCAGGGTGGTCTGGCCTGTCCCAATCTACTAGAATACTATTGGGCTTGTCATCTCTGGTTTATATCGGAATGGGTTGTTCCTGAAAGCAAGAGGCACTGGTTCCATATGGATCCTGGTGTGGCCTGTAGACCATTGTGGGATTTAGCCTGGCTCCCGCGTGAGGCACGCTCTCGCAGTGCCTACTTTTTTTTTTCTTTTTTTTTTCTTTCTTTATTTTTCAAAAGTTTATAGATCGAACAAGAAGAAAATTGCAACATCCTCTCCATAGTGAGGCAAACACATGAAGTACAATTTAGCATAATCATATGTTACACAAACAGATCAATCGTATTGCGGCACAACATCATGAGTTAGTACCATTGAACACACTGATGTACGTGATATTATTGTTCTTAATCATTCCAGAGCCGGATATGTGAATTCCCTATGTAGGGTTGGCCCCGGTTCTACAATCATTGTGCTCGTCTGACAGACCGCAAGTGGTGTGTGGGCTTGCGGCAGTGTGTCGCCATCAGTCTCAGTCTGGTCCTGTTCCCTGGTTGTTATATATGTTGTGTAGAGTCCCCAGAAGTTTTTAGGGTGGCTCCTGGGGGGTATTAGTTCACTAAAATTCTCCGTCTGTGTGCAACAATAAAGCATATCATGGGACCACTGTGCCATAGTAGGGGTAGGGCCATGCAGCCAATGGATAGCTACATTCCTTTTCGCCAACAGCAGACCCATATCTACCAGTCTGCGCTTCCTTCGTGCAACTTTTTGTAATAGCCCAGCAGAGCCAGGGCTGCATCTGGGGCGAGTTCTATTTCTATTATTTTCACTAGCTCCTTAAAAATCAATTCCCAAAATTTGTATATTCTTGGGCAAGACCAGGCCAGATGTATAAAATCAGCTGTGGGTTCCGCACATCTATCGCAGGCTGACGTTTCCCATAGCCCATATATGTGTTATCTCTCTAGTCTGTAATACGCCCTTTTAAGGTACTTGAAGTGGATTATTCTGTGCCTACCATTTAGTGGAATATGGCATGTACTGGTGAGCAATATGCCCACATGGCATCATCTATCGGCTGCTGTAAATGCCGCTGCCAATCTAGCCGTGCCTTCGAGTATTGATTTGCCCTATGTGACATGGCTATCTTATATACATTGGAGACCCTCTTATGAGGCGATTTTGCTTTAATGACATATGTGAGTTCCACGACCTCAGGTGGCTCTAAGAGGTCGTCACTCAATATACCTCGCAGAGCGTGCCTAGTCCTGTGAAACTGGAAGCGCTGCAGCATGGTGTGAGGAGGCTCCCGCTTCTCCAAATCTTCCCATTGTTTAGCCGCGCCGTTAAGAAAAAGATCACCAACCGTCTGTAGCTGCAAAGAGTTTAAGGCACCCCTCGGTCTCTGCAGGGGGGCAACCAACGAACCCGCTCAAGTGGCATACCTCGAGAATATAACAGGGCTCCCGCCTGCAGCTGCAGCAAAAAGTGCTAGTCATGCCTCGTAGCATTGATCGAGTCAAGTATCCCTGTCCTGCGATCTGGTTCTTCCATAAGTAAGGCTGGGAGTGGTAACGGTTCCGGCACTTACGCCTCAAGACGGATGTGGGGAGCTTCCAGTGGGCCGTGTATCCAATTATATGCGTGCGAGCACTGCGCGGCTCTATAGTATAAATTTGAGTCCGGGGCTCCCAGGCCCCCCATGTGGTACAGCAAGGTCCGTGTCTGCCATCTTATCCTAGCGCGCTTGCCCGCCCAGGCTAATTTTATTAGTAACTTCGTGACCCGCCTGTAAAAGGATGTAGGTAATACCGTAGGGATATTCATGAATAAAAACAAAAACCGTGGCAGTACCACCATCTTCATTATGGAGACTCTGCCCAGCAGAGACAGTGGCAGCTTGATCCAGGTCTCCACGCCATCTTCCAGCCTAATGACAGCTATGCCATAGTTGTCCCTAAAGACAACTTCTGAATCAGGGTGGACCTGAATTCCCAAGTACCTGATAGAGTCCGTGGACTACTGCAAGGGGTACTCCGGTTCGTGCTGCTTAGTAGCAGGCATGAGCGGGACCACGATTGACGTTGGTCAGTTCACTCGTAACCCAGATAAGGCGCCAAAGCTTACCACCTTGCGTAAGACAGAGGAGAGGTTATTTTCTGGGTCGCGGACATACAATAAAGTTTCATCAGCATAAGTTGACACTATCAATTCAAGTTTCGACAATCTAATGCCCTTGTGCCTGTGGTATTCTCTGAGGGCACAGGCCAGCGGCTCCGCCACTAAAGCGTAGAGTAGTGGGGACAGTGGGCATCCCTGCTTCATCCCACGAGAAATGTTAAAGGGTTCCATCACCAGGTTGCCGACTCGAACTCTGGCAGTAGGGTGATTACACAACACCCCTATCAGTTGCTTAAATACCGGACCCAAACCCATCCTAGTTAAAACTTGGCGCAGGAAGGGCCACTCGACGGAGTCGAAGGCCTTCTCCATATCCAGAAAGACCACAACTGCCTTAGTGTCTTGTTGGTATGCTGTAGAGCCCCAAATACCGTACGTAAATTGTAAGTGAGGTTTCTATCTGGGATAAACCCAGCCTGTTCAGGGGCAACTAGAATTTGCTCAAGGGCGGCTATCCGATTAACAAGTATTTTCACAAAATGTTTTGTGTCTACATTTAGCAAGGAGAGCGGACAATAGGACATGCACTCCTCCGGCTGATTCCCGGGTTTAGTTATAGCTACTATCACTGCCTCTCTCAGTGTGGGCGGCATTTCGTCAATTTAGCACATGTCATCAAAGAGCGCAGATAGATGTGGCAAGAGAATATCAATAAATGCTCTATTAAAGGACTCAGTGAGGCTGTCTGTCCCAGGTGCACTACCTGCACGCATTGCGGTGAGGGTTAGGACTATCTTGTCCCTTTCCACTGGTCTCATCAGGAATTCCCGATGGGTATTCGTGAGGAAAGGCAATTTAATATAGGAGAGATAATCCATGATTTCTTCGTCCGACCCCAGAGAGTGCGCAGAATACAATTCTGCGTAATAACTTTTGAAGCGCTCCGCTATCTCTATCTCCTCTGTTAGTACCTCATCTTCTACCGATTTGAGATCAGTAACTAGGACTTTACTGCGACACCTCCAAAGTAGCTGTGCCAGAAACGCTCCCGGTCTTTCCCTCACCCCATACGCATGTGCTGTGGTGTATTTACCTAAATATTTAAGTTCAGCGTCCACTGTATCCTGATATTCTTCCTTGCAGTGCCTACTTAGCGACTCCAATGAGAAAGGTCTTGGAGATATGGGATAAACTGGTGCTTTCCCGGGGCTTTACGACCTTCCCTTCCCCCAATACCCCTCTAACACCCAACCATGCGTTCCCTCCTGCTTTGGATCCTCAGGTCTGCGTGTTCTCCAGGGCTTTTTTCAGGGCTCTGCCCTCGGCACCTTTGATCAATGCAAACAATGTTTCCATCTCACAAATAACGCGTGTCTGCAATATTGTCAATTGCGTCATTGGCTGTCCTCCCCAGCGTACTCCCGGAATGTGACTCGACAGCTCACCCCCTTTGAGTCCCTGGTTTATAGATTCGAAGGGTCTAGAGGTTTAATCTCTCAAACCTACTCTGTCCTTCAATACTCTCGACAGCTTCCGCTTCATGACTACCAGGCGCGAGGGGGCCTCCGATCTGGCGGCTGACATCCCCCGGAGGACTGGGACCGCTTGTGGAAGGACATCCCTAAGGTGTACCGTAGCAATTCCCAGTGTGAATCTGCCTATAAGCTGATGGTACATTGGTATTATACTCCTACCCGTCTCCATCAGATGTTCCCAAACACTCCCCTGACCTCCTGACGATGTCGGACTGATAGAGGGGACTTCCTGCACATTTGGTGGTCTTGCCGGGGTCTTTCCGTGTTTTGGAAGGAGGTCCTCAGTCACATCAGAGAGGTGGTGGGCTTCCCGGTTCCTCCTACCCCATCCCTAGCGATTCTGGGCATTCTGCCCGGCTCATTGAAGGCCATGACTTTGGCACACTGGTACTTAATTCTCCACTTATTGGGAGCAGCGCGACAGTCCATTGCCTCCTGTTGGAAGCATCCCCACCCTCCTCCTATTGCTGCTGTGGGATGTCCTGTCACTGGACCTGCTTACGGCCCGCCTCACTCACATTGACACACGCTTTGACCACATCTGGCACCCACTCATACACTTTCTCACTAAAACTGAAAACTCCCGCCTGATGCCCTCTAGACTGCAGGCTCTACAGCTATTCGAGGATCCTCTGGTGCCTTTCTCTCAAGGCAAGAGAACGGTCTCCCCTGAGTAATCTGCTTGGTCTGTCGGGCAAACCCTTTGGGCCTTCAGATTACTGGACTCCACCCTGGACTTTGGCTTTTCCCCCTCCTCCCCAACTCCCAGGCACATCCTCTTCTGTCCTCTTTTCCCTTCTCTTCCCCTTTTGAGGGACGTACCTTCTGCTGTTCCTTTTCTTTTTCTTTTTGTACTCATCTCTCACATGTTTCTCTTTCTGTCTTTCTCTTGTTATATGATGGTTTTTGTTTTATACATAGCAAAGTGTATTGGTATTGTCGCAGTACGATTTGTATTCTCCAAATGTGTGGGGAGCCTTGCCTTGACTGGACCTTGCTAGCCTTGCCCTACGGTTTGACTCTCCCGCTGTGTTGTTGTGGGATCCCTATACTGGGCAACAGAACTCTAGCTAGGCCTAGGCCCTCTGGCCCCTTCCATGGCTTCCCCTTTGGGTGTGGCGGAGGCCCTTTTTCTTTTTACTGTTGTCCCTTGTGTTCTGGGGGAAGTTGCTGTGCCTTCATTACATTTGTGTTTTGAATCCTATGTAGCTGGATGTTTCCCTTTGTGGGGTTCCGGAACTGATTGCTTCTTCTGTTACCCACTTTGTGTTGCCTCCCCACCTTTTCCCTCCAATTTCTGTGAGATGTGTCATTTTTCACTTGCTTGTACTCAATAAACGAATGTTAAACAAAACAAATCATACAGAGTGGAATTTACTGATAAGGTTTTGGAGAATATGAATGTGTCTGGTAAGAAACTACAGGTTAAGGAGTTAATGAATATTTTGCAAAAATGTAGAAACATTTATAAGTGGAGAACTAGGTGGACAAAAAAAAAGGAAGAAGCTCAGGCGAAGGAAACGACGTCTGCATTTTTGCTGAAAGAATCAGAGAAGGCCGAAAGATCGTGTCCCGTGAGAGAGGTACCTGGCAGTGGATATGTTCATGTTCCATGGAGCAGACAGGATATATTGTCATTTACAAATTATTTCCCAAGATTAAGAGAGAAACCAGTTGAATGGTATAAACAAGTTGAAAGATTTTTGAAAGTTTCAAAGATTTTGTTAAAAGACTTGGATGGTTTGTTTGACATCGTGGTACCTACCGATTTGTCGACGGAATGTAAGATTACTATTAATTGGCCAAGTGAGAAGTACCCCAGAGATTCTAAAACAGGGACACCCTCAGATGAGGTAATAAGGAAATATCATCAAGTAATTACTTTTCTGAAAGGGAAAATCTCACACAAAGAAACAGACTGGGTAAAGACAGATGGAACAACTCAGGGGTCAAATGAGTCTGTACATGAGTATTATGAGCGACTGCTACAGGTGTTAAAGCAGTATAGTGGATTCGAAAACATTAGAGATAAGGATATGGGACATTTTGTGTATTGGTTTGTGTATAGTCTGAAACCGGAGATTAGTCAGATGATTCAGCAGCACATTTTGTGCTGGCAGGGAAAACCGATAGATGATATTTTGAAGAACGCAAAGTATTGTGGAGACGATATTGAAACAGGCATAGAAAATTTAAAGAGAAAATGATGTGGGCACAAGTAAAATTGGCGGAACACCAGGAAGTTAAGTTGAAAGGTCAAGCTGAAAGTCAGATGAAAGAATAGACTCAGAATGATCAGGCAACGAATGGTGGAAAACTTTAGAGGACGAATGAACTGAGAGGATGCGAAGAAGAAGTATCCTTGTCATGGGTGCGGAAAGTTTGGACAAGAACAAGTGTAAGAGTATTCATAATAATAGTGGGCCAAATCAAAATTTAAATCCATAGACACAGAATGAAGTACTTACGAATCAGCCGCAGCAAGTAGTTAATCCACAGTGTCAAGTGCCTCCAGCTCCTATGCCAAATTTCGCAGGCCAACCAAAGTACAGTGCGGACGCCGGATTTCAAGGAAGAAGTGGTAAGAAAAATGTTGTGGTTTCACAATATCTATTACAGAATAATGAAGATGAAATTAGTTACTTGCAATCACGGTACCTAAGGGGGAGGAAGAGGAGGGCGTACTTGGTGCTTCCTTGCCAGTAGATCAGTCAGGTCCATTTGATGATGGGAAAGTGAAAGGTAATGATAACACTTTTCTATTAGATACTGGTGCTACCCATTCTACTGTGGGAACAGCAGACATCCCAAACCTACCCCTCTCGGGAGAATCGATACAAGTTGTAGGTGTTTCAAATCAACAGATTAGAACCCCAACCACAGAACCAATGGAAGTGCATATTGGAAATTTTAAAGACATGCATAGATTTGTAGTTTGGGAATCTAGTCCAGTAAATCAGTTACGAAGAGATATGTTGTGTAAAATAAATTGCACAATCGACTGCACACCGGATGGTGTTGCATTTCAAACCCCTGATTAAGATATTGTATATAAAATCATGCTAGCTAAACAAGGCACAGAAGTAGATAAAAAGTATTCTTTGATGACAATAAATGAATTACCAGAAGAATTAAAAACAACCCAGAAGTATGGGACTTCACAGGAAAAGAAATTGGATTAATAGCAAATGTAGATCCAGTGAAGGTGACAGTAAAAGAAAGTGCAGTTTATCCCAACACACGACAATACAAAATGAGTGCAGAAGTGAAAGCAGGAGTTACTTCAGAAATTGACCAAATGATAAGACAGGGCATTTTGGAGGAAATAATGAGTAGTCCTTGTAATTCACCTAAAATGGGACTTAAAAAGTCTAGCGGAAAATACAGGATAGTGCAGGAACTGAGAAAGATCAATAAAATTGTAGTACCTTGTTGTCTTGTAGTACCAAATCCAGCAGTGATCCTTTATCAGATACCCTGGAATGCAGGCTGGTTTACAGTACTTGATTTATGCCAAGCCTTCTTCTATATTCCTTTGCACCCATATAACCTGTACCTTTTTGCCTTTAAGTTTGAAAATCGTATTTTGGCATGGTGCCGAGTTCCTCTGGGATTTACAGAGAGTCCCTCAATTTTCAATCAGATTCTGAAAAAGTGCCTGGAAACATTAGTCATGCCCAGAAATTCAGTCCTGGTACAATATATCGATGACCTACTGGTGGCATCAAAATAACGAGAAAATGTGTTATTGATTATATCTCATTACTGAACCATTTGGCTGAGGGAGGACAGAACGTGTCACCATAAAAGTTGCAATTTTGTCAAACAGAAGTCAGATATTTAGGCCACAAGATTGCATGAGGAGTGAGAAAAGTGACCCCAGAAAGAAACAAAATCATTAAGCAAATGCAGTTGCCAAAAACACAAAGGGAGATAAGAAAGTTTCTCACAGTGGTTGGATACTGTCGGCAGTGGATTGCTGGTTTTTCCCTGCTGGCAAAGTCATTGATTCAGATGACAGAGTGAAAGATCCAATTGTCTGGACCAATGAAAGTGTGGAAGCATTTGTGAGGCTCCTATCCTTCGGTATGCTTGATTATGCGAAATCATTTGCATTATTCTTTTGTGAGAGAGAAAGTTGTGCACTTTCGGTCTTGACACAAAGGCATGGACTAAGCCGATGACCAGTGGAAATTTTTTTCTGCAACTTTGGATCCTATGGCTTCAGCTTTACCTGGCTGCTTAAAAGCAGTCTCTGCTACCTGTGTGAGTCTGGATCAGAGTGAGTCAATTGTGATGAGACTTCCAGTTAAAGGCTATGTCCCACATTCAGTTGAGATCCTTTTAACAAGAACTCGAACACAGCACTTTAACCCTAGTCGGATGACTAAGTATGAAAGAGTGATTCTTGGAGCAGAAAATGTTACAGTAATAGGGTGTACAATGGTAAACCCTGCCACAATATTACCAGACCCACGTTGTGAAGAAGTGAAAGACGAGGTAGATCAAGATTGTTTGGACGTGACTGAGATGTACACCAAGCCCCGCCCTGATATAAAAGAAGAACCCCTGAAAGACCCAGACCACAAATTATTTGTAGATGGCTCATGCCTGAGACTGGAGGGAGGAGGACTTAGTGCAGCGTATGCTGTATGTAAAATATCTGGGATTGTTGAAGCATCTTGTTTACCGGGAGTCAAGTCTGCACAAGTAGCCAAATTGGTGGCCTTAACAAAGCCATGCAAAACTGGGTAACATTTGAAAGTAAAATAAAAGTAAACAAAAAGAAGGAGTAACACCAAAAGACCAAGTGGTGGTCTTAATGGAGAAGGGGGGGAGGGGGAGGGGGGAATGAAGCAACAGGGAAGATGTTCCTTGTTTAGAAGACCCCTCACTCACCGACCTAGTCGGTGACATGCTTCATCATTGGGGTCCCACTCGAATAGCCAAGTGCCATCCGGGTGTGCTGCGACACCTGAATTACAGTGGAGCTGGTAATTTTTTGAGTGAAGTGCAAAAATAAAAAGTGATGTTAAAAATTGACACAGTATACCTTCAATAAAACTTTAATCTGAAGGTACCGGACAATAATAAAAACAATGGTAAGATATTAAAGAAGGTTAAATTGACCAACTATATCTATGTGTGAAATATTGGGTCTACATGTTTCAACCTGTTGGCGATATTACCAGGTTTTTGTCAGGACCAGAGAAATGAAGTGAATAAAAAATCAAATAAAAAAATATGGACCTGGGCGGTATGCACACACTAAGGTGCACCCAACCCTAAACCCTCTAGACCCAGCTGTAAACTTACAGTCAGGCTGATGGACTCACAGAGTCTGGAGTCAACACAAAAATACTCGTTAACCGGGTTGGCTTTGCCCCATAGAAGCGCGGGGACAGGCTGCGATTCCAAATCTGTTGCGACCGGGAAAAAGGGGAGACGGTACATCTAACCGCTAACACCCGCGTCCTCGAGGATAGTTTCCCCGGCAAATCTCCATACTATATCAGGAGACTTCCGGGTGTGGGCGTGGTGGCCGGGATCACGTGCAGCAGTGATGCCCGGGGGTGACAAGCAGGCAGCGTGGTTGCTATGGAAGTCTCCTGATATAGTATGAAGATTTGCCGGGGAAACCACCCTCGAGGACGCGGGCGTTAGCGGTTAAGACCACCACTTGGTCTTTTGGTGTTACTCCTTCTTTTTGTTTACTTATATTCAGGTTTAGGGGACTAGGAGTACCTCCCTCCACTCCTGTGGAGATACCCTTACTCTCTCATTGTTTTTGACAGAAACATTTGAAAGTAACCATATTTACGGACAGTCAATATGGTTTCGGGGGTTTGCATGACTTTGGCCAGTTATGGATGCAGATGGGATTTCTGACTTCTTCAGGATCCCCCATCAGAAACTAAAAAAATGTAAAGAATTGTTGAAAGCAATACAATTGCCAAAAGAAATAGCAGTAGTCAACCGATATGCTGACCAGATTGCTCAATATTATGCAAGAAATAACGTGGCACTTAACAGAAAAATTTAAACAAGTGAAATCAGCTGCCAACTTAGGCCTTAGAAACATGGGATGAGGTGAGACAGTTGAAGGATGAGGTGGGGGTAAATTGAGAAGGAAAATTGGATAAAATCAGGTTGTGAAAGGAGAACAGATGATGATGTGTGGGTGTACACTGATGGCAGACCAGTCATGCCAGACTGCATATTCTCTCAAATTACAAGAATATATCATGGAGATACACATGTAGGTAGGGACGCCATGATCAGACTATTCAGACAAAATTGGTACAATCCAAAGTTTAGGGCAGTTGCAGAGAGCCTTTGTCAGAGATGCTTGATTTGTCAGCAGCAAAATCCAGGCAGGAAAACAGTGGTCAGTGGGGGAGAAATTGGAAAGGCAGAAGGACCAATCATGAGATTACAGGTAGATTTCATAGAGTTGTCCTCAAGCAACGGAATGAAGTATGTCCTTGTCATTGTGTGCTTGTTTTCGCGATGGGTGGAAGCATACCCCACGAGGAGAAATGACAGCCTCACAGTTGCCAAACTTCTGTTGAGGGAGTTGATACCTAGATGTGTTTTCCTGTAACTTTGGAATCCGATAGAGTACCTCATTTTAATAATGAAATAATTAATCTAATCTGTGAAGCATTTACAATTGAACAAAAACTGCACTGTGCATACCACCCAGAGGCTTCTGGAGTGGTTGAACAATTAAATGGCACAATCAAATCAAGGTTAAGCAAAGTATGTGCATCAACATCACTGAAGTGGCCAGATGCATTGTCTCTTGTGTTGATGGGACTTTGAAGTATTCCTGACAGAAAAACAGGATTGAGTCCCCATGAAATCCTCATGGGAAGGTCTATGAGACAAGCAGTTATTCCTGGTCACAAATTAATGAATATAACTGATGATGTGGTATTGGACTATTGCAAAGAATTGGCTGACCTAGTGCATTCTGTCTCTCACCAGGTTGGAGAAGACGCAGTTGCCAGGCAGCCAGCACAAGCACATGATTTGAATCCTGGAGACTGGGTTGTAGTGAAGAAACACACCAGAAAAACGTGCTTAGCAAATCAGGTGGGATGGACCTCGAAAGTCATACTGGTCACTACTATAGCTCTGAAGTGTGCAGGTTTACCCAATTGGAATCATGCCAGTCACACCAAAAAGGTACCAGGCCCCATTGAAAGGAGACAACAACTGAATGAACCAGTTGAAATAGCTGAAGGTTGTGATGTCGAAGAATCTAGAGCAAAAGATTCTGAACCAATAGACGTGGAACAACAGAGCACAAGTCAGGAGGACTGGATACCAGTGGTTGACATACCAGAAGTTATTATTCAAACAAGAGGCAGAACAAGATTAGACAGACAGGAAAGTAGTGAGGACCAGATAGGTATAGAAGAACACTCTCAGGAAGAAGTGAACAAGACTACTCCAGACCCTGAGCAGGACCAGACAGGGAAAGAAGAACATATTCAGGCCAACAGACATACCAAGGGTCCTGAGCAGGGACAGACTGGAGAAGAAGAACACGTTCAGGCAACAGAAAAGCCAATTGTAGTAAGACCTGAACAGGATCAGTTAGGAGAAGAACAGGTTCAGGCAGAAGAAGATCAATTTGAAATAAGACCTACACAGATTAAGGTATGCCTGCATTTAATATTCTTTGGGCTCCCGTAAGACAAAGAGATGGGGAAGGAGGTAGGTTCCATGTTTACCTTCTATGTGGTAGTATTGGCAAGACGTGAGATATGCATGAAGTGGAAATCAGAAAACTTGCCATCTTTTGCTGAGTGCCTAAAGAGTGTAATATTATTAAGCAAATCGGATATGGCACGTGACTCAGGAAGTAGAAATAAGATCTGGACTTTACTGTTAGAATGGAGAGAAAACACAAGCAGGTCCAACGATTAAGCCAAAAGTGCTGGTGGCTCTGGTGTCTCCAGAAATCTTTCGCAGGGGCACACAGATAGAAGTGGAAATGGGATCAGTAACAGTACTTCTCTTCAGGAGTACTCCTTCCTCTCTCTGATGGCCTTCACATCCAATATAAAGAGATAGGATGAGAGACTTAATATGAGAGTTGGCAAAATGAGGGCTAAAAAACAACAACAAAAAAAAAAAATGAAATAAGACCTGAACGGGGCCAGATAGAGAAAGAAGAACAAGTTCAGGTGAATAAAACAACAAATCCAAGACCTGAAGAGTAACAGCTAGATAGTGACTCTGAAGAAGAGGAAGAACGGATTGTGCCTAAACATAACAAAAATAAAAGAGCTCTAGAGAGACACAAAGAGGGTGAAAGTGCAGTACATGTTTAAAGGGTTAGAAAGGTGACAACAGGCCAGGTGGAGTCAAAAGATTAAAATACTATCCGAGAAAAACATATGAAAGACCTGAACAAGTAAATGAGGTTACTAAAAAAAACTCAGTCCAAGCAGTTGATTGTGAAAAACACTCAAAGAAATCCAAGACGGAGAATTTTGAACATTAAATTCAAGGGTCCTAAGTGGACTTACATAATATTGGAAAACTTTGAAAATTTAGATTTGAGCGAAGAGGCAAAGGAAAAATTACATGCTGTACAAATTGATGAAAGGAAATTGAAGCCTTCTTGAAAAATAAGAGTATGAATTTGCAAATAACTAAAGAAAAGAGGAGAAATCTTCTTAGACTAAAATGGCTAAAAACAGGGCTACTGAATGACCAAAATCAAAATTACATACGAAATTGCTGTAGAGTTTGTATATGAAGCATTTTGTTAGTAATTACAGTATGGGTATTTCTAACAGTAGCAGTGCCTTATTTGATGATAGCTAACAGGACGAATGAGACAGTTAATATTGGAAAGGTAGCTACAATAAAAAGAGATAGGGTAGAATTAGATGCAGCAGATGAGATAGATGTACATCACACAGTATCAGATAATGACACTTCATTAAATGTTTTTACAAAGTTGTTATTCCAATACGTAGATACAATGGAGATTAGTGATTGTTAGGTATGTATAAAATTACCAGCTTCAGTGTCAGAAGGTGTCACTTACCACCATTTATCTTTAACATATGGTATTTCATGTAGTATGTTAACAAGTTTGTTTTATAGACAGGGAAACTTCAGTATTATTATTCAAACTTAGATGCAGTATTTTCAGAACTTCCTATTCGAAAGAATAGGAATCCAGTACTTAGTAGTCAAGATACACAGTTTATGGGAGAATTTTTCTTAACAATAAAGTCAAAAGATTTAGTTAAGGCACACCAGAATAATCTAACATGCACATTACGTAAAGAAGAGAAAGTGTTTTTGAATTTAGTTGAGGAAAGGAGACTGGATTTTCAAAAGAAAGCTGCTGAGCAGAAAACCCATGTACCACCATGGGCGGGGAAAGAGGGAATTTATACAACTGGCAAGGCTCATGCTGCAATGTCTCTAGACTTTGAAAAGAAAGGGAAAACCTGCCTCCATAGGTGAAAGACAGATTATAACAACGTATTTATTGGTTCCAGTAAATGTGAACAAAACTTCATAATTCTCGGAGGTTGGGGACTAAAAGGGGGAACTGATCCGGTATTTCCTGGGGTTTACTATGTGTGCGCGAATAATGCTTACTATAAGCTGCCTGCACTGTGGTACAGAAGTTGCTACTTTGGCATAGTATTCTCGAAAATATATCACGTAAAGAGAATCACTGGAAGCAATAAAAGGACTAATGAACTAACACAAAGAAAGAGAGCTAGTTTTCGGAAATAATAGGTGACATTTTTGGTGCATTGGAACCTTCAGTGGGAGTCATTCTAAATTCACATAGAATTTGTCACTTGTCAACAGTAGTTGATTGTCTCTCGAATTATACTGCTGGGGGTTTCTTGATGATTAATATGGAAATGGTTGCGATTAGAACTATAGTTTTACAAAATCGACTTGCTCTTGATATCTTATTGCCAAAAGAGAGAGGAGTCTATAGAATGCTGAAAGTCCAACATTGTTGCACTTAGATACCTGATAAAAGTAAGGAAATTAGTGGATATATATTAAAAATATTACAAAACTTCATGAAGATTTGAAACTACTGGTGGTTGACCGTGTATGGGAAAGAGTAACAAATAGTATTTCTTCTATAGAGACTTGGTTTTCTGATTTAGGGAAAAGTGTTTTAGATCTAATAATCCTTCCATTACTTGGTATAGCAATAATAATTTTACCAATAATGATATGGTGTAAATATTGCAGAAACAAAGGAAAGGGAAGATATGAAGTGAATGAAAAAGGAAAGAAAAGGAAGTATGAAGAGATTCAGCTGTAGGAAATGAAAGGAAAACTGTATAAAAAGATGAAAGATGGGATTAAGAACAAAAAGGGAGGTAAAGAAACGGAGATATGCTGCAGTTGGCATCTGATTGGGATGGGTAATTTTTTGATGGCTCAAAATGACATCAGAGAGATGATTGGTGGAGCAAGGACTCGTAGAAAAGAGACTTGCTTGGAAGCAATTCTCTCATTTAACTTCCTAACATGGAATTCATTACGTATTGTGTAAAAATAATATGCACTACATCAAAATAAGGGTCAGAGAACCTTGCATATTTGTTTACTACCATAAGTAACTCGAGTGGCTTTCTAAAATGGTTGCTAACGGGAAATCTTTTTTGTGCATGCTGAACTGGATCTCCGCAGTATGATGAGCTGTCACTTGGAGGGAAATTCTTGTTCATGAGCAGCAAGTATTAATATGGCTTCCTGAAGACTCACATGCTTTGCATCTGCTTGCTTGAAACTAAATGGAGCTATTTTACTGATGCTAATGTGGGGAAAATATTAATGAGTAAATGTGTAAAGGGAATTAGAGTTAGATGGGTGGTATACAGTGAAACCATTTATTCTTGATAATAGCATCTGTCTTTCTGACTTTAATACTAGTGCGCATTTGGGCCTTTTGGGTATGTCTGGAGTGAGCCGTGTCACATGGGTATTTGCGTATTACAAGTTGAAGTTAGCCCGGAAGAATGACGTGCGGTTTAAAAAGAGTACAAGACCACAGCCTGCCTGAAGCCTGAGAAACCGGCAGTACACAACCTGAAGGAATAAAACCACATAATTTAGTTAAACATTTGTATCGAATGTAATGTGAATGCGGTTGGGAAAATAAAGCATGAATAAAAATGAAGGTGATGGGTTTATTAACAAAAGGCTAACTGAAAAGAGTGATATGTAAGCTTGGTGTGATGATCTCCCCCCTTGCCTGACCAATCAGAAATAGTATTTTACGATATTGAAACATCAATGGGTGGTACATGAGGAAAGAAAAGGTGTCATTGAGGTAGTTTTAGTTAGTTAGAGAGACGTTGATGCTGAGATGCTGTGAGCCGTGGGTGCTGTCAGAGAGATGCTGTGAGATGCTGATTAAGAACTGAAAGCAGAACCTACTATCCTAATTATTAGGCTGAGAAAGAAGAACACAGAAGAATCTCGAGGAGGAAGAGAGGGTCAGAGAGGGGTGCGACGTGATTGTCAGTGTTAGAGAGGTCATCTATCCTGTCCTGAATCCTGTCCTGAAGTCTTTGTCTCCTGACCTATCCCGGGGGACCCCTACCAGCCCTTTGGCCAGGGGGTTGGTCTTCCCACCATCCTAGGTAATTATCAATTTTGCGAGTTTGCAGATGTTCTTCTCTATCTGTCCTCTCCTTTATGAGCATAAGTCATTGCAAGTTTGATGTATGTGTTAATGATGTGATTAATTGAATTTTCTCTCCTATGTGTGATGGTGAATGTACTGTACTTTAGGGTGGTTCACACACATATAATTTATATAAAGATTTAAAACTTTCCTGAGTCTGTGGTTATTTTAATTAAAGTTTAAAAGCTAGAATTGTTCGAATTTTTCACCATCAACTAGTTCAACTAATGGTCCATCAACCAGAGGAAAGACATTTTTGATCAGTGAAAGGTTGGTTAGCAATAAGGAATAATCAATTTTGAGATATGAAAATTAATAAACTTTGACTCCAGTGGTTTACCCAGAATTGTGAGCTAGTGTTTATGGGCGCAGGTGAGTAAGTGTATTGGAGTATCTGTTGCTGGTACGTGGCTGGATCATGTTTAACCCCATAGTGGGACCAGGATCTACCGATGGAAGCATGAAATATGGCCGGGGTCCCGCTCCGAGCTCTTACCAGCAACCAGGACTGTTTGTCAGAGCCTCAGTTGGAATTCTCACCTCAGAAGGTCTTGCGGAGGAGCAGAAGTCGATAGTTCCCAACGCCCGCCCAAAGCTCTCCCCGAGCCTGTTTTAAAACTAGACTCCGAAAGATCCACAGGGGGGGAAGGGGAGTGGCTAAAACAATAAACTGACAAAGAAGAGACTGCTCAGGTATTTCCTTCTAGCTTCTCTTGAGCGTCCTTCCTGTAGACTCCTGATTCAGAGAAGACCTGTAGTGTGATGACAAGAATTCAGTCAACAAATTCTAATCTACTCTTGTCTGATATTTCTCTCTCTCACTAGACTCTTCTTACCTAGTTACCCTGAGTTATTGCTTCTCTCCTGCTCTTTTTGTCATTAATGCTCTTCAACTAGATGACATCTATATGGAAAGAAATGTACATGTGCAGGTGTTTTTAATTGGGTGCCTTCTATTTTCTTCACGAAACTCTAAACTACTTACTAATATAGTTACTCCTCTTACCCGCTCTCACTAGTTGTAGACTGTGTATTTTATTCACCTTTTTCTTATCTTCCAATCTATTCTTTCTGTTCCTTGTTCTATAGTACCTATGAGTATTTCCATAACCTTCGCAGTTTCTTATACAAGTACTTCTGAATTTTCACTCTTATTCGGTTTTTACTTTAATGACTTCTTTTTCTATTTTCACTAGGAACATCCTCTGTGATAACAATCAAACAATAAATTTATTTAGGCAGTTCTTCTAAACACCACTATACCAGGTAAGTGCTAGTTTTTTCTCCGTTAGCGATTAGGAACTCTCTGTGAATTTTAGCAAAACTCAATGTTCTAATCTGAGATCTTTTCTTTTACAGGCTTTGTCGTCATGTTGGTTGCTTCTTCTAGACGCGTTGGAGGCCTCTTGACAATATTCAGCACTCTCGACGTGTTACAGGTATTTCTAACCTATTATTCTCTTTCTCTCATTTTCCAGGAATCTCACAAAGTAAAATCTATAAATTGCGCTTGTCATTCAGCGGCAAAAAACAAGGTTTTGTAATGACTCTTACAGAGCCCTTAAAAGTCAACTCGTCTGCTGGAAGACTTCAGGTGAAGTGCGCCGTTAATCAGGTTTGCGCGCCTCCCCTCACATTCCGCACCTGGAGACTGTTCAGGAACAAGACCGCTAACTCGCAATCGAGTTTAGCCGCCATCTTGGAATTCCGCAATTGAACGCGGAGTCTCCAAAGATTACTAGTGGGTTTGTTTCTTAGTAAGGATAGCGGCCGCTTCCCTACAAATGCTGAGATATTATAATCTCGAAGCCCTGAGGTTCTGACACTGTTCCTACACCGGGGAGAAGGAGAAGGACAGAGAACAGGCTCAGGGGTACTACATTGCCCAGCCTACCTTGCCCCGCAGCGTCACCAGCAAGAGCCCGAGGCACTACAAAGCCTGCCATGTGCTCCCGCAGCGTGGGTCCCGCTCCGAGCTCTTACCAGCAGACGGAACTGTTTCTACACGGGGACAAGGAGAAGGACGGAGAACAGGCTCAGGGGGACTACATTGCCCAGCCTGCCTTGCCCTGCAGCATCACCAGCAAGCGCCTCGAGATGCTACAAAGCCTGCGGCAGGGCTCCCGCAGCGAGGGTGCCGCTCTGAGCTCTTACCAGCTGCCGGGACTGTTTCTACACCGGGGAGAAGGAGAAGGACGGAGAACAGGCTCCGGGGGACTACGTTGCCCAGCCTGCGTTGCCCCGCAGCGTCACCAGCAAGCGATCGAGGCGCTACAAAGCCTGCTGCTGGCTGCCGCAGCGCGGGTCCCGCTCCGAGCTCTTACCAGCAGCCTTGACTGTTTCTACATCAGGGAGAGGGACGGAGAACAGGTTCAGGCAGACTACATTGCGTAGGCTGCCTTGCCCCGCAGCGTCACCAGCAAGCGCCCGAGGCACTACAAAGCCTGCCGCGGGCTCCCGCAGCACGGGACGTGCGCGGGCGTGCCCGGGCCCGTCTGCGTGCGACCCACGCCAGACCGAGGCAGGGTAGGGCCACCTCCCTTGTTTCTCTGAGACCCTGGAAGTGGTGGTAGCAGTGGTAAAAGACCTTAAAGGTACTTTCTTTTGTGATCACTGGATCTACGTTTTGCCCATCAACCTTGCAATCCGGTTCCCTTAATTTGTGGGCAGCAAGAAGCTTTAAATATTCAAACTCAATAGTGCGGCTAAGTCCATGTTTCATTAATTGCTGTTTTCTTTGACATTTGGTATTTTACTGTGATCATTCGACATATAACTTTCTTTGTTTTTTATTGTTCACTGTGCTTTTTCTAATATTAGTGTGATTTCGGCCCAGTAGAATGGGGAATAGAAAAGCTGTAGACAGTGGGGAGGGTGGTACTTTAAAGAAAGGTAAAAAAGTTAAAAAATCAACCAAAATGCAGAGTAAAACCCATGCAGTTATGGATCGCATTGCTAATCTTGTAGGAGAATGTGAGGAGATTTTACTTGATCCAACCGGCATGAGTAGTCCTTCTACTGCTGTGGTCAGTGATGATCCATCTATTTTAATTCAAAGTAATATCCAAACTGTCCCAGTTATCCCCAAATTGTTCAAAAAGCATCCCTCAAAAGGTCACCAATTGGCCAATCTTGACCATAGTCAATATGAAGAGAGTATCAACTCTTCTAACCCAAGTCCATGTCCTGCGAAAATCTGTGTACTTGATTCCGCTATTGTTTGTACAAACCGTTTTCTGCCCCTATCACAATTCTCCCAGGAAGAAAATTCTAAGCTGACCTCTATGGGGACCGATGATAAAATTAATAGATGTAATGACATAAAGAGCAGGGTCCAATGTACATGTTCAGCTCAGCTTGGAAATCAGATAAATGATTTAAAAGAGCAGACTAGGTACCTTATGGAGGAAGTTAAGGAACTAAAGGGAATGGTAAGCAGTCTGAACTTAGCATTGAAAGTTAGTTCTAGCAAAGAGTGCCTAGTTCACCAAGATCCGCCCTCCATCCAATCTTGCAGAGCGCATACATCCAATAAAACTAATATAAGCTGTCCAACTGCAAAGAAATTAGTTAATGCAGAAAAAGTTCCCATAAAACTATCCAGTGTTAAAAACACAACGTGGAAATCTGCCATTACTAAGGAAGTAGCGGGTAGAACCGATAAGCTGATTAATACATTCAGTAGTAGGGATCCCCAAACCCAGTATGTTCCTTCTAATCAGCCGGGGATAAGCCCACTTACAAGAGCAAGAATTTCAGATAATTTCAGATAATCTCAGTCCTCGGTCCACCAAAGTCTGAAATTTTCTTAACTAACGTTCCCAGGATTTTGCCTACCCTGATCAGAGAGGACGAACATTCCTTGATCAATAAAAGTATTCAGTAGTTGAGGCATGTCCTAAAGTGCAGATCAATAATTAGGGAGGATATATCTTCTGCTGTAAGATATCGCACGCCTGATATAGTTTCTGATTGTGTTCGCCTTACCTTTACATCGCCACAGTTGGTAGAAAACTTGTTGGCATTCGAGCTAAGAACTTCACATCTTATTCAAACAAACATTAGATT
Source organism: Lissotriton vulgaris (assembly GCF_964263255.1). Classification (NCBI taxonomy): domain Eukaryota; kingdom Metazoa; phylum Chordata; class Amphibia; order Caudata; family Salamandridae; genus Lissotriton; species Lissotriton vulgaris. Next base: position 388,804,611 of record NC_141695.1, read on the forward strand.
AAAGCTGAACCCTCCAGATTCTGTTTGTTACTTACCCATCAATGCTCAGGTATCTAAGCGAATCAGGGACTCGTCCCTCCAAAATATTGATTGACCATCAATTGATCTGGTTCCGGAAGGAGAAACTATGCTGGCCTGTTTAGCAGGAGGACTTGATAGTGTTTGCACAGACTGTCCCCTTGGTACTGGTTTGGAAGGGGCAGATGGCATAGATGACGAGCCCAAGACCATTGCCCAATCTCTGAGTGTAGACCAATCCCAAATTGGTAATTCTAGTTTATGAAAAACACACTTCAGCCCCAGCTACTTTAATATTGGGTTCAACAATTGTGGTTATTCCAAACAATACTACGGTGTTCCACGATTCATCCCTACTGAGATTAGTATCGTGGAACATAGCAGGGTTGTCCAATAAGATTAATTCATCTGATTGGACTGAATTTATAGAAACACAGGACATCATAGTGTTTCAGGAAACCTGGGCAACGGTTGGCTATCTGAATTTTCATAAACCTGCAAAAGGGGGGAAAAAAGGAAGACCCTCAGGAGGTTTAGCAATATGGGTGAGGCAGAGTTCTTCTTTTAAGATAATAGAAGTGGAGATTACCAATCTGGATATTTTGGCATTACTTATCTGTTTTAAAAACTCAACAAAGATACTTATAGTTAATGTCTATGCCAGGGGCTTGGTGGGTGGCAGGTCCTCAAAGACGATAATTGATCTTAATAATTTCTTGTCAGACAAAGGAGAAGGGCACAATTTAATTATTGCTGGAGATTTTAACACCACTTTTGAGTATTTGGACCATAAAGACGGTCAGTTAAGTGCAGAAGAAGATGCCCAATGGGATATTCCTCAAATAGAAATGCCACCTATTAAAAAATGGACCGAAGATGCTTTGCAGCTGAAAGCCTTTAGCCTTGAAAGGGGTGTGAGAGCAGTAAATGGCGTCACCCCATCAGGCCGTCTAGGCTCACACACCTACAATTACGGTCTGGGGGTAGCCAAATTGATTACATCCTCATAAACCTAGACTTTTGGTCATCAATAGTAGATATGAAAGTTTGTACAAGGATCAAAAGCGATCATGATCCGCTGTAGTGTAGTTCCTATTTTCCCTATAGGCCCTGCGCATTGGAATAACATAAACAGCAGTGTAGACTTAGGAGTGCGGTCTTCTAGGTCTCTACTGACTATGTTAGACATACCAAGGGTCCTGAGCAGGGACAGACTGGAGAAGAAGAACACGTTCAGGCAACAGAAAAGCCAATTGTAGTAAGACCTGAACAGGATCAGTTAGGAGAAGAACAGGTTCAGGCAGAAGAAGATCAATTTGAAATAAGACCTACACAGATTAAGGTATGCCTGCATTTAATATTCTTTGGGCTCCCGTAAGACAAAGAGATGGGGAAGGAGGTAGGTTCCATGTTTACCTTCTATGTGGTAGTATTGGCAAGACGTGAGATATGCATGAAGTGGAAATCAGAAAACTTGCCATCTTTTGCTGAGTGCCTAAAGAGTGTAATATTATTAAGCAAATCGGATATGGCACGTGACTCAGGAAGTAGAAATAAGATCTGGACTTTACTGTTAGAATGGAGAGAAAAAACAAGCAGGTCCAACGATTAAGCCAAAAGTGCTGGTGGCTCAGGTGTCTCCAGAAATCTTTCGCAGGGGCACACAGATAGAAGTGGAAATGGGATCAGTAACAGTACTTCTCTTCAGGAGTACTCCTTCCTCTCTCTGATGGCCTTCACACCCAATATAAAGAGATAGGATGAGAGACTTAATATGAGAGTTGGCAAAATGAGGGCTAAAAAACAACAACAAAAAAAAAAAATGAAATAAGACCTGAACGGGGCCAGATAGAGAAAGAAGAACAAGTTCAGGTGAATAAAACAACAAATCCAAGACCTGAAGAGTAACAGCTAGATAGTGACTCTGAAGAAGAGGAAGAACGGATTGTGCCTAAACATAACAAAAATAAAAGAGCTCTAGAGAGACACAAAGAGGGTGAAAGTGCAGTACATGTTTAAAGGGTTAGAAAGGTGACAACAGGCCAGGTGGAGTCAAAAGATTAAAATACTATCCGAGAAAAACATATGAAAGACCTGAACAAGTAAATGAGGTTACTAAAAAAAACTCAGTCCAAGCAGTTGATTGTGAAAAACACTCAAAGAAATCCAAGACGGAGAATTTTGAACATTAAATTCAAGGGTCCTAAGTGGACTTACATAATATTGGAAAACTTTGAAAATTTAGATTTGAGCGAAGAGGCAAAGGAAAAATTACATGCTGTACAAATTGATGAAAGGAAATTGAAGCCTTCTTGAAAAATAAGAGTATGAATTTGCAAATAACTAAAGAAAAGAGGAGAAATCTTCTTAGACTAAAATGGCTAAAAACAGGGCTACTGAATGACCAAAATCAAAATTACATACGAAATTGCTGTAGAGTTTGTATATGAAGCATTTTGTTAGTAATTACAGTATGGGTATTTCTAACAGTAGCAGTGCCTTATTTGATGATAGCTAACAGGACGAATGAGACAGTTAATATTGGAAAGGTAGCTACAATAAAAAGAGATAGGGTAGAATTAGATGCAGCAGATGAGATAGATGTACATCACACAGTATCAGATAATGACACTTCATTAAATGTTTTTACAAAGTTGTTATTCCAATACGTAGATACAATGGAGATTAGTGATTGTTAGGTATGTATAAAATTACCAGCTTCAGTGTCAGAAGGTGTCACTTACCACCATTTATCTTTAACATATGGTATTTCATGTAGTATGTTAACAAGTTTGTTTTATAGAACAGGGAAACTTCAGTATTATTATTCAAACTTAGATGCAGTATTTTCAGAACTTCCTATTCGAAAGAATAGGAATCCAGTACTTAGTAGTCAAGATACACAGTTTATGGGAGAATTTTTCTTAACAATAAAGTCAAAAGATTTAGTTAAGGCACACCAGAATAATCTAACATGCACATTACGTAAAGAAGAGAAAGTGTTTTTGAATTTAGTTGAGGAAAGGAGACTGGATTTTCAAAAGAAAGCTGCTGAGCAGAAAACCCATGTACCACCATGGGCGGGGAAAGAGGGAATTTATACAACTGGCAAGGCTCATGCTGCAATGTCTCTAGACTTTGAAAAGAAAGGGAAAACCTGCCTCCATAGGTGAAAGACAGATTATAACAACGTATTTATTGGTTCCAGTAAATGTGAACAAAACTTCATAATTCTGGGAGGTTGGGGACTAAAAGGGGGAACTGATCCGGTATTTCCTGGGGTTTACTATGTGTGTGCGAATAATGCTTACTATAAGCTGCCTGCACTGTGGTACAGAAGTTGCTACTTTGGCATAGTATTCTCGAAAATATATCACGTAAAGAGAATCACTGGAAGCAATAAAAGGACTAATGAACTAACACAAAGAAAGAGAGCTAGTTTTCGGAAATAATAGGTGACATTTTTGGTGCATTGGAACCTTCAGTGGGAGTCATTCTAAATTCACATAGAATTTGTCACTTGTCAACAGTAGTTGATTGTCTCTCGAATTATACTGCTGGGGGTTTCTTGATGATTAATATGGAAATGGTTGCGATTAGAACTATAGTTTTACAAAATCGACTTGCTCTTGATATCTTATTGCCAAAAGAGAGAGGAGTCTATAGAATGCTGAAAGTCCAACATTGTTGCACTTAGATACCTGATAAAAGTAAGGAAATTAGTGGATATATATTAAAAATATTACAAAACTTCATGAAGATTTGAAACTACTGGTGGTTGACCGTGTATGGGAAAGAGTAACAAATAGTATTTCTTCTATAGAGACTTGGTTTTCTGATTTAGGGAAAAGTGTTTTAGATCTAATAATCCTTCCATTACTTGGTATAGCAATAATAATTTTACCAATAATGATATGGTGTAAATATTGCAGAAACAAAGGAAAGGGAAGATATGAAGTGAATGAAAAAGGAAAGAAAAGGAAGTATGAAGAGATTCAGCTGTAGGAAATGAAAGGAAAACTGTATAAAAAGATGAAAGATGGGATTAAGAACAAAAAGGGAGGTAAAGAAACGGAGATATGCTGCAGTTGGCATCTGATTGGGATGGGTAATTTTTTGATGGCTCAAAATGACATCAGAGAGATGATTGGTGGAGCAAGGACTCGTAGAAAAGAGACTTGCTTGGAAGCAATTCTCTCATTTAACTTCCTAACATGGAATTCATTACGTATTGTGTAAAAATAATATGCACTACATCAAAATAAGGGTCAGAGAACCTTGCATATTTGTTTACTACCATAAGTAACTCGAGTGGCTTTCTAAAATGGTTGCTAACGGGAAATCTTTTTTGTGCATGCTGAACTGGATCTCCGCAGTATGATGAGCTGTCACTTGGAGGGAAATTCTTGTTCATGAGCAGCAAGTATTAATATGGCTTCCTGAAGACTCACATGCTTTGCATCTGCTTGCTTGAAACTAAATGGAGCTATTTTACTGATGCTAATGTGGGGAAAATATTAATGAGTAAATGTGTAAAGGGAATTAGAGTTAGATGGGTGGTATACAGTGAAACCATTTATTCTTGATAATAGCATCTGTCTTTCTGACTTTAATACTAGTGCGCATTTGGGCCTTTTGGGTATGTCTGGAGTGAGCCGTGTCACATGGGTATTTGCGTATTACAAGTTGAAGTTAGCCCGGAAGAATGACGTGCGGTTTAAAAAGAGTACAAGACCACAGCCTGCCTGAAGCCTGAGAAACCGGCAGTACACAACCTGAAGGAATAAAACCACATACTTTAGTTAAACATTTGTATCGAATGTAATGTGAATGCGGGTGGGAAAATAAAGCATGAATAAAAATGAAGGTGATGGGTTTATTAACAAAAGGCTAACTGAAAAGAGTGATATGTAAGCTTGGTGTGATGATCTCCCCCCTTGCCTGACCAATCAGAGTTAGTATTTTATGATATTGAAACATCAATGGGTGGTACATGAGGAAAGAAAAGGTGTCATTGAGGTAGTTTTAGTTAGTTAGAGAGACGTTGATGCTGAGATGCTGTGAGCCGTGGGTGCTGTCAGAGAGATGCTGTGAGATGCTGATTAAGAACTGAAAGCAGAACCTACTATCCTAATTATTAGGCTGAGAAAGAAGAACACAGAAGAATCTCGAGGAGGAAGAGAGGGTCAGAGAGGGGTGCGAAGTGATTGTCAGTGTTAGAGAGGTCATCTATCCTGTCCTGAATCCTGTCCTGAAGTCTTTGTCTCCTGACCTATCCCGGGGGACCCCTACCAGCCCTTTGGCCAGGGGGTTGGTCTTCCCACCATCCTAGGTAATTATCAATTTTGCGAGTTTGCAGATGTTCTTCTCTATCTGTCCTCTCCTTTATGAGCATAAGTCATTGCAAGTTTGATGTATGTGTTAATGATGTGATTAATTGAATTTTCTCTCCTATGTGTGATGGTGAATGTACTGTACTTTAGGGTGGTTCACACACATATAATTTATATAAAGATTTAAAACTTTCCTGAGTCTGTGGTTATTTTAATTAAAGTTTAAAAGCTAGAATTGTTCGAATTTTTCACCATCAACTAGTTCAACTAATGGTCCATCAACCAGAGGAAAGACATTTTTGATCAGTGAAAGGTTGGTTAGCAATAAGGAATAATCAATTTTGAGATATGAAAATTAATAAACTTTGACTCCAGTGGTTTACCCAGAATTGTGAGCTAGTGTTTATGGGCGCAGGTGAGTAAGTGTATTGGAGTATCTGTTGCTGGTACGTGGCTGGATCATGTTTAACCCCATAGTGGGACCAGGATCTACCGATGGAAGCATGAAATATGGCCGGGGTCCCGCTCCGAGCTCTTACCAGCAACCAGGACTGTTTGTCAGAGCCTCAGTTGGAATTCTCACCTCAGAAGGTCTTGCGGAGGAGCAGAAGTCGATAGTTCCCAACGCCCGCCCAAAGCTCTCCCCGAGCCTGTTTTAAAACTAGACTCCGAAAGATCCACAGGGGGGGAAGGGGAGTGGCTAAAACAATAAACTGACAAAGAAGAGACTGCTCAGGTATTTCCTTCTAGCTTCTCTTGGGCGTCCTTCCTGTAGACTCCTGATTCAGAGAAGACCTGTAGTGTGATGACAAGAATTCAGTCAACAAATTCTAATCTACTCTCGTCTGATATTTCTCTCTCTCACTAGACTCTTCTTACCTAGTTACCCTGAGTTATTGCTTCTCTCCTGCTCTTTTTGTCATTAATGCTCTTCAACTAGATGACATCTATATGGAAAGAAATGTACATGTGCAGGTGTTTTTAATTGGGCGCCTTCTATTTTCTTCACGAAACTCTAAACTACTTACTAATATAGTTACTCCTCTTACCCGCTCTCACTAGTTGTAGACTGTGTATTTTATTCACCTTTTTCTTATCTTCCAATCTATTCTTTCTGTTCCTTGTTCTATAGTACCTATGAGTATTTCCATAACCTTCGCAGTTTCTTATACAAGTACTTCTGAATTTTCACTCTTATTCGGTTTTTACTTTAATGACTTCTTTTTCTATTTTCACTAGGAACATCCACTGTGATAACAATCAAACAATAAATTTATTTAGGCAGTTCTTCTAAACACCACTATACCAGGTAAGTGCTAGTTTTTTCTCCGTTAGCGATTAGGAACTCTCTGTGAATTTTAGCAAAACTCAATGTTCTAATCTGAGATCTTTTCTTTTACAGGCTTTGTCGTCATGTTGGTTGCTTCTTCTAGACGCGTTGGAGGCCTCTTGACAATATTCAGCACTCTCGACGTGTTACAGGTATTTCTAACCTATTATTCTCTTTCTCTCATTTTCCAGGAATCTCACAAAGTAAAATCTATAAATTGCGCTTGTCATTCAGCGGCAAAAAACAAGGTTTTGTAATGACTCTTACAGAGCCCTTAAAAGTCAACTCGTCTGCTGGAAGACTTCAGGTGAAGTGCGCCGTTAATCAGGTTTGCGCGCCTCCCCTCACATTCCGCACCTGGAGACTGTTCAGGAACTAGACCGCTAACTCGCAATCGAGTTTAGCCGCCATCTTGGAATTCCGCAATTGAACGCGGAGTCTCCAAAGATTACTAGTGGGTTTGTTTCTTAGTAAGGATAGCGGCCGCTTCCCTACAAATGCTGAGATATTATAATCTCGAAGCCCTGAGGTTCTGACACTGTTCCTACACCGGGGAGAAGGAGAAGGACAGAGAACAGGCTCAGGGGTACTACATTGCCCAGCCTACCTTGCCCCGCAGCGTCACCAGCAAGAGCCCGAGGCACTACAAAGCCTGCCATGTGCTCCCGCAGCGTGGGTCCCGCTCCGAGCTCTTACCAGCAGACGGAACTGTTTCTACACGGGGACAAGGAGAAGGACGGAGAACAGGCTCAGGGGGACTACATTGCCCAGCCTGCCTTGCCCTGCAGCATCACCAGCAAGCGCCTCGAGATGCTACAAAGCCTGCGGCAGGGCTCCCGCAGTGAGGGTGCCGCTCTGAGCTCTTACCAGCTGCCGGGACTGTTTCTACACCGGGGAGAAGGAGAAGGACGGAGAACAGGCTCCGGGGGACTACATTGCCCAGCCTGCGTTGCCCCGCAGCGTCACCAGCAAGCGATCGAGGCGCTACAAAGCCTGCTGCTGGCTGCCGCAGCGCGGGTCCCGCTCCGAGCTCTTACCAGCAGCCTTGACTGTTTCTACATCAGGGAGAGGGACGGAGAACAGGTTCAGGCAGACTACATTGCGTAGGCTGCCTTGCCCCGCAGCGTCACCAGCAAGCGCCCGAGGCACTACAAAGCCTGCCGCGGGCTCCCGCAGCACGGGACGTGCGCGGGCGTGCCCGGGCCCGTCTGCGTGCGACCCACGCCAGACCGAGGCAGGGTAGGGCCACCTCCCTTGTTTCTCTGAGACCCTGGAAGTGGTGGTAGCAGTGGTAAAAGACCTTAAAGGTACTTTCTTTTGTGATCACTGGATCTACGTTTTGCCCATCAACCTTGCAATCCGGTTCCCTTAATTTGTGGGCAGCAAGAAGCTTTAAATATTCAAACTCAATAGTGCGGCTAAGTCCATGTTTCATTAATTGCTGTTTTCTTTGACATTTGGTATTTTACTGTGATCATTCGACATATAACTTTCTTTGTTTTTTATTGTTCACTGTGCTTTTTCTAATATTAGTGTGATTTCGGCCCAGTAGAATGGGGAATAGAAAAGCTGTAGACAGTGGGGAGGGTGGTACTTTAAAGAAAGGTAAAAAAGTTAAAAAATCAACCAAAATGCAGAGTAAAACCCATGCAGTTATGGATCGCATTGCTAATCTTGTAGGAGAATGTGAGGAGATTTTACTTGATCCAACCGGCATGAGTAGTCCTTCTACTGCTGTGGTCAGTGATGATCCATCTATTTTAATTCAAAGTAATATCCAAACTGTCCCAGTTATCCCCAAATTGTTCAAAAAGCATCCCTCAAAAGGTCACCAATTGGCCAATCTTGACCATAGTCAATATGAAGAGAGTATCAACTCTTCTAACCCAAGTCCATGTCCTGCGAAAATCTGTGTACTTGATTCTGCTATTGTTTGTACAAACCGTTTTCTGCCCCTATCACAATTCTCCCAGGAAGAAAATTCTAAGCTGACCTCTATGGGGACCGATGATAAAATTAATAGATGTAATGACATAAAGAGCAGGGTCCAATGTACATGTTCAGCTCAGCTTGGAAATCAGATAAATGATTTAAAAGAGCAGACTAGGTACCTTATGGAGGAAGTTAAGGAACTAAAGGGAATGGTAAGCAGTCTGAACTTAGCATTGAAAGTTAGTTCCAGCAAAGAGTGCCTAGTTCACCAAGATCCGCCCTCCATCCAATCTTGCAGAGAGCATACATCCAATAAAACTAATATAAGCTGTCCAACTGCAAAGAAATTAGTTAATGCAGAAAAAGTTCCCATAAAACTATCCAGTGTTAAAAACACAACGTGGAAATCTGCCATTACTAAGGAAGTAGCGGGTAGAACCGATAAGCTGATTAATACATTCAGTAGTAGGGATCCCCAAACCCAGTATGTTCCTTCTAATCAGCCGGGGATAAGCCCACTTACAAGAACAAGAATTTCAGATAATTTCAGATAATCTCAGTCCTCGGTCCACCAAAGTCTGAAACTTTCTTAACTAACGTTCCCAGGATTTTGCCTACCCTGATCAGAGAGGACGAACAGTCCTTGATCAATAAAAGTATGCAGTAGTTGAGGCATGTCCTAAAGTGCAGATCAATAATTAGGGAGGATATATCTTCTGCTGTAAGATATCGCACGCCTGATATAGTTTCTGATTGTGTTCGCCTTACCTTTACATCGCCACAGTTGGTAGAAAACTTGTTGGCATTCGAGCTAAGAACTTCACATCTTATTCAAACAAACATTAGATTAAAGCTGAACCCTCCAGATTCTGTTTGTTACTTACCCATCAATGCTCAGGTATCTAAGCGAATCAGGGACTCGTCCCTCCAAAATATTGATTGACCATCAATTGATCTGGTTCCGGAAGGAGAAACTATGCTGGCCTGTTTAGCAGGAGGACTTGATAGTGTTTGCACAGACTGTCCCCTTGGTACTGGTTTGGAAGGGGCAGATGGCATAGATGACGAGCCCAAGACCATTGCCCAATCTCTGAGTGTAGACCAATCCCAAATTGGCAATTCTAGTTTATGAAAAACACACTTCAGCCCCAGCTACTTTAATATTGGGTTCAACAATTGTGGTTATTCCAAACAATACTACGGTGTTCCACGATTCATCCCTACTGAGATTAGTATCGTGGAACATAGCAGGGTTGTCCAATAAGATTAATTCATCTGATTGGACTGAATTTATAGAAACACAGGACATCATAGTGTTTCAGGAAACCTGGGCAACGGTTGGCTATCTGAATTTTCATAAACCTGCAAAAGGGGGGAAAAAAGGAAGACCCTCAGGAGGTTTAGCAATATGGGTGAGGCAGAGTTCTTCTTTTAAGATAATAGAAGTGGAGATTACCAATCTGGATATTTTGGCATTACTTATCTGTTTTAAAAACTCAACAAAGATACTTATAGTTAATGTCTATGCCAGGGGCTTGGTGGGTGGCAGGTCCTCAAAGACGATAATTGATCTTAATAATTTCTTGTCAGACAAAGGAGAAGGGCACAATTTAATTATTGCTGGAGATTTTAACACCACTTTTGAGTATTTGGACCATAAAGACGGTCAGTTAAGTGCAGAAGAAGATGCCCAATGGGATATTCCTCAAATAGAAATGCCACCTATTAAAAAATGGACCGAAGATGCTTTGCAGCTGAAAGCCTTTAGCCTTGAAAGGGGTGTGAGAGCAGTAAATGGCGTCACCCCATCAGGCCGTCTAGGCTCACACACCTACAATTACGGTCTGGGGGTAGCCAAATTGATTACATCCTCATAAACCTAGAGTTTTGGTCATCAATAGTAGATATGAAAGTTTGTACAAGGATCAAAAGCGATCATGATCCGCTGTAGTGTAGTTCCTATTTTCCCTATAGGCCCTGCGCATTGGAATAACATAAACAGCAGTGTAGACTTAGGAGTGCGGTCTTCTAGGTCTCTACTGACTATGTTAGACTTAATTGGGTTTGTACCAGCTAGCTCAGAGGTCACTGGAAACTTTCTTGACTGAATAGGAAGTGATCGGCTTCCCTGGCTCAGACAAGAAGGGATTCAGTTTTCCAACCGCATTAACATGACAACTTTGCTCCTCAGAATAAGAGTCAATCTCTAGAGTCGTGTGAAACAATAGGCAGCTATTTCACCCAGTCAGTTTTGCAGGATTACTTTCACCAGTTATGCAGAGAATAGAGAGACGGGCGTTTTCAATAAAAGGTATTATTTATTGAACAGTCTTCCTTCTCATGCAAGAGAAATGAATTGCCACAATTGCAAGACTTGTCATTATAAAAAGTGCGTACAGTAAAAGGAGTATTGCGAAATAATACTGTAAAAGCATTGATATGGTTTCTTAGCCATAAGATGGTTAAAATGAAAATAATTTATACATTCATATATACATTTGGCTAACGTCCTCAACTGGTGCTTCTAACTATGCCTACCCCGGTGTACCTGACCTAAGCCTAATACATGGGAGGGAGCAAGGAAGTAGCAGTTTAAGTTAAGTTGGTTTTGCCAAGGGTTTGCTTCAAGAATTCTCTCTAAGGGTTTAGTCAGCACCGTACCTCTGGAATAGAATGTTGGAGGTCTGGTATCTCCTCTCAGGACTCGATATTCCAGTTACCCGCAAGGGTAGGCTGAAAACGCCGGAGCTGGATTTTCTCGGCAGGAGAAAAGACAGCGTCTTTCTCAGCGCGTCAAGGAGGAGGGGCAGCGTCCTTGGGCTTCTCGCATCTGCTGGGCTCTCTGCAAGGGACAGCTGTTCTGCTCCAGTATTCACCACCACCGTGTTTGCTTAAGGCAACGTCGGTTATATACCTGAAAGGTGCCGAGTTTGACGTAAGTTTTTGGACATAAGACATCAATAAAGATGTCACTAAGAACTGGTCGTTATTACAGTGCTTGAAAGAGTTCTATTACTAATCAAAACAAAGCAAGCGGGGCTTTCCCAGGTTGCTGGGGGGTTTGAGCTGTCGAAATAACCCGGTGTGTAGTGGCTTCTGCTGTGTCATGTACTGTAATGAGCTGCAGAGACGAGTTACTGAAATATGGCTCTGATCGTTTATGCCATTATAGGGATATCTATTGATTATAGCCGTATAGGGGCATGAGGTCACAATATTGATCGGGGTCCTAGATAGAACACAACACCCACTCCACGAATTTATGTCCATCAAATTACTAAAACTAAAGCAAATAGGATGCGCATGTATTCCTACCCACCCCAAAATACATATTGCATTTGAAATGGTGTATATGAAATACATGAGAATATAGGTACTGTACGTTTTCAAGGATAGTAATCATTCAATAATTATTGCATATGTAATCAGTTTGAACGATTTTGCGAAAAATTACACATGAAATGTCTCTTAATACAGAAAAGAAGGGCAAGACTATTTCATCACATATAAATACAATTGCTGTAAAATATGCTAGAGGCTTGAGGTAAAGTTTTTTCTCTAGATCTTACTAAAAATAGAAGCTCTGTTCTTTATGAATAGTTCTACTTTAAGCAAAGTACGTGTGCCAGAAAAAAGGTGAATATTTTAATAAAATGTCTGATTCAAAAAAAAAAATTCTCATGGGGAGCGGGAAAATAGAGTTTCAAACGCTTTTTAGTAGTTTTTGTTGATCAAAACTGAAGGCCGAATTCAGAGTTCATGGGAACGCTGTGCGCCGGATTGTTTTCTAAAATTCATTGTGTTGGACCTGGGATCTCCAAGTCACATAGGGTAGCTTGGCACAAAGTAGAAAGGCCTAACTCCAAGGTACATGTGTTAAGGTTGCGTCTCACCCACTCAGTAACTCAGTGCCCATCCATCCAAAAATGACACTACACCTTAGTTTTTATAAAAGTAGAAAAGGTTTATCTTTCCTTCAGTGTGTTTATCAGTTGCACTTCATTCAATACATCACATAATAATCATTACTTCTCAAGCACTGGCATTTGCAGGTCTTTTACTAAAGTTCCCGGACAGATTTAATTTGGAAAATCCTTTCAGCTTTCTCTAAATCAGGAGGAGTAGTATGATTATCAACAGAAACTCTTTACATTACCCCTTTCGCCAAAGAACAAATTTCAATAGTACCTCCACAGCACTGGTATCTTGTCACAGGTAACAAATAGTTGTTAGACTAAAAGGCTGCCTGCAGATTAGAGCAATAGATCAGTTAAACAGTGAAAACATTCCACGTTCATTTAAGGAGAAAATTCACAATAGCAAATCATACAGGTAGGAAGTTGTTCACATCAATTGGACAGTTTAATAATTCACTCTAAGTAAATAAAGAGGTAGATATTTTCACGGACTTATGGCCACACCTCGGCTTTAACCGGTTAACAGAACTCCCTCTCCAGATCTGCCAACACCCGCCAGCACCCAGGGCCTCTACACGCTCTCGATGAATCACAAAAAGAGCGAACCAAGAATGGGCCCACAGAATGCTCCTGATTACTCTGGTTCGACAACCCAACTCCCCGCTTACTTCAAAACCAGAGACACTGACACCGTCCTCCAGAATCCACTGTCTGAAGTTTTCTCTACTGCTGCCCTAATCAGGGAGGGAAGGACCCGAACCGCTTCAACCTCTAGGGAAGAAACCACTCGCCCTCGCAGGTCACCCTCTCACTTGCGCGTCCCTCACCTCAGCGTCGGAGCACGCAAGGAACCTCCTTCAGGGCGGGGAACACTCGCTCGGGGTTGGCCTTCTTTGATTCCGCCCTCTCTCTCCCAGACGCTCCCTTCCGTCAACGCAGGGGCGGGTCTTTACTTCGCCTCACCTCTGATTTCCTTGCTGACGGCGGGGGCGGCACAGGAAGCGGCACTTGAAGCGGCACTTGCCCCACACGTTGGCCCCTGTCAGGTTCACCTCAGCGGTCCTGCGGTCGGCAGACTGCAGATGCTCCACCTGCCTCACACGTTGCCGAGTCCGGGGACAGAAAGGTAGGTTGGTATGTTAGTGCCAGATGCGCTGATTCAGCGGGGCTCTCCAATACTGCCTGAGTTCCGGTATTGATGAGGCAGTCTTCGGAGGTGTCTGACAGGACAGCCATTTGCGGGCAGCCCAGGCCTCCCGGTGGCTGCTCAAAAGAGGGTGAAAGCAAACCGGCAGGACTTATAGTCCCTTCCTGGTGATTGTGACACTCTTCTGTCTGTCAACCCGTATGCCCTCTCACCTCGGATAGTGTCCCAAACAAAGTCACCAAAAGGAATGAGGAACGATCGGAAAGAGCAGGGCCAGCTCAGCTCAAAGGGGATGGCATCAATATAGCGAGGTAGCAACCCCTAAGGACAGTCAAACCTCCACTTTACGCACCAATCTCCCTTCCCAGTTGCCTAAGCTCCTACCAAGACTCCTTTCCTCACCACGACCAAAACAACCACCAGGCTGTCCAGAGGAGTCCAGAAAGTTCTGGAAACCCCAATTCTGTCCTATGGACCTGGGTCCTGAGGTAACCGGATAGGTGGCAGTTGGAAGCCACCATTTTGTGGGTCTTGTAAATATAGTCAGGAAAGAGCCAAGGCCTCAGGAAAAGGGACCCTGAGGGCAAAGAGCACCTAACCCCTAGGTCAACACCTCAAACATTCAGTGGGCATAAAAAAATGAAGGGTTATGAGGAGCAAAAAGGGGACAAAAATAAATAAATAATTAGGAGGGACTACTCAAAGGGCAGACAGGTCTAACAAGCGTCCCCCCCAGCTGAAAGTGGGAGAGCTACCCAACCCCTTGGGAGTCCTCATCACTAAGGCGGAAATACCTAGAGAGACCGTCTGCATTGGCGTGGTCCACTCCAGGCCGATGTTCCACCCGGAAGTCCATTCCCTGTAAGGGAGATGGACCATCTCAACAACTTGGGATTTTCACCCTTCATTTGCATCAGCCAACGAAGGGGTCGGTGGTCGGTCTGAACCAGGAAGTGCGAACCAAACAAGTATGGCCGCAACTTCTTCAGAGCCCATACCACCGCAAAAGCTTCTCGCTCAATTGCACTCCACTTTTGTTCCCGGGGAAGCAGTCTCCTGGACAGGAAGACTACAGGCTGATCCAGACCCTCTTCATTGAGTTGCAATAACACTGCCCCAATGCCATGCTCTGATGCGTCTGTCTGGACAATGAACTCCTTGGAGAAGTCTGGGGCCCTCAGGACCGGTGCTGCACACATTGCCTGTTTCAGTTTCACAAAGGCTTGCTGACAAGCCTCTGTCCAGACTACCCGTCGAGGTTGTTTCTTGGATGTGAGCTCTGTGAGAGGCGCTACAATAGTGCCATACCCCTTCACAAAGTGACGGTAGTAACCTGTGAGGCCCAGGAAAGCTCAGACCTCAGTCTGGGTCTTGGGGGGGTTCCCAGGCCATGATTGGAGAGGCTGCACCATTCCCCTACCCACCAAGTGGCCTAAGTACACAACCCAATCTGACATTTACTGGCCTTGATTGTCAAGCCAGCCTGTTTCAGGGCTTGGAGAACAGCTTGCAAGTGACGCAAATGGTCCTCCCAACTGCTGCTGAAGACGGCAATGTCATCCAGGTAAGCAGCAGAGAAAGCCTCCATTCCAGAGAGGACCTGGTTCACCAGCCGCTGAAAAGTGGCAGGGGCGTTCTTGAGCCAAAAGGGCATCACACAGAACTGGTAGTGGCCCTCAGGCGTGGAGAAGGCTGACCTTTCCTTCGCTCCATCTGTCAGGGAGATCTGCCAGTACCCTGAAGTAAGGTCAACGGTACTCAGGTATTGGGCAGCTCCCAGCCGGTCAATAAGTTCATCCGCCCTAGGGATCGGATGTGCATCAGTCTTGGTCACTGAGTTCAGTCCCCGGTAAGCCACACAGAACCTTAGTTCTGGGGTGGTGCCCGGTGGGGCAGCTTTTGGTACTAAAACCACCGGACTGGACCTGGGGCTACTGGAAGGTTCAATGACTCCTAGCTACAGCATCTTGGTGACCTCACCGTGGATGCTGGCCTTCACCTTGTCTGACAGCCGGTAGGTCTTTGACTTCACCGGTGGGCTGTCTCCTGTGTCAAAACACCAATTTAGGAGCGCCATAGCGCCCCAGTCCGTTGCACTGCATCAATGCCTTTTGGCACATTATCCATCAGTTATACCATCATTTTTTCCAATTTAACATGCTTCTCAAAGTTGATTTTGATTCTCTTCACATTTTTTTCATTATCCTCACTCGAAATATTAATGCCATTTTTTCCAGGTTTCTAATGTTTTCACCGCGTCCATCCGAACTTCACAGAGAAAACATGACTAGAGCATGTTGTATTCAGGACAGTGTTTATTTTGATTAAAAAGCCCAATGCAGTTTGTGCATATTATGCACTTCGTCAGGGGTCACTATAAATACAAAAGATGGTGGAATACAAACATCAGTTGATCGTCTTTACATCTAACGCACAAAAATTACATTGAACAGCGTTACCCTAAGCATTCTACCCAATATGTAGAAATTAGCTTGTCTCCTCACACATTTAAAAACCATACGTTCTGAGAAAGCTGACAAGTAATTCCCCTAGCTGTCTTTTGCTAATGTGCCTAATATTGCGGTAGTATAACATATTCTTTCAACAATATCATTATCATGACATAATCAATATGAACTGGCGCTTAACTCTTCACTTTTCTTTACATATTTAGATAACACTTGTTCCACTACTAATGCTATACAAATGATTAATAAACGCTTTAAATGCCGATTTTTAATGTCACTGGTAAACAACCCTGAAACTACGTTATTCTCTGTGCATGCTGTAATGTTTTAAGCGTTTTTCACATACCTGTCATGAACGTTTATGTAAAAGCACCTTCCGTGTCGCTTGCAGCTGAATATTTAAAAATTCGTACTCCCAGCGGAGAAAGCCTCCATTCCAGAGAGGACCTGGTTCACCAGCCGCTGAAAAGTGGCAGGGGCGTTTTTGAGTCCAAAGGGCATCACACAGAACTGGTAGTGGCCCTCAGGTGTGGAGAAGGCTGACCTTTCCTTCGCTCCATCTGTCAGGGAGATCTGCCAGTACCCTGAAGTAAGGTCAAAGGTACTCAGGTATTGGGCAGCTCCCAGCCGGTCAATAAGTTCATCCGCCCTAGGGATCGGATGTGCATCAGTCTTGGTCACTGAGTTCAGTCCCCGGTAATCCACACAGAACCTTAGTTCTGGGGTGGTGCCCGGTGGGGCAGCTTTTGGTACTAAAACCACCGGACTGGACCAGGGGCTACTGGAAGGTTCAATGACTCCTAGCTCCAGCATCTTGGTGACCTCACCGTGGATGCTGGCCTTCACCTTGTCTGACAGCCGGTAGGTCTTTGACTTCACTGGTGGGCTGTCTCCTGTGTCCACATCTTGGGTACACAGGTGGGTCCTTCCCGGGACAAGGTAGAACAACGAAGAGTACTGCTACAATATCTGGCGGCAGTCCTCTCGTTGCTCAGGAGTTAGGGTTGGAGAGAGAATCACTCCCTCCACTGACCCATCTTTTTCCTGAGACGAAAAAAGGTCAGGGAGAGGCTCGCTTTCCGCTTCCTCTCCTCCATCAGTCACCATCATCAAGATGACCTCGGGCCTCTCATGGTGGGGTTTGAGGCGATTAGCATGCAGCACCCGTAGGGGCTGTCGAGGGGTCTTAAGATCCACCAGATAGGTGGCCTTACCCTTCTTCTCCAACACCTCAAAGGGGCCTGTCCAGCGATCCTGGAGAGCACTTAAATCTCCAGGTTCCATCACCGACACTTTCTGGCCAGGCTCCAACTCCACCGGGTGAGCGTTGTGGTCATACCACTCTTTCATTACTGCTTGGCTGGCTTCCAAGTTGTCAGAAGCTTGCTTCCACAACTTTGCCATTTGGCTCCGGAAAGCCAGCATGTAGCTCACCACATCCTGGGGAGGCTTCCTGGGAGACTTTTCCAATCCATCCTTCACCAGGCTGAGAGGTCCACGTACAGGGTGCCCATACAGAAGCTCGAAGGGGCTGAAGCCCACTCCCTTCTGCGGCACTTCCCTGTAGGAGAATAGCAAACAGGGCAGGAGGACGTCCCATTTCCTCCGCAGGCTCTCAGGCAGACTTCTTATCATGCCTTTCAAGGTCTTGTTGAACCTTTCTACCAGGCCATTGGACTGGGGGTGGTACGGAGTGGTGAACCGGTAGGTCACTCCACACTCCTTCCACATTGCCCGCATATATGCTGCCATGAAGTTGGTCAACCTGGCCGACTAGACGTGCCTGCACGGAGCTCCGGCCGAGCCAAACACTGATCCGACTACACATATCCCCCAAGACTCAGAAACGACACCACGCGGATGTCCTGACACCCGAGGACCTGGCACGGGCGGCTGCAGTGGCGATCCGACGCGGAACTCGCCTGTGAGCAAGTGAAAACGACAGCTCCGAGATCTGCCGGCGTCCATGATGGCGGCCGCGGCGAGCGGCGGAGAGATGCGCGCCTGAAAACCCGGCGGCGCCCGGTACAGCGGATCCTGACAGACGGTGGCTCTACAGCCTGCCTGGCCGTCTGACCGGCACACATGGTCTCCCCCGGGAAGCAGGAGTCGGAATGCGGTGCTCGCCGGCCGCCTGATCCCAAGATGGAGACCGGCGCGATCGCCGGAGGCTGGTGAGGACGAGGTGCCCCCTGCGGCCCCTACCCGAGACAGGGTGAGACCGGGCCCTGCAACTGAGGCGGCGCGGCGGACGGGCCAAGGTGAAGGAGGCGAGACAGGGACCAGTGCAGCGCCAGAAGCGGGGCACACCATCAGACACGGCGGCCGCCTTTACCAACATGGCGGCCGCGAGGTAGGGACGGCGGCACAGCGGAGCGTTGAAGCCTGCCCGGCCTCGCAGTGTTGGAAGCCCTGAAAACCGCAGGGGGGCGGAGGCGGATGAGTGGCGCCTCGCAGCCCGCCATACAAAACGCTGCAATACACATGCCTACACCTGGGGCCTGAGACGTCAGGACTCTCGGTGGGGGCTACCTGAAGGCGCCGGCGGCGGAGCCCCCCACCGGCTGCCCCCCCTGAGCCGGGAAGTGAACGGGCCCGAACCAGGTGGCGGTGGGGACACTGAAATAAACCGCCCGAGGGACACAGGCAGAAGGAGGCCCTCTGCAAACTACAACTGTCCCCGACGCACGACCGAGTCCTGTTGCTACACAGAAGAAAGGGGCACTTCAAGGAGACCCTTCCCCTGGGCCGTGCAACCATGGGAAAGAGAGACGTGGTGCCCAAGACCACGAGACAGGGCCCAATGGACAACTTTGCGGCCCGCGTCCTAAGGTGGAACAACAGTCCGTACAGCCGGGCGCACGCAATGACACGGCCATGTTGCTGGAGGCCATACAGGCGTCTAGAACGGACATCCAAGCATCACGAGCAGCCTTGGAAACCAAAATTGGAGAGGTAGGGTCCGAGGTAACGCTACTGCGGCAGGACTTCAGGAACTTGACCGAAAGGGTCACGGCGGCCGAAGCGAAACTGACCGACAACGAGGAATCGATCACGTCTCTTAAGAAAGACATGGCGGAGATGCAGGCCTCTCACCGTCAGTTACTCTGGAAGGTAGATGATGCCGAAAATAGGTCAAGGCGGAACAACCTACGCTTTGTGGGCTTTAGGGAAGGAATTGAGGAAAAGAGTATGACCGTCTTCCTTCTCAACTGGCTGAAAACCACCTTCCCGACGGCACGGTTCTCTCCGTGCTTCATCATCGAGAGGGCACATAGGGCGCTCCTGGCCAGACCACCGGAGGGTGCCAGACCGAGACCAGTGATAGCGCGGTTCCTAAAGTTTGCAGATCGTGATCTAATCCTGCGTGAAGCCAGGAAGATGGGAGAGATCCGCTTTGAAAATACTACCATAATGATCTTCCCGGACTACAGCCAGGAAGTATCGAAACAGCGCTGCTCCTTTGACGCCGTAAAGGCAAAACTGAGATCCCTAAAAATTCAGTACATGCTCCTCTTCCCGGCCAAACTCAAGGTCATCTATCAGGACAAATCCATTTTTTTTCCACACCCAGATGATGCGTGGCAGTGGCTCGAGGAGCGCCCCATCCTAAATAGCAGAGAAGCAGCGGGCCGCGAGGCACAGGACAGGCTGCTGCGAGAAAGACCGAGATGGGAGAGACCGAAACCTCAGCGACGGAGAACGCAAAAGACTCAGCAGAGGACACCGGCAACACCCTATAGACCACGAGACAGGCACGACAGGGGAAGGGGCAGATCGACGTCCCCGGGCAACGACTCGGTGACAGGCTCGAGGTTCAGTAGCCTGAGAAATGGAATCCGTTCTGAAGGAGAAGATATAGAGGAATCGGAGGGCCGCGCGTCCGGTGGAGAGGAGGAGGACAGCAGAAGTGATTCACTGCACCCGCTGGCCAAAGAAATACAGCAGCTAGAGCAAGACTCTACAGGTCAAGGGACTCATATGGACACACAAGACTCGCTATCATGAACAATGGTGCACTGAGACTGGGAAGAGATGGCGGCTCGGCGATGCAGAGCTCGCAAGTTGACACACCCCCTCTACTGTTCTTTGTGTTTTTAGTGCTGGTTATTGGTTAAGTACGGGTGGGATGTGTGGGAGGGCGACAGGCCTTCTCCCGTGGATAGTTCAATCCCATATGGGGCTGCGACTGGAAGGGGAGGGAGGTGGGGGGATGAGCGAGATTACTTTTTACCTCATGTTGGGGTTGTTGAGGGGAACGGGGGGAGGGGGGAGTTTAGCAGAAAACAGCAGGGCTATGCCAGCCCATACCTGGGGTCCATCCTACTCGAAGGTCCCGCTCGGGGGGGACGCTGCGATGCAAGATGGCAAGTACACTAGATAACCCACACAGCACCGACTCAGGGGTCACGGTGCTGACATGGAATGTGAACGGCTTAGGGTCCAAAATCAAGAGAGGTTTGGTTACAGCCTACCTCAAGAGACTGGAACCTGATATTATCCTCCTCCAGGAAACCCACCTAAAGGGGAATCACTGCGCATTCATAGCAAGGGGGCGATACACGGTCCTGGCGCATGCAGGCTACACAACGGACTCTAGGGGAGTTGCGATTCTCATAAACAAAGCAGTGCCATTTACGATTACACGCACCTGGCTAGACCCGCAGGGCACATATGTGGGGGTCCAGGGGCTGTGGAATAGACGTAGATACACAATATTGTCAGTGTACGCCCCCCCCAAGTTGCAGCCACGCACCCTGAAGGCAGTCTCCGCCATCTTGCTGGACACGGCTGACACCACGCAAGTAGTGGGAGGGGACTTTAATGATGTGATGTACACCATGCAAGATAGATCGGGGCAACCGCACACAGGGGGACACACAACAGCCCTAGCACGGCTCATGACCACCATAGGCCTCACTGACGTATGGAGGTGGCTTCATCCCACACAGGAAGCATATTCATTTTACTCCGGGGCACACAAGGTCTTCTCCAGGTTAGACTATGTTTTTGTATCCCGACAGGAGATTGCGGCGGGTGACCTAGCGGAATACAAGGCGAGAGGGATATCCGATCACTCCCCGCTATATGTCCACTTGGGGCGGGTGAAGGGAGTCAGGAGGCCGCAATGGAGATTAACGGCATGGGACATTCAAACGCCGGAAATACTCAGGGGCGTACGGGCGGACATTAGGGTCTACATGAGACAGGGTGAGACCGGGCCCTGCAACTGAGGCGGCGCGGCGGACGGGCCAAGGTGAAGGAGGCGAGACAGGGACCAGTGCAGCGCCAGAAGCGGGGCACACCATCAGACACGGCGGCCGCCTTTACCAACATGGCGGCCGCGAGGTAGGGACGGCGGCACAGCGGAGCGTTGAAGCCTGCCCGGCCTCGCAGTGTTGGAAGCCCTGAAAACCGCAGGGGGGCGGAGGCGGATGAGTGGCGCCTCGCAGCCCGCCATACAAAACGCTGCAATACACATGCCTACACCTGGGGCCTGAGACGTCAGGACTCTCGGTGGGGGCTACCTGAAGGCGCCGGCGGCGGAGCCCCCCACCGGCTGCCCCCCCTGAGCCGGGAAGTGAACGGGCCCGAACCAGGTGGCGGTGGGGACACTGAAATAAACCGCCCGAGGGACACAGGCAGAAGGAGGCCCTCTGCAAACTACAACTGTCCCCGACGCACGACCGAGTCCCGTTGCTACACAGAAGAAAGGGGCACTTCAAGGAGACCCTTCCCCTGGGCCGTGCAACCATGGGAAAGAGAGACGTGGTGCCCAAGACCACGAGACAGGGCCCAATGGACAACTTTGCGGCCCGCGTCCTAAGGTGGAACAACAGTCCGTACAGCCGGGCGCACGCAATGACACGGCCATGTTGCTGGAGGCCATACAGGCGTCTAGAACGGACATCCAAGCATCACGAGCAGCCTTGGAAACCAAAATTGGAGAGGTAGGGTCCGAGGTAACGCTACTGCGGCAGGACTTCAGGAACTTGACCGAAAGGGTCACGGCGGCCGAAGCGAAACTGACCGACAACGAGGAATCGATCACGTCTCTTAAGAAAGACATGGCGGAGATGCAGGCCTCTCACCGTCAGTTACTCTGGAAGGTAGATGATGCCGAAAATAGGTCAAGGCGGAACAACCAACGCTTTGTGGGCTTTAGGGAAGGAATTGAGGAAAAGAGTATGACCGTCTTCCTTCTCAACTGGCTGAAAACCACCTTCCCGACGGCACGGTTCTCTCCGTGCTTCATCATCGAGAGGGCACATAGGGCGCTCCTGGCCAGACCACCGGAGGGTGCCAGACCGAGACCAGTGATAGCGCGGTTCCTAAACTTTGCAGATCGTGATCTAATCCTGCGTGAAGCCAGGAAGATGGGAGAGATCCGCTTTGAAAATACTACCATAATGATCTTCCCGGACTACAGCCAGGAAGTATCGAAACAGCGCCGCTCCTTTGACGCCGTAAAGGCAAAACTGAGATCCCTAAAAATTCAGTACATGCTCCTCTTCCCGGCCAAACTCAAGGTCATCTATCAGGACAAATCCGTTTTTTTTCCACACCCAGATGATGCGTGGCAGTGGCTCGAGGAGCGCCCCATCCTAAATAGCAGAGAAGCAGCGGGCCGCGAGGCACAGGACAGGCTGCTGCGAGAAAGACCGAGATGGGAGAGACCGAAACCTCAGCAACGGAGAACGCAAAAGACTCAGCAGAGGACACCGGCAACACCCTATAGACCACGAGACAGGCACGACAGGGGAAGGGGCAGATCGACGTCCCCGGGCAACGACTCGGTGACAGGCTCGAGGTTCAGTAGCCTGAGAAATGGAATCCGTTCTGAAGGAGAAGATATAGAGGAATCGGAGGGCCGCGCGTCCGGTGGAGAGGAGGAGGACAGCAGAAGTGATTCACTGCACCCGCTGGCCAAAGAAATACAGCAGCTAGAGCAAGACTCTACAGGTCAAGGGACTCATATGGACACACAAGACTCGCTATCATGAACAATGGTGCACTGAGACTGGGAAGAGATGGCGGCTCGGCGATGCAGAGCACGCAAGTTGACACACCCCCTCTACTGTTCTTTGTGTTTTTAGTGCTGGTTATTGGTTAAGTACGGGTGGGATGTGTGGGAGGGCGACAGGCCTTCTCCCGTGGATAGTTCAATCCCATATGGGGCTGCGACTGGAAGGGGAGGGAGGTGGGGAGGGGGGTGGGGGGATGAGCGAGATTACTTTTTACCTCATGTTGGGGTTGTTGAGGGGAACGGGGGGAGGGGGGAGTTTAGCAGAAAACAGCAGGGCTATGCCAGCCCATACCTGGGGTCCATCCTACTCGAAGGTCCCGCTCGGGTGGGACGCTGCGATGCAAGATGGCAAGTACACTAGATAACCCACACAGCACCGACTAAGGGGTCACGGTGCTGACATGGAATGTGAACGGCTTAGGGTCCAAAATCAAGAGAGGTTTGGTTACAGCCTACCTCAAGAGACTGGCACCTGATATTATCCTCCTCCAGGAAACCCACCTAAAGGGGAATCACTGCGCATTCATAGCAAGGGGGCGATACACGGTCCTGGCGCATGCAGGCTACACAACGGACTCTAGGGGAGTTGCGATTCTCATAAACAAAGCAGTGCCATTTACGATTACACGCACCTGGCTAGACCCGCAGGGCACATATGTGGGGGTCCAGGGGCTGTGGAATAGACGTAGATACACGATATTGTCAGTGTACGCCCCCCCCAAGTTGCAGCCACGCACCCTGAAGGCAGTCTCCGCCATCTTGCTGGACACGGCTGACACCACGCAAGTAGTGGGAGGGGACTTTAATGATGTGATGTACACCATGCAAATAGATCGGGGCAACCGCACACAGGGGGACACACAACAGCCCTAGCACGGCTCATGACCACCATAGGCCTCACTGACGTATGGAGGTGGCTTCATCCCACACAGGAAGCATATTCATTTTACTCCGGGGCACACAAGGTCTTCTCCAGGTTAGACTATGTTTTTGTATCCCGACAGGAGATTGCGGCGGGTGACCTAGCGGAATACAAGGCGAGAGGGATATCCGATCACTCCCCGCTATATGTCCACTTGGGGCGGGTGAAGGGAGTCAGGAGGCCGCAATGGAGATTAACGGCATGGGACATTCAAACGCCGGAAATACTCAGGGGCGTACGGGCGGACATTAGGGTCTACATGGCTGAGAACGAGGGTTCTGTGGAATCCGGCGCTACCCTCTGGGAGGCGATGAAACCAGTGCTCCGTGACCGCATCCAGAGTAGGCTGGGAGAGGCCAGGCGTGCACACCAGGGCAAGATAGCGAGTGAGGAGGCGAATGTCCTGGCCTTGGAAACGGAGTACCTCCAGCAGAAAGAAGAGGTGCACCTTAGAAGACTGCTTGACACGCAGAGACACTATAGGGAGTTGGCCACAGACGAAGCACGCACCCAGGCTCTGGCGACGCTACACAGGCTGTACGATGTGGGCGACAAGTCGGGTAAACTTTTGGCTTGGCTGAGCAGGAAGGAGCGAACGTCGCGCTGGGTGGATCAGGTCCAGTTGACCGGGGACAGGAGGGTGACCACTGATGAGGGTATAGCGGAAGCCTTTGCATCCTATTATGAGGACTTCTACAGGGCCAGGGACCTGGGGGACAGTGGGGACGCCCAATAATACATGGGTGACATGGAGGTGCCTACCCTGTCCGCAGAAGCTAGTGCGACCTTAGAGGCGGACTTAACCCTTGAGGAGTTAACAGAGGCCATAGCGGCGATGAAGCCAGGGAAGGCTCCGGGGCCGAATGGCTTCCCGGCGGAATTCTTTAAACGAACTGCGGACTTACTGCAGCGGCACATGAAAGCCCTCTTTGCCGAATCATACCAGGCGGGGAGCCTCCCTCCGGACCTAGACCTGGCCATCATTGTGCCAATCTACAAAGAGGGGAAACCTAGAGATGACTGCTCATCCTACCGCCCAATCTCATTGCTAAATATAGAGACAAAAATTCTGGCCACAGTCCTGGCTCGCCGCATGCGACAGGTCATCACTGAGTTAGTGCATATGGACCAATCCGGCTTTCTCCCAGATAGGGCGACTAAACTAAACCTCCGTCGCACCCACAATTGGCTGCAGGAGGTCTCCAAGAGAAGTGAACCCCACTGGTTCCTCTCCCTGGATGCGGAGAAGGCATTCGACGCAGTCCACTGGCCTTTCCTGATGGAGACCCTCCGAAGGTTTGGGTTTGGACCCAAGTACTTGAAGTGGGTACAGCTCCTCTACTCGAACCCAAGAGCGAGAGTACGAGTCAATGGGAGGCTGTCCCGTGAGTTCCCTATCGAGCGGGGCACGCGGCAGGGCTGTCCACTGTCCCCCCTCCTATTCACCCTCACCATCGAGATCCTCGTGATACGAATCAGACAGAACCAGACGGTCAAAGGGTTTATATGGGGGGACTCAGTTGCCACACAGGAAAAAATATCCCTGTATGCCGACGACGTACTACTGTTCGTGACAGACCCAGACACGACTATCCCAGCAATATTTGGAGAGCTCGCCGACTTTGGGGCGCGAGCAGGACACAAAATAAACTGGCACAAATCGATCCTCTACGATCCACATGGCATGGAGAGGGGAGCCTGCCTGCCAGAGTCACTTATACACACTAACAACGACTTCCAATACCTGGGAGTCTTTATAACACTGGATAGGACGCGCTCTTTCACTACCAATTTATCCCGCATTATGCTGGAGGCCACGGCTGAGATGGACAGGTGGAGGCAGCTTCCGCTCACCTTACTAGGGCGTGCTGCACTATATAAAATGATCACCCTCCCTAAGTTCCTCTACGCGCTCCAGAATGAGTACTATCCACTGCCGAATAAGACCCTGGACACAATCCACGCTGACCTGCGAGAGTGGCGCTCTCCTCCCTGCAGCGACATCAATACAGTGGGTGGATTTCGCTCCCCAACCTAGAGGCCTACTACTGGGCGGAACATCTCGCCCCAATTAACGAATGGCTGCACGCTGCAGCCGACCACCCTACCTACGCCTTGGAAAGGTCTAAATGGTCAAGTAAAACTATACTACACTATCTGTATGGGGAAGCGGTGGGAAAGCAGTTTCTCCCTGCCACCAGGATTTCGTTAACGGCCTGGAATAGGGCATCCAAAATAATGGGCTGGGAAAAAAGGCCCACTAGACAGACACCCCTCTGGTGCTGCAAATGGTTGGGAGAGCTCCGTAAACTGAAAGGCTTTAGAAGGTGGGACGACATTGGCATCTCCACAGTGGGAGACGTGATAGCAAGGGGAGACCTAAAAACATTCCGAGCACTCAAAGACGAATTTGGCCTGCTCAACACCCAATACTACAAATACGCTCAACTAAAACACGCATGGAGGGCACAAAACATTACACTTTCGGACCTTCCTGAATATGCTCCATTAGAGGGTAGGCTGCTGCAGGAACAGATAGGGAGGGGGGCGGTATCCCTCACGTATAAAACCTTGACCAACAACATGCTAGGGGATCTGCAGGGGCTACGAGCTAAATGGGAGGCAGATGTGGGGGACATGGAGGATCTAGACTGGGAACTCGCCCTCATGCATCCCCGGGAGGTGGCAATCAAGTCAAGGCTCCGTCTCATTCAATTTAAGGTGCTACACAGATCATATTTTGACATGGTGAGGCTATTTAGGATGGGCAGAGTACCTGACACGACATGCCTTAGGTGCCGCCAGCAGAGTGCGGACTTCTTCCACGTAATCTGGGGTTGTACAGTCATCCAAGAATACTGGGAGGGTGTGTTCCTGGAACTGGGGGAGGTGCTGGGGGCGGACCTTCCACGGGACCCTAAATTGGCACTGTTGGGCACGACCACAGAAGTAGACCTACCCCGCCCCTTGATCATCTTTCTGGTATTAGCACTAGTGGTGGCAAAACGGGATATCGCACGGCGCTGGGGGGCGTCTGAAAAACCAGACTTAGAGGAATGGAGGCGTGGATTGGATCTGTACATGGCGGCGGAGAGAGTGACCTACAAAGCCAGGGGTTGCCCCAAAAAGTTAAGGAGGGTGTGGGCTAAGTGGAGGCAATACCACGGACTAGAATGAGACATTGTGAACTGGTAACGTGCAGCCAATGGAACCCTAGTCAGGATAGTCTAGACGCCGGGATTGCATGCTTGATAACTGTATACCGTACTGCCCAGTTCCAATACTAGGAACGGACAGGAACACTTGAGCGGGGGGGAGAGGAGACCGGGAAGGGGGCGATGGGAGGGAGAGGGTAGAGACCTGCTGTTTTACGGGACGTTTCTAGTTTGTTGTTTTCTTTTCTGTGACTGTTTCAAAAGCAGATAATTTTATCGAATGGCAAGAGGGGTACTTTGCGCTTGTAGTGTTATTATTAATACGGATAGTCAATCAGGCTTAGTATTGCTCAAAGGTTGAGATACAGTCCCTGCCACACTGTAAAGATAGACAAATAAATCTGTCTATATAATGAACATTATACAATTCTCTTCCTGAGCAGTTACCAAAGCATTATTTTAGAATTAATCAGCAAGAAACGATCAAATTATATCTAAGCAAATCAGAAGAGATGAGTCCAATATGTATCAAAAACTTCTTCTTTATTTTCTTCTTTCCAGTCACTCAGTACTTTTCCTTTCTTTTTTCTTTGCCAACACGTGTTTCGTCCTAACTATATACAGTTAATGGACTTCGTCAGGGCGAATGGGTGTACCTCGGTGTAAGGGGATCCTGGCGTACTCGGCGTCTAG
Source organism: Lissotriton vulgaris (assembly GCF_964263255.1). Classification (NCBI taxonomy): domain Eukaryota; kingdom Metazoa; phylum Chordata; class Amphibia; order Caudata; family Salamandridae; genus Lissotriton; species Lissotriton vulgaris. The sequence continues at coordinate 388,832,553 of NC_141695.1, forward strand.
CTAGACGCCGAGTACGCCAGGATCCCCTTACACCGACGTTCTTTTACGCTTCATCCGATAATATACTCTTCGATCGTGATATCCGAAAATATGAAAGTATGTGGAACTTTGTGGCTTCTATAAAATAACGAAGGAAAATCCAAAGTTTTTGATTGCCCGAAGTTTCATCAACCAACATAGATAAACAGACACCCATTCGCCCTGACGAAGTCCATTAACTGTATATAGTTAGGACGAAACACGTGTTGGCAAAGAAAAAAGAAAGGAAAAGTACTGAGTGACTGGAAAGAAGAAAATAAAGAAGAAGTTTTTGATACATATTGGACTCATCTCTTCTGATTTGCTTAGATACAATTTGATCGTTTCTTGCTGATTAATTCTAAAATAATGCTTTGGTAACTGCTCAGGAAGAGAATTGTATAATGTTTCAAAAGCAAGAGTTCTAATAAGGGGTAATATGTCTAATAACACCAGAAAAGTTGCGTGGCTGTCGGCTAGAGCGGAATGTTGACGCTCTACCGTGTGCTGATCCTTTGCATGTGTGATCCTTCTGATGCAACAATAAAAAGAATTAAAAAAAAAAAAAAAAGGTACTCAGGTATTGGGCAGCTCCCAGCCGGTCAATAAGTTCATCCGCCCTAGGGATCGGATGTGCATCAGTCTTGGTCACTGAGTTCAGTCCCCGGTAATCCACACAGAACCTTCTAGTTCTGGGGTGGTGCCTGGTGGGGCAGCTTTTGGTACTAAAACCACCAGACTGGACCAGGGGCTACTGGAAGGTTCAATGACTCCTAGCTCCAGCATCATGGTGACCTCACCGTGGATGCTGGCCTTCACCTTGTCTGACAGCCGGTAGGTCTTTGACTTCACTGGTGGGCTGTCTCCTGTATCCACATCTTGGGTACACAGGTGGGTCCTTCCCGGGACAAGGTAGAACAACGAAGAGTACTGCTCCAATATCTGGCGGCAGTCCTCTCGTTGCTCAGGAGTTAGGGTTGGAGAGAGAATCACTCCCTCCACTGACCCATCCTTTTCCTGAGACGAAAAAAGGTCAGGGAGAGGCTCGCTTTCCGCTTCCTCTCCTCCATCAATCACCATAATCAAGATGACCTCGGGCCTCTCATGGTAGGGTTTGAGGCGATTAGCATGCAGCACCCGTAGGGGCTGTCGAGGGGTCTTAAGATCCACCAGATAGGTTGCCTTACCCTTCTTCTCCAACACCTCAAAGGGGCCTGTCCAGCGATCCTGGAGAGCACTTAGCTCTCCAGGTTCCATCACCCACACTTTCTGGCCAGGCTCCAACTCCACCGGGTGAGCGTTGTGGTCATACCACTCTTTCATTACTGCTTGGCTGGCTTCCAAGTTGTCAGAAGCTTGCTTCCACAACTTTGCCATTTGGCTCCGGAAAGCCAGCATGTAGCTCACCACATCCTGGGGAGGCTTCCTGGGAGACTTTTCCTATCCATCCTTCACCAGGCTGAGAGGTCTACGTACAGGGCGCCCATACAGAAGCTCGAAGGGGCTGAAAACCACTCCCTTCTGCGGCACTTCCCTGTAGGAGAATAGCAAACAGGGCAGGAGGACGTCCCATTTCCTCCGCAGGCTCTCAGGCAGACTTCTTATCATGCCTTTCAAGGTCTTGTTGAACCTTTCTACCAGGCCATTGGACTGGGGGTGGTACGGAGTGGTGAACCGGTAGGTCACTCCACACTCCTTCCACATTGCCCGCATATATGCTGCCATGAAGTTGGTCAACCTGTTGGACACAACTTCTTTGGGGAAACCCACTCGGGTAAAGATCCCCATCAGGGCCCTAGCCACAACAGGTGCAGTGACAGTCCTCAGAGGAATTGCCTCTGGGTACCGCGTGGCGTGATCCACCAGAACCAGGATAAACCTGTGACCAGCTGTAGTTGGTGGATCTAATGGCCCCACAATGTCGATGCCCACCCTCTCAAAGGGGGTGATAACGACAGGAAGTGGTTCCAGGAGAGCTTTCAGCTTCATCCCTGTCTTCCCACTGGCTTGACAGGATACACACGTCCGACAATAAGTGTCGGATGCCACTTTCCTCTGAGGCCAGTAAAAGTGGGGGACAAGCCGGGCAAAGGTCTTGTCCTGACCTAAGTGTCCTGCCAAGGGAATCTCATGAGCCAATTCAAGAAGAAAGGCTCGGTATCGTTGAGGGACTACCAAGGCCCGTGATGAACCGGGCAAAGGTACCTTGGGTTCACTGTAGAGGATTCTGTCCTCCCAGTAAATATGGTAGTGCCCTGCAACGTTCCCTGCTGCCTGGGCTTCGGCCTGTCGCCTCAGTCCCTCAAGGGTAGGGCACTCCTTCTGGCCCTTACAGAACTCCTCCCTGGTTGGCCCTCCCTCTACATGCCACTCAGCAGGGATAGGTAAGTCCTCCAGGGAGACTACTTCCCCCTCCACAGACTCCTGGCCCACCATGGGGCGTGGAAGCCGAAGCAGGCTTCTCCTGTCTTCGGGTCTTTCCCTTTTTGGCAGCGGGCTGGGCCATTGTTCCAGGCTCCATCCCAGGCGAACTCCCTCTCTGGGCATAAAAAAATGAAGGGTTATGAGGAGCAAAAAGGGGGCAAAAATAAATAAATAATTAGGAGGGACTACTCAAAGGGCAGACAGGTCTAACACAATATTTCTGTTCAGGGGAGAACATCATATCAGACAGGCTCTCAAAGAATAGGTCTACATATTCAGGTGACAGTTCGACCAGGTTCGATAGTGCATTAACCTGGCAGTTGTGAGAATGATTGCTATCATCGATGTCTGGATCAGCAATGCTCACAGAAGGTCGTACCTGGGTGATGCTGCTTTCATTTTTTGCTTCACTGCCGCCACCTAGTCGTAGCGCAGGAGTCTCGACGAATGCCGTCATCAGGATTGGTAGCCGCTGGGGGCAACACGATGCGTGAGCCGTTACAGGACTTAGCAAAGTATCGATATCCATTGGTACTGCTGATGGTAGTGCAAGACAGGTGTCTAACACGCATTCCTCTCCGCATAGCATACATCGAAGCACAGGTAAGATGCAGGTCTGCCATATAGGTCTGAATGAAAGAAACCAGGTCATATTCAGATCTCCCAGCCGGGCCAATCCAAGGACCTTAGTTATGCGGTCCCGGTAGCGTATTGCTAGGATCGTTTCTTCCATCCTTGCCTGAGTCATGTCTGAGTATTGGCTTGCCATATCGGAGCAGGAGGGTCAAAAATAAAATGCCTGCTACGAGTCCCAAAAATAGTGGTAGGCCGCCAAAGACTGAATGGACAAAATTGGGATTAATTCCCAGAACTGCTTTGAATGGTGTTAACCAGATCCCCAATCTTTGGAATCCAGACAGTTCTTGCTGGGACATGTGGTGTGTCTTCAGTGGTAGCTGGCTGTTGTTTTAACTTTATGTTGCTTAAGGATTTTCTTGTTTCATTCAAGTCCTGTAAAACAGCCAAACGATCTTTGATGTCAAAGTCTTTATTTTTATCTTTTACCACTGAAGTCTGACTATCAAGATCCTGAATATACATTCTAGTTCCGAACAATAGTTCGTACGGGCTGAAACCTTTTAGAGAATTTCTTGGTAAATTATTAAGACTACGTTGGACACTTGTTAAATGTTTGACCCACCCATCACCCGAACCTAATACCTTCGCTGTTATAGATTTGCTTTATGTCTCGGTTTTTTCTTTCCACTACACTGTTCCCCTCAGGGTGAAATGGACAAGAGAATCGCAATCCAATACCCATGCTGGTCATGGCCTCCCTATAAGCTCGAGAGCTAAAAGCAGGACCCTGGTCAGAATGAAGCATGGCTATTGTGTATGTGCCGATGAAGACTCTTTTATAACAGTTTTGGCGTCAGCCGAGCGGTGAGGCCACATCCATATGAATCTCGTTCAGGAATCCACTGCGACCATGATATATTTATAGTTGCCATCCCTTTGTAAGGGACCACAGTGGTCCAGGTAAACACATGCTTATGGTTTATCTGAGATGAGAAGGGGTGTCTGTGCTGGTCGTTTCACTGTTGATACTTTCATTTTTTGGCATATTTCGCATTCAAGCACATATTTCTTAGTTTGTATTCTCATGCGCGGCCACCAATATCTTTGTTTCAATAATGATATTGTGGCGGAAACGCCAGCGTGTGCAGAAGCAAGCCCTTCGTGTGCCGCTGTAATTAGTCCTAACCTGTGTTCCATGTTTGGAATTACTCTATCCCCCACTCCAGGGATTCGAGCAAAAGGAACATTATTTGTATCTGTTAAATATGAGTACTTTTCTGGAAATCCTTTTGGGAGTGTTTTTCTATCATCTTTTACTGACGCGATGACAGCTTGTAGTATATCGCTGTCTATTTTTGTTTTTGACCGGGTGATAGCAGCTACGGAAGCCGTTTGCGCAGCTGCCTTCGCGGCTTCATCAGCCAATGAATTCCCTGCAACGTGAACGCCATCACGTTGATGACTCAGAGTGTGTATCACGTGAGTCTTTCGTAGTTCTTTCTGTAAAAGAACTACTTGTTCCCATAGCATTTTATGCTTGATTGTGCCACCCTTTGCATCTTTGAACCCGTTTTCTACCCAATTCTGCAAGTATTCATTATAAGATTGAACGCAATAATATGAATCGCACACTTTAAGTGTGAGGAATTCGCGATCGGTATTCTCAAGCGCCATCTTAAATGCTCGTAGTTCAGCTCGCTGAGCTGTACAATCTCCTAGAGATTGCGTTTTAGTGACCAGTGGTTTAAATTTTCCTTTATGCCAACGACCTTTAACAACCGCGCACGCAGCACTATAAGCTTATTTACCCCCAACTGCGGGTTGTGCTGATCTGTCTGTATATATGATATATTCATATTGTTCTAGAGGGAGAATCTCAATTGGCAGAGGACATTCATATTCATATTGTAAAAATTCCTGTGTCTTTAGGTTAGGATCGAATTCATATACTACGTCTGTTGCAGCAAGAGAATTAACCCATTGGATCCATCTTGGATGCAGAGCTTTAGCATTTGGAATGCTCGCTTTTGTTACCGCTTCTAGGGCAGTTATAGGTGTAACGATTATTATTCGTTTACCTTGCGCTAGGGCCCTTTCTTTTGCTACAGCAGTCTGAACCGCAGTTAGAATTTATTCCATTGAACTGAATTTTATTTCAGCTTTTGTATACAAATGTGATTTGTAAGCTATTGGTACCGTTTCTCCCTCATTAGAGGTCAGGTACGTGAATCCGCATCTTCCTGGGATTACTCGGATTACAAGGTTGCGTGTATTGTCACGTGTTTCTAATTTTGTTTTTGCTAACATGTCTGTTTGCAGTGATCTCAAAATTTCTGTGTGTTTTTGAGTCCAGTTGATTGGTTTAAAATCAGGTTTAATTAATTCGTAGAGAGGTTTAATCCTTTCTGCGTAGTTTAGAATGTAAGTTCCTCCGAAATTCAGGAAGCCTAGAATCGATTGTAAGTTCTTCAGCGTTTTTGGTGCTTGGAGTACAGCGCACTTCTCTAGTTGTCCGCCAGGCTTTTTCCTTCACTTGATAATTCGTATCCTAAAAATAAGACTGTCAGATGGGCAATTCTTGACTTTTTAAAGTTGAATTTGTAACCCTCTGCTGCGAAACCAAGTATTATGGTGTTCACCCTTTTCAAGTGAGTATCCAAGTCGTCGTCTGTGAGATAGATGTCATCGACATATGATAATGCCTCATCATCATAGATTTGTAGTAATTCTGTTACTCTGGCTGAAAATAATCCCGGCCTATTCTTGAACCCCTGTGGGATTCTACAGAAATTTTTCTGTGACCCCATTATTGAGAAAGCGGTCAAGTACCTGCTTTCTGGTGCAATATTTTGACAAAAGAACCCATTAGATATGTCTAATGTTGTTTTGTATTTTTTCCGAACTATGGTATTCATCAGTGCCGCACTGTGCGAGTTCTGTACCGCAAATGTTTTGCAAGACGAGTTAAGATGTCTGTAGTCCAAGACTAGACGATACGAATCGTCTGGTTTGGAAACAGGAAACAAAGGATTGTTCATTTGAGAGGTGCATGTTTCAATCACCCCCTGGTATTCAAGTTGATCTAAAATCTCCCTGACCTGTTTTTTAGCTTCTTGCTTAATAGGGTACTGCCTTTGTGCAGTAGGTTGACATTTTAACTGGATTTTGTGGGGAACAGAGTCCTCATCCCATCCTACATGATTTTTATATAATGCTGGTGCCTGGGCTACTGCCCATTTCCTTGCATATATATATTTAGTGTGAATCGGAATGTGGTTCGAGAAGGCAGGCATAATAATTTCTTCGCCATGAGGGCACTCCCTGACAAACTCTGGGGGCCAATCTTTCTCAGCTAACAGGATGACATAGCCTTTTGAGAGGTTATCCCAAAATAGACCCCTTATTTTTCTAGTCTTATCTCCCTCTATACACAGTGTTATTTCGTATATCTTATGAGGTTCGCTAACTCTGGTATCTGCAGTTTCTCCCTGAATGTATTCATTCGTGTCCACTGTCTCCAGATGACTCATCAGGATCTTGCGAGCTATGGTGATTTCTGCTGCACTGTTTAGCATTGTCTGTGCCCACTCTCCGTTTTTCAGCTGTGTTCTCAGTATTCTCGGCATGTTCGATTACTCTAATACTGGCTACCTTCTTTCTTGGAATTTGTAATTTTTTACTTTGAGCAGGTTCCTTGTCTTTGGACTTGGTGTGCTCTCCTGGGTCTGACCGTCCTCTTCTTTCCGATTTCTGCGAAAAAGATCGAGAGGGACGTGTATCAATACTTTGATATCTATCAGGCTTTTTCAAGTTATCCCTATTTTTAAGGTTATATCTTTTCTCAAAGTGCTCCCTCTGGGGAGACTGGTATTCTCGAGTCAGAGTTCTTTCCCTCCGCCGAGGAGACCTTGCTCTGGACTGGAAAACTTTTTCTTTGGGAGTACACTGTTTATTTCCATCCCAGCTCTTTTTAGGAGTGTTTAGATTATTTTTAATAAATAATTTTTCAGGATTTTCGAGTAGTTGTGGTTTTACTGGTTTCCCACCCAAACTATCTCTACCTAATTCTTCATAGCATTTTTCTATAATTCTGGCAAGCTCAATTGGTTGATCCGTTATATCTGTTTCTTTCAATTTCTGGCGGATCGCCACAGATGCTGCTTCTCCTTTTATGTTGGCTAGTAATATAGCCGAGACCTGTTTGAAGTCTTTCAGTAATTTCATACCAAGAGTTAAAGCAGGTTCTGGACCGTATTCATTCTGAATTTGTTTTAGCACATCTGGTATTACCGCCATGGACGGAACACCATGTGTTTTTGTGTAAATGGAAGCAAAGACTGTACCCCAAGTGTCTCAGTCCTCCACGTGTGGTGCGACCCCCATTGGAAGGCAGATAGTCAGAATTCTGTGTTTTCAATAGGGCAAGTATTCGGAAATACTGCCTCTATTTGAGTAATTTTCTGTGCTAACCAGAAAGGGATTTCTTCCCGTTTTAAGGGTGTTTTACCAAGACATGATTGTATGTTCTGTGGTGTAATTTTATTTGTGTTCCCCTGATGAGGGGTCAGCTGTGGGACATTAACAGCTGTTTGGACTGTTGTAGTCCGCATTACATATTGGACTAATTGTCTATGTATTTTAATTAATGTTTTTAGCTGTGCTAACAGCTCTTCGCAAGACATTTTTTCAATGTCCGGATGTGGTGTGTAGCTGGCTAGAACCGGCCACGTTGCTCCTGGTCTACCTAGTGGACCGAGCCTGGTGATGTGATCATTGTGTTTTAGGGTGCCTTTAAACCAGAGCAGGTGCTCTTGGTATTTTAATTGGATTTCAATCTCCTCGAAAGGAGCATACTCATCCGGTGGTTCCTCTATTTTGTAATAGTGAAACTCGTGTGTTGTAGCGTTTGCCGCTGGAAAGTTTATCCATGAATAGAATACCTCTGTCTGCCAATATTCGTGTGCCTCTATCACGAAAATTACGGTACCACCTCGTGAGGTCAGTCCGTTTTCTATAAGTTTTAACGTTATAGTTTTTCTTATGTTTGCCGGGATGATAATCGCATCCGGTTCATTAATTCCTGTATCATCGGATTCCTGCTGAGTCGCATTTACTGCGGCTTCAGCAGTCCCGTTGTTCCCGCCTTCTCCTGGCATTTTACTGTCAGGAAGGTCTTTTGTTGCAGATCAGGTTTCAAGGAGACAAAGATTAGGTGCACAATATTTTGGAACACTGTATCCTTCAACGCTGAATAAACCAGAAACTCTACATAGGAATCTCTTCCTACTAAGTTCGGGCGGATTTTAACCTTTCACCCACTCCAGACGTCTATTGGAGTATTTACGGGAGAAAGGATCTGTGTGAAAATGCACGACTGAGTTACTCTAAAGTCTTGCATTAGTTTTATCGCCTTACCAAACGTTGGGCGCCATGTAGTGTAGTTCCTATTTTCCCTATAGGCCCTGCGCATTGGAATAACATAAACAGCAGTGTAGACGTAGGAGTGCGGTCTTCTAGGTCTCTACTGACTATGTTAGACTTAATTGGGTTTGTACCAGCTAGCTCAGAGGTCACTGGAAACTTTCTTGACTGAATAGGAAGTGATCAGCTTCCCTGGCTCAGACAAGAAGGGAATCAGTTTTCCAACAACCGCATTAACATGACAACTTTGCTCCTCAGAATAAGAGTCAATCTCTAGAGTTGTGTGAAACAATAGACAGCTATTTCACTCAGTCAGTTGTGCAGGATTACTTTCACCAGTTATGCAGAGAATAGAGAGACTGGCGTTTTCAATAAAAGGTATTATTTATTGAACAGTCTTCCTTCTCATGCAAGAGAAATGAATTGCCACAATTGCAAGACTTGTCATTATAAAAAGTGCGTACAGTAAAAGGAGTATTGCGAAATAATACTGTAAAAGCATTGATATGGTTTCTTAGCCATAAGATGGTTAAAATGAATAAAATATATACATTCATATATACATTTGGCTAACGTCCTCAACTGGTGCTTCTAACTACGCCTACCCCGGTGTACCTGACCTAAGCCTAATACATGGGAGGGAGCAAGGAAGTAGCAGTTTAAGTTAAGTTGGTTTTGCCAAGGGTTTGCTTCAAGAATTCTCTCTAAGGGTTTAGTCAGCACCGTACCTCTGGAATAGATTGTTGGAGGTCTGGTATCTCCGCTCAGGACTCGATATTCCAGTTACCCGCAAGGGTAGGCTGGAAACGCCGGAGCTGGATATTCTCGGCAGGAGAAAAGACAGCGTCTTTCTCAGCACGTCAAGGAGGAGGGGCAGCGTCCTTGGGCTTCTCCCATCTGCTGGGCTCTCTGCAAGGGACAGCTGTTCTGCTCCAGTATTCACCACCACCGTGTTTGCTTAAGGCAACGTCGGTATTATTTATACCTGAAAGGTGCCGAGTTTGACGTATTTTTTTGGACATAAGACATCAATAAAGTTGTCACTAAGAACTGGTTGTTCTTACAGTGCTTGCAAGAGTTCTATTACTAATCAAAACAAAGCAAGCAGGGCTTTCTCAGGTTGCTGGGGGGTTTGAGCTGTCGAAAGAACTCGGTGTGTTATCTAGGAATCTAAGGAAGTGGCTTCTGCTGTGTCATGTACTGTAATGAGCTGCAGAGACGAGTTACTGAAATATGGCTCTGATCGTTTATGCCATTATAGGGATATCTATTGATTATAGCCGTATAGGGGCATGAGGTCACAATATTGATCGAGGTCCTAGATAGAACACAACACCGCTATTGTTAAAAGTGAAAGGCCCAGCCCTAGTAGCTCACATCCCTCTAGCTGAGGTAATTTCTACTGCCGATGCAATAATTAGTAACGATATGCGGATGGTCAAATGGTCCTGTGTAGTTAAAAATGATAGTTCTCTTACAAGCATGAATGTTGAGGTCTCAAATACATTAGTTCTCCTCAAAAATTTTAAAAGCAAGGATGAAATTATTGGTAATATTACACACATTCATGAGACTATGTTCAAACACATTAGGCGTTATTTCACTAAACCTCATAAAACCCCTGAGAGCCTGTTTATAAGCATGACCACTGGTATAATAAGGCATGTAAGGTGGCATATAAGCAACTGGCTGGGGCCATAAAATCTAATGACGTAGTCAGAATAAGAATGGCCCGCAAGCGGTATAAAACCACGCAAAAAATGGCAAAAAAGGCATGGGAGGAACAAAGATGGTGGGAACTTTTGCAAGCTAGTAAGGGGAACAACACGAAAGCGTTCTGGCAGCTTGTTAAATGGGGCAGAGGAGGCCAAGGAAGTGCTCCGTCAAATCATATTGCCCCAAACCAATGGGTATCTTTTTTTGAGCAACAATTTGCTGTTGCCGAGAATACACTCCCATTTATAGCTCCAAGTGTGGCGTCCCCGGCAAAATTCTCTTTAAAGGAAGTTGAAATCGCAGTGACCTCAGCACCAAAAGGTAGGGCAGCAGGCCCCAACTGTGCCCAGTGGATTTATTTTTATGTGACAAGGGAAACTGGTTTGGGTACATTTTGTTTCTTGTTAATGCAATTGCCGGTGGACTCATGGTGTGGGGCGGAAATTCTCCCTATTTACAAAAAGGGGGACTGTTCCAGCCCTAACAATTACAGGCCTATCAGCCTGATCGATTGTACTCAAAATATCATGGGTAGATTGGTCCTGAATAGAATTCAGATATGGATAACAGAGAACAACATACTATCCCCTTTTCAATCAGGTTTTAGGGCCTCTGTAAGCACATAGATCAAGTTTTTTATTTTTTTCTAATCTATTGACGTGTTGTAGTGTTAGCGGGTGGAACTATCTATGCTACTTTTCTAGATCTCAAAGCAGCTTTTGATTCAATCCCGAGAAATAAGCTTTGGGCCGCATTGAGAGATCTAGGGATCCCCTCTGAACTTTTGCAGCTGGTGGTTAAATTGCACAAATCAAATTACACGCAAGTTCGATGGGGTGCTCAAGGAAATACCAACCCAAATCCCCAATTTCTAAAGGGGTTCGCCAAGGATGCGTGCTGGCCCCAACCTTGTTTTCACTTTTTATAAATGGTGTCGTTAGTTATTTTTATGTCTGTCCAACTGATGCCCCTTCCGTTAAAGGCATTAAAGTACCAATACTCATGTTTGCAGACAAAACTCTAATTTTGTCCGAAAGGCAAACCGGGCTGCAGAAAGCACTGTTGCATTTTGAGACATTCTGCAGTGATCATGAGTTATTGGTAAATGTCGGAAAGACAAAGTTTATGGTGTTACATAACCATAAAGCCATTAAAGTCAAATGTGGTTATGAGCAATAAGTCCCTAGAGCAAACCGATTTGTTTACCTATCTCGGAGTAAGCATCAACCGTAAGTTAAAATGGAAGCCCCAAATAGAAATAATGGCGCTTAAACATTCACAGGCAGCAGGGGTGATTCTGAAAGAACATAGGCTTTCCCAGACAAAGCCAATAGGCCCTGCACTTAAGATTTATCATGTCAAGGTTATAGCGTCAATTCCGTATGGGGCAGAACTCTGGGGGTTCGAAAATCTGTCCTCATTAGCCCAGGCCCAGAAAAGTTTTCTTCAAGGCTTGGTTGGTCTTCCCCAGAGTACTCCGCTTACACCATTATATTTTGACTTGGGGAGCCATTCACTGACTGGGGTTGCAAGGTTTAAACCATTGGCCTATTGAAAAAGGATTTGGTCCACTCCGTAACTGGCCCATTATGCCTCAGCCCTTATGTACATCAGAGGACTTGATATTTCCCATAAGATCTGCTGGTTATATCAGGTCAAAAGATCCCTGGTGGACATGGGCATGGGGCATCTTTGGGAGGACCCAGCCCACAATACCTTTCCATCCAAAAAAGCATTTAAAGATGCATACTGGGCTATGGTCAGATTTGGTACCCTGAGTCAATCTGGGTCTTCTTCATTGACCGGTTCCTTTTTAGAGCATAAGTCAGAACCATTATATGAGGAAATTTGGCCACTTGACAGAAAACTTTATTTTCAGTTCCGTATAGGAACACTGCCAACTAAAGATTTCACCAAGACATGGTATCCTTCCCAAGATAGTAAATGTCAATTTTGTCAGAATAAGGACGAAACAACACCCCACATACTCTTTGTATGTCCAGCTTACTGTTCGCCACAGAGAAAATGGCTTAAACCATTGTGTCGGAATCTTGGAACTAGGTCGAGCGACACCGCGCTAAGAATACTTAAGACTAACACCCAAGAGGCTATTGTGATAGCTATAGCGAAGTTCCTTGGGTGGACGTGGAGATTACGTCAAAAGACCAATAACTAGCAGACTGCAACAGTGCTTATTACTACTCAGTCTTCTGCTTAGTAGTTTTTTAGTATTGTTTTACAAATATTTATACATTTTTAATATCGGTGTATTTGAACTGGGACCAGCCGTTCTTGATTATTATATGAATTGTCTTCTTAGCCCATATGCTTTTTTAAATCTTTTTAATTCGATGTATTTAACCTCACACAATTACATTATTTGTATAGTCCTTGACAAGAAATTAGTTTTATGTATCCTGTATTGATGTAAATATTCTTGGTTTTTTTTATCAATTCGGTCGAAATAAAGACTATTAAAATGAAAATTAAATATGGCCGAAAATATTGTGTTTCCCGTATAGGTGCATCTGAGTGGATAAATGGTAGAGAATATTTAGTAGATATTCTGTGCCATATATATGCTAGATCCTTAATAAACAGACCCACTTAAAATAGTTGGGATCCTCAAGTCTATACATAAACAATCTACAATCAGGAGCAGCAAACTGTAGAGTCTGGATTGTCAGTTGTCAGGAGGTTGCAAAGATGCCCAGTAAACGCAGCCCTAAGGTATAGCTCGATAACATGGAACTAAAGCCCTTCTGATGAAACATAATAAGCTGTATTGAGCGCCTAGCCAGCCTATAACCCCCAAATAAAATTTCGAATGGTACCTTCAGTTCTTTAAAGTAAGAGGTTGGGGCCCTTAGCAGAATTGTCTGAAATAAATATAAAAATGTGGGTATAACATTTATTTTAATAATATTATACCGGCCAATAATGCTGATTGGTAGCTTATTCCAGGATTTTAGATTCTTTATAACGGATTGTAAGAGAGGCTCATTGTTGAATTTAACAATTTATTCCACCTGCGGACAGCATTATTACAAATCACCCAGATCTACAACTGGAGGATATCCTTCCTATGTCTTGGTCAGAACATATGGCGGTTGGTTTCAGTATTAATTTATCTTCCAGCCAGGTTAAATCTACACAGGCGTGAAATCAAATAATGATGGGGAGTTAATTGAGACTTTGGAATCCTCTCAACCTTCCTTAATGGGTGATCCTAATATAGCCACAACCAGCTGTGCAGAGTGGATTAAGCAAGCAGCAAAGAAACTAGCACCTGTCAAATATATTAGAAGGTGCCATAGTTTTCCCCCCAAGCTCAGGGACATGAAAAAGAGCTGTCAGACCCGGAGAGAGTCTGGAGGAGGAAGTACTCCACCGACGAAAATGTAAAGTATAAGCAACTTATTAAGGAGTTACAAAACAATGAACAAAGATGAAAAAACGAACTACTATACTGAACAAATTAAACTGGCAAAAAATTCATCCAGAGAGCTCTTTAAAGAAGTTTGTGAGCTCCCAGGCCCACCCACTATCAATTCCTTAATTACGAGCCAAACATTTTGCATTTTGCAATAGCCTGGCTGACTTTTTTTTTTAAAGTTGCCACAATATATAGGAACTATGAAGTCATCAGCACTAAAAATACCCCAAATGTAGAGTGTGACTTTTAGAATCAAGTCACCTAAGGTTTTTTAATTTTCTATCTCTCACTACTGATAAAGTGTCAGAATTGATAAAACGAACTAAATCAGGTCCTCCATCGGACCATTGTCTGCCTACAATACTTCAAGAGATCGAAGGTGTAGTGTCTTCTCTCACCACACTCTTTTTTAAAAAAAATTTTTTTATTGACAACACGAATTAACTAAGCATAAATAGAGGCTTTTTTACATCAATAAAGTATAGCATACATAGTATTTTCAAAAACATAATATCACATTTTTCTGCAGACTAAATAATAAGCAATCAATCAGACACAATATGTAAACAAGAAAAGGTAAAGAAAACGGCAAGAAAAAAGAAAAAGGAACAATAGTACTATGTCAAAAAGAAAGTTCCCCAGATTTTATCCAGCTTCTTAAGCGACTGAACCCCTCTAATTCTAGCCAGGGAGGATTCCATAACATAAATTTCATTCACCAGTGACCACCATTTATTTATTTTATTTATTTGCAGGTTTGTATCGCGCTTGATTCAACTCCTTCCGAGTATCTCTGCGCCCTAAAAAAACACCAAAAGCATGGTCAAGCAGTCAATGGATAGCGGATTAATTCTGAAACAGAAATGTTTTGAGCTTCTTCCTGAAGCTCAAATGTTCAGGATATTGCCTCAAAGCAAGGGGAAGCTTGTTCCATAGAGTGGGACCAACTACCGATAAGGCCTTGCCACCCTGTCTGGCCTTTCTCACAGCTGGCACTCTCAGGAGAAGCTACTGGACCTAAGGGACCGAACCGGATTGTATGGAATGAATTTATCTCTCCAGTGCGATGGCCCTAATCTTTTTAGGCTCTTGTGGATTAAACAACAGGTCTTGAATTTTACCCTATTACGGACTGAGAGCCAATGCAATTTCTCCAAGAGGGGTTTAGACGGTGTCCTAGGGGGGGCATTTAGTACCAGCCAGGCAGCAGTATTTTGAATCATCTGGAGTTTGGCCAATACTCCATCATTGGCCGATAGCAGGAGGCCATTACAATAGTCAAAATGACTAAGTATCAGAGCTTGCCCCAAGGTTTTCCTGGTGAAGTCAGGTAGCAGGGGGAAAACCTTCTGCAGCAGGCCAATGACATGGAAACAGGAACCCACAGTGATGTTACAATGCTGTTTAAGAGAGAGTTCATGATTAAAGCGCACACCCAGATTTTTCACAACCAGCTTAGGTTCTAGGACCGGGCCAAGATCTCGCGGCCACCAGTCCGGGGTCCACAGGATCTTTGCTTCCCCAAAGAGCATAACCTCTGTTTTGCCTACGTTACATTGGAGGCAATTAGATGTCATCCAATTTGCTACCGCCTTCATGCCATTGGAAAAATATGTTTTCACCTCGTCGGTAAGAGTTTTAAAAGGAAACAGGAGCTGGGTATCATCTGCGTAAGATACCGGGATGAAAACGAACTCTCTCAAGATTCTAGCCAGGGTGGCCACGTAGATGTTGAAAAGAGTTGGGCTCAAACAGGAGCCCTGTGGCACCCCTTTGGTAATCTCTGTCTCCCCTGAACGAAATGTGCCCATGCTAACCGATTGAGTCCGGTTAGATAGGAAACTTCTTAACCAGGCCAGTGCTGTACTGACAAGTCCGATCTTAGCGAGCCGTTCAAGCAGAATATTATGGGATATAGTGTTGAATGCTGCCGACAAGTCTAACACTACCAGGACTAACGAATGACCCCCATCCTAGTGCATATGTAGATCATCCGTCACTGACAGTAGCGCCGACTCAGTACTGTGCTTCGGCCTAAAGCCAAATTGCGAGTGGTCTAGACTGCCGGTCTGTTTGATATAGCTCGAAAGGTGCCTGTTCACATGTCTTTCAGTGAGCTTTCCCATGAATGGAAGTAGGGATATCGGTCTGAGATTTGACAAATCCGTCCAAGGGATTGTAGCATTCTTCCTAATAGGTCTTACCGATGCCTTTTTCCATGCCATGGGCACTCGGCCTTCGGTCAATGATAGGTTCACAAGGCACTGAATCCCTGTGCCCAGTGTCTTAGCCACCACCGGCATCATTCTAGCTGGAATAGGGTCCGAAGGACTGCCACTCTTGGTTTGACTCACCAGGCACTGCACCTCTTCCAGAGAGATAAGAGGGAATGCACTAAGAGTGGCCGAGAATGTTTCTTCTTCGACCAGTGGCGATGGTAAATCTCCTATAGAAGACCGATTAGCATTTGTGATGGTATCATAGAGCTTATCTATCTTGCTTGTGAAGAATTGCGATATTTTATCGCATAGCTGTTGTGAGGAAAGTTCAGCACTCTCACGGGCCACTGGTTTCACCAAGGATTGTAGAATTTGGTACAATGCCCTGGGAGCATTGTGATTCTTGCGTGCGATCCGGATGGCCTTGTGATAGAGAGTGAGAGCTGACCAGTAGTGGTTCCTGTCATCCTCTCTATGTGATGTTCTCCAGACCTTTTCCAGCTTTCTGGTGACCTGTTTTATGGAGCGTAAATGTTCTGAAAACCACACTTCCTGTTTGTGTGCAGGGCGTGGATTGAACACTTTCATAGGGGCAATAATATCCACCGCTGTGCGAATAGCTTGATCATATTTGGCCAACACCGTTTCAACTCCCTCCGTATGACTAAAGGAGGGCTCAACAAACTTCTCCTGAAAAACCTCAGGGGTCACCTTATGCCATTGCCTCCGTCTATTGGGCAATGCTACAAGTTGAGAGGGAGGTTTACCTAGATTCGATGTATTGAATTCCATGATAAAATGATCTGTCCATTTTACCTGAGTAGGAGGAAAGCAATTGATATTTGGAGTATTCAAAAGGATAAGGTCCAGGGTATGCCCTGCCTGATGTGTAGGACCCATATTCCTCTGTGTAAGGCCAAGTAGTGCAAGATCAGTCAATATTGACTGTGCATTGCCACACTCCTTCAACTCGCTATGGACGTTATAATTTCCAAGGAGTAGGAATTTGCTTCCAGGATCGATATGTGCAGCCAATTCCTCCAACAGTGAAATGTAGAAATTTGGGCAGGGGCCGGGGGGGCGATAGACTAATGCCTCTTTACGACCAGCTTTATTAGGCATATTAATCTTAAAAATCATTAATTCCAACTCAGAGGTGCTACATTCTTCTAAAATTGAGATGGAAAGGTCGCTCCTATAGACAATGGCTATGCCTCCCCCAGTTTTGACTGGGCGGTCTAATCTAAGTATCTTATAGCCATCCCGATTCCCTAGTGTAATTGCTGGGACTGAGTGGTGTTTTAACCAAGTTTCGGTTAGGAAATATAGGTCTGGCTTTCGCGAGGAGATTAGCTCCCAGACTTCAGGGTAATGTTTAGATAACGATCGAATGTTACATAGCAGGTTCTTACAGCCTAGTAGCATGTTTGGCCCCCGCCCTTTAGTGGGCACATGCTGTGATTCCCTCGATTTCCTATCACATAATGTCTGGAAATGGCATTTTCTACAAGCGAAAGGGCCCTCCGGAGGAGTTCCCACCTCCCCAAAACATCCCGACTGAGAGGGCGATCGTAAGCCTACTAGTTCTCGCGAAGTGTAGCTTACCCGAGTAATAGCATGACAGCCAGGGACAACAGATGGAAATGCCATGGCCCCTAGCCCTGTCCGGTCGCGGATGGGAGCAGGCGGGCTTCTCTTTGGCTTGTCTTAGGCGCGTCCTTAGGCGCACCCCTGCGCGCGCCCGCTGCGTGCTCAGAGCGACAAGAAGGCTAAGTAGCCCTTCCTTGAGGAAAACTAGACCTCTACCCGCTTCGTGCAAGCGGAAGTGGAGTGTTTGTGTATGGCTCTTACCTGTCCGCCCTTCGCTCTACGGTGCAAATTGCCGAGTCGGACCGGGGCGGGCAGGCTACACTATCGAGCGCAGACTTCCTTGTGCGCGACTGGGTCTGTCACCCCCTGTGGCACCAAAAGCAGCGTGAGGAATTTAAAAACGGCGAACAAGTGTATTAAAATTAAATCAAGTTGTGCAATTTAAAAATAACATCAAAGGATTTCAGGCACCAAAATGCTTAGTCCAATTATAACTAGGCTTGAGGTAGCTTGCTGGTGTCAAAGCGGGTCGGGGAGACTCTGCCACTGTCCTCCCTACCGCGGTCAGCCGGCAGCTGCTCGCTGCCTAAGTAGCCATTCCTTGGGGAAAACTAGACCGCTACCCGCTTCGTGCAAGCAGAAGTGGAGTGTGTGTGTGTCTGGCTCTTACCTGTCCGCCCTCCGCTCTACGGCGCTAATTGCCGAGTCGGAACCGTGGCGGGCAGGCTACACTATCGAGCGCAGACTTCCCTGTGCGCGAGTGGGTCTCTGTCACCCCCTGTGGCACCAAAAGCAGCGTGAGGAATTTAAAAACGGCGAACAAGTGTATTAAAATTAAATCAAGTTTTGCAATTTTAAAATAACATCAAAGAATTTCAGGCACCAAAATGCTTAGTCCAATTATAACTAGGCTTGAGGTAGCTTGCTGGTGTCAAAGCGGGTCGGGGAGACTCTGCCACCGTCCTCCCTACCATTCACATACATGAGGTGAGTTCGTAGATATCCATGCCCTAGCGATGGTCAGTCGTGCGCAAGAAACAAGAACAGTTAATAAATCTTTATATGAGCCAGTAGAAGATTGCATGCCGAGTAATACCATTGTTGCTGATAGTGAAGTACAGAGCATTTGTTTCTGCTTCAAAATACTTTCTATCCCTACCTAAAACTCATGTAGCGATGGACAGGAGAAGAGCATATGTTCAAGATCTGCTGCAGCCAAACCGCATTTAGGGCACTTGGTACGGTCGCTTGTCATATTGCTTAGGGACCATTTAGTAATTCGTTGCGGGGTGTAATATAGATGACAGATTGTTTTATATAATTGAAGTCTTAAGCTGGAAGAATAAACAAGATTATTAATACAGCTAAATGAATAAGAAATATTGTGCGTGGTTATATGTGTCCCCAATTTGGTTGACCATTTCTCCGCTAGTTTAGGGCAATCATCAGCCTTAAATAAGCTAAGGCATTTATAGCCTATACTGATTAGGGATTTATTTTTTTCCATGTAAATACAAGTCCAGATTTCTGAATCTGATATTTCACTTAAGTTCATTTCGCGCATAAGAAAATCTCGTATTTGTATGTACTTAAACCGCGTTTGTTCAGGTAGATTATAAAGGAGCTTGAGTATCTCAAACTCCAGAAGACCAGTTCAGCCATATAAATCCCCTAACATTGTTATTCCAAATTTGGCCCAAACACTGCCTGCTCTGTCACTAAAAATCCCGGGTAATCCTGGATTGCCCCACAGTAATAATTTGGAATGAAAAAAAGAAGTCCTACCAATGGACATAATTGCATTCCATATATGTACTGCCTCCTTAGCGGTCTTGAACTTAACTCTCTTAAAGTAGTTCGGATCATTGGCTCTGGCCAAAAATTGTTTGGAATCCGAGCCTAGCAAAAAATGTATGGAAATAAAACAGATTGTGAGAATTAAAGAGGCTACGAAGTCGGCCCAAAAAAGTAGCATACTAATGTATTCTGAAATCTGGGAAATTGAGCCCCCCTTTAATAAGTGGTAACTTCAATAAGGATAGCGACCTTCGAGTTTTTATACCCCCAAATAAAACTGCTGAGAATCCCGTCCAGTTTTCGAAAGAATAAATTACTAACACATAAGGGGATAGACCTGAACAAATACAAAAATTTAGGTAGAATAGTCATTTTAATAAAATTAATCCTCCCTACCAAATTAAGAGGGACTGTATGCCATTTTTTTAAGAGAACTGAAGTTTCTTTCAATAAAGTATCATAATTAAGTGCGTTAATATCTCTTATATTGGTTGACATTTTAATCCCTAAATAAATGGCAGTCTGGTAAATACCAGAGACGGGAGCTAAAGGTTTATGGTTCAGGATGACTTGCGTTTTATTTAGATTTAATTTGTATCCGGAAACGGCTCCAAAATCACTAGCTTCCTCCGTAATTCCTACCATTGCTTCTACCACCTCTGTTGTATACAGCTAGGTCGTCGGCGTTCGCTATAATTTTAAGGGAATTTGTTCCATGAATAAATGGTTTAATATGTTCTTGAGACAGGAGTGCGTTTATAAATGGCTCATGGAAAGAGCCATTTATAAACGGCTGCAGTAATCTAATTAGAATTATCCGCAGCCTTCGACACAGCCTTCGACACGGTGAGCCACTCAGTCTGAAGCAACTACTAGTGAAGATAGATTTAGGCAGGTTAGCATTTGAGTTGTCATGCTCCTTCTTTACAGGAAGAGAACAATCGGTTTCATCGAGACCAAGGGCACCCTTCACGTTTCTGTATTGAAGGTGAGAAACCTAGGGGTAATTTATAAAGCCAAACTTTCCTTCACTAAACAGACTGATAAACTTGTTTCCTCTTGTTTCAGTTAAATATGTAAGGACATTTCTTCCCATTATCCCACCAGAACTTCAGAAGTCAATCATTATTTCCTAGTCCTGTCAAGAATGGACTACTACAATGCCCGTTATTTGGGCATGCAACATGGTTCCCTTAAAAAACTGCAGAGAGTGCAGAATGCTGCTGCACGTCTCCTCAAAAACATTAGAAAATTAAATCCAATTCCCAGTGTTTTAGAGGAGCTTCTTTGGCTCCCATTAAAAAAGAGAGTGGATTTTAAAGCTTTGTGCATAGTGCATAAAGCACTCCATCTTACTGGCCCTGCATACCTGAAAAATACATTATTTTGATACTCACCAACTCAGCTCAGCAAACTTACCAGGAGAGCTCGGGTGGGGTGTCTTTGCCCTTCTTGCCGCAAACCTTGCCCTCTTCATTTCCGGAATCGCGGCCTGCCTCCCGCTGCACGGCCCCGCTCCCACTAACTGCGGGGGAAGCGCCGGCCCCAGCGTGGAGGTCAGGTAAGGGAACTGCAAGTCCCAGCCTGCCCGAAGGGACCCACGTGATCGGACTAGAGCGACTGAAGGCGCATTTAACCACCATCAACGCTCCCTCGCGGGACGAGAGCGGGACGCCGGGCTAAGCCCGGGCAAAGGGCGGGCCCTCTGTGGCCCTCCCTGGACCGAAGGGGACAGGACAGGCCCCCTCCCTTGACCCTACTGCGAGAGGAGGTAGAGTGTATCCACATACTATTTGACTATTTCTGTAGTTCAATTAATCCAACTCTAAACATGCCATGCAAGGGGGGAACAAGCTTAGCTACGCAGAGGGGCCAAGGTCAAGGGGTACAAAAGCATCACATGATAAGCACAAGCACATATGGCGGGATGCCCGCCACCCCCTCCCAACACCGATTCCCAATGGGAGTAGACAGACACAGGTTTGAGCTTTTGGAAGGCGGGGGGGAGTTACCCCCCCGGCCATATTTATTAAAATATGAAACAAAATTTAAAACATTAAATACAAGTTTCATGAATTACTTTACAATTTTACATTTATTACATTTCGATGAAGACATGTTCTTTGGCTAACCTTAACAAATCTCTAATACAAAGGTTTCCTAGCCGAGTCTAGCATCCTGTAAATGCATACATTCTAAATTAAAATTGTACATCCTAGCATTAAGGGCCAACGGCAAGGTCTTAACCGGTGTCAGATCCCTACTACCAAAATCCCGCCCTCACGGTGTGAGTGGCGCATGCGCAGAGGACTTTACCCTCATTGCCAACTGTAACTTCCCTTGTCGTGGGGGCCCCCTTTTCATTCTATGCCATTTTTAAAGGTCGTCCGAGTTCCCGTGTGAGGTATCTGTAGGAAGGACAGCGTGGACTCCCCCCCATCCCCACACTCTCTATCCGCCGTCGTGGATATCCGGCCCCCGGGAAATTCGTAGGAGGGGCATCTAGCCGCCTCCCCCCTGGGAGGGGCCTATGACCGTCTCCCCCTAGGCGACCCATCCTTAGTGGGTGCCGCCTCCCCGTGGAAGGGGCCAATGGCCGCCTCCCCCCGGGCGCTCCCATCCATTCTGGGTGGCGCCCCCCTCTAGGGACCTTGAAATTACTGCTCACCGATCATGACCTTACCGCCACAGGCCGGATAGTTGACCGACTATCCGGCCCCCCCACTCCTCCTAAAGGTCATGCTTCCTCAAACCCCTTAACCATGCTATGAAGTCTCCTATGAGTAAATCATTTCCTTCCCTGGACAGGTGAACCCCATCATTCAGATATATGTGATCTCCCCGAATACACCCGTGAGGAATGCTATGCAACTGCGCGGAGCGAAACAATTTCCCAACTTTATTGTTAACCCTTTTCACAGAGTGGTTCAATGCTGACACTGAAATGCCCCCCCACCAACTCTTCCTGGGGATCATGTTGGACCAGGCAATCGTGCACCCCGGGACTTTTTTAGCCAACCAGCTAACTGCCGACAGGATGTGTTCTAATAACACTCGTCTTCCCAGTGTCACCAAGTCATTGCCCCCCAGGTGTACTATGACTACAGATGGCGGTGACCTTTGCCGCCCTAAAAGACCCTCAAAAAACGATTGAAATTGGTCAAAACAGAGTCCGCCCTTCCCATGGAAGGTCACTCTGTACCCGTATTCCCCAGATGCGTGAGTCGCGTCACCTGCCTTGAATACGTCCCCGGCGCGCCTCACATATGAGTGGCCCACGACTCATACCACTCTCTCTCCAGTCGGTGATCCTCGACCGCTGGTCTCCTGATGCTGGGTCGACTTCCAATTCCGCCCCGCGTGACAGGCTCGCGAAACTGTAATGCAAACAAAAGACAAGAAGCGTGAGTGCATGCCAATTGATCTTTACAACATCTGCAATCGCACATACCTTTTGAAGCAATTCGAGGACCAACGGCCCAGCTGCTTCACTTCCTCCTCACTCTGACCCCGGGCTGTAGCCTCAGTAGCAGCCCCTATCCTAAATGAGTGGGTCCCAAAATCGCACGGGTCCATGCCCGCGGCAGCGATTGACAGCGCCAGCAACCTCTGAAACTGAAATCTCGTCAGCGGGGTGCCATCCTTGTGCCTAAGCAAACTCCCCCCCCATGTAGCCGTCCTCAGTGCCAAGTATTCCTCTACACACTTTATCGGACAAGTGGGGGACCCCGTGTGCGCTGCACGATAATACTATCCCCCATAGCTCCCTGGTCAGTCTTGGACCTGGCTATAGAGATTACCATAGAATCACCCCATATTTGGACGTGATCCCTGCCCAGGCCTCCCTCCATATCCTTCTTGTTCTTTGCGACAAGTTCGCTCACCCGCATAGCCCCATGGAATGCCAAGGCGAAAGCTGCCCGGAACAGAACTGCTTCGTAAAGGGAGGAGCACGTCTCATCTAGCTTTGCTACAAGTAGAGACAATCTGTCTAAACCAATCGGGCGCCTCGTATCCCGCTTGCGGCCCTCGAGGCGTCGCCAGCCACGGAGTGCCTTCCTCACAAAAAAGGAATTCGTCGGATCTCTTATGCCATGCACCTGTGCCATGAATGAAATGGCCGCCCTATGTCTATTGGCCGTTGCCGCTGATCGGCCTTCTCTATGCAGCGCAACCAGGAATGCCAGGAAGGATTCCTCCTGACCCCAGCTCTGTCTCCCTGATTGACCTAAAAATGTGCAGTAGGAACGAAACGCCCCTTCGTATGCCTTCCTTGTCCTAGGAGCTAAGCTGGCTGCCACGAGGTCTTGTAATCCGGGGCACCGATTAGCCATAGTGCTTCGGGGAACGGTGCCGCCACTAGGTCCGCTGTGGGTAGATAGCCCCTGAAAGCCTGCATGTGTGAACGAGAGAGTGCATCAGCTGCATAATTCAGTACGCCTGGCACATGTTGTGCCCTGAACTGTACATTCAATTTCATGCAACGCAAAACAATTTCTTTCATCAATCTCAAGATCCACTTGCAGCGGGCTGCCTGCTGATTAATGCACTCAACCACAGTCATATTATCAGACCAAAACACCACCGAGCGGTCCCTGAAGTCGTCTGGCCATGCCATCAAAGCAACCCAAATGGGAAATAGCTCTAGGAATCCAATGTTACCTGTCAGACCGCTGGAGTGCCACCACGTCGGCCATACTTGTGCCGACCATTGATTACCAAAGATGGCGCCAAATCCCACGCTCCCAGCCGAGTCGGTCCACAAACCTAGTTCATCCAAAGAAGCTGGTGGTTTGTTCCACACAACTCGACCGTTGAAGTCCGCCAGAAATGCCAACCAAATGCGCATATCCTGCCGGACCTCTGCCGACAGTCTCGTACGGTGGTGTCCCTCCTTGAGACCAACCATAGCTTGTGCAATAGAGCGTGAGAAGGGGCGGGCCATTGGTATCACCCTTAAGGCAAAGTTAAGCTGACCCACTGTTTGCTGTAACTGGTGCAGGGTCACTTTCTCCTTGCCCAGGCATTGCGTCAAGGAAGCCCTAAACTTGGCCACCTTTTCCATCGGTAAACGGAAACATCCCTCCACAGAATCGAGCTCAATTCCCAAAAACTCGAGTGAAGTAGATGGTCCAACCGTCTTACCTGGTGCCAATGGGACTCCGAACTCCCGCATGAGAATGCAGAAGTCCAGCAGCGCCTGCGCACATGTCGTATCGCCGGCTGCTCCCAGAAACAGGAAGTCATCTAGATAGTGCATAACATGCCTATGCCCCGTGGCCTCAGTGAATGCCCACTCTAAAAAACAGCTGAACATTTCAAAATAGGCACAAGAAATGGAGCAACCCATAGGCATGCATTTATCCATGTAATAACTCCCCTGAAATGCAAAACCTAGCAAGCGCTGATCTCGCGGGTGTACCGGGAGCGACCGGAATGCCGATTCGATGTCTGATTTCGCCATCAGCGCTCCGGGGCCCAAGTGATTTAACATGGCTACGGCATCATCGAACGATGCGTACCGCACCGAACAAATATCTGGGTCAATGGCTTCGTTCACCGAAGAACCCCTTGGGGCAGACAAGTTGTGAATGAGTCTAAACTCCCCTGGGTCTTTCTTCGGGACCACCCCTAGCGGGGAACACACGAAATCCGCCACCGGCGGGCGGTGAAAAGGCCCCGCCACCCGCCCCAGACTGACTTCTTTGGAAATTTTTCTTGCAGCTACGCCTGGGTTATGTTGTACAGATAACTGATTTTTACAGAAGGAGTCCCCCTGAAAATCCCCCGCCGGGATGTTGAAGCCGTGTAGGAATCCATTCCTCAACACCCCGGCGGATACATGATCAGAGTATTTGTTCAACCAAGGGGTCAGAGCCATGATATCGACAGGTGTAGACAATCCGTTACAAAACATCACCTCACTCTTGCTTAGACCCCCCCTTTTCCTCCCGTTCCGCTGTTTTTAGATCTACAGCTATTCTCCGGGTGTGAGGAGTTCCCACAGCCCGCACACGCATGCCTGAACCTACATGTTCCCTGGGGCCTGCTACAGTTGCCTCTATTGAAGCCCCAACAAACCCCCCGCTTGCCGCCATTCCCGCCGGTCTTGGGCTGATATTCCCCACCGGCGCCCGCTCGAAAGGGCACTGCGGGCTTCTGGCGAGCTGTCCCCGACCCGCTCCCGCCCGGCGAAGACGTACCTGCCGCCCCAGGCAAGAGTTGCTTGTGCCATGACACCGAGTCGAGGCAATCCCAGGTCAAAGTTGCATCAAACTCTTTCGCTTTTCGGAATTTCATATCGTAACCTTTCCACTCATCCCCCTCATACATGGTATAAAAATCCATAATCCTGTTCTGATAACAGGTCAACTCAGTCATGACTTCAGGCTTTCGTTCCCCCATGACTGCCGTAAATATCAAAAAGGCCTTTACCCAATTCGCTACCGTCTCATCGACCCTAAATTCCGCCATCTTGGCCCGCCATACACTGGGGTGCCATAAATCCTTCTGGGATTTCGCATATTCCATCTCACTATGGTCAGTCAACAATGAAAACATATTCACATATTTCTCCCCCCATATCAGTTCCTTTGTTCGCGCCTTGAAGGTAACGAACCCTCCCCTGCCATTGGCAATGTGTGCTTACCAGGTTCGACCGTCGTGTCTGTCGCCTTTTCCCGGCTAACCGCAGGTCCTCCTGGCGCCACCTGTGGGGGAACAAGAGGAACATTCGCCGTCGCGGCCTCTCTCGACTGCCGTAACTGCCCGATTATTAGTCTAGCCTCCTCGGCTGGGTCCCCCGCGGCCACTGCCCCCCCCCGCTTTCTTCTTGAGCCATGGCAACACTGCCGCTAACTGGATAGCTAGTTCCGGGGGCATCTCCTCATCACTAACAGGAGTAACCACAACGGGGATCGGTAAACCTATACCTGGGTTTGGTACCGGGCTGCCCGCCGGTGTGATGGGGGCGATTGGGGGTACCTCAGGAACCAGATCTTCCCCAGAAACCGCCCTCCTCTTAACACGCTTTCCCCTACCCTCAGGGACGACTCCCGGCAAGGCCGGGCCTATTACCTTCTTAGGACGGCCTGAGCTGTTCTGGGCCGCTAACTGTTTTTTAACATCGGCCAAACCTCGACCGATCGAGTCAACTTTACCGAGTTTTCGGTCCATGATCGCGATTTGATTTGACAAGGTGCGCAGTACCTTCTCCAACTCGGAGCTCTTTCCTGCTTTCTTGCCGACCATAGCTGCGTATACTCTGGACTCGTTGATCAACGAGGTCCTGGATCCTTTCGTACTCCAAATAACTGAAAGAGAAACAACAAGATTACAAGTTTTCAAAATTGCCGCTTGTTCCGTCGAGGGCTCACGAGCAACGAGTTGGTGCAGCCTTCAGAGCGCAGGAACAAGAGGACGCTTCATCGGATTCCCGCTTTATTTATCCATCTGGGGAGGGCGGGGACCCTCCTCCGGTACGCCTACTGGGGCGTGGTCTTCCGTGCGGGTGTCTAGGACAACCCCTCCAGGGGCGGAAAGGGCGCGCCCCGGCTACGCCACTTCGGGCATACCAGCCGAGCCACGCCTCCCGCCCAAAATGATTTCCCGGGGGGATCGGGGCACCCGCCCATACGTTCGGGGGGACCGAGTGGTCGCCCCTCTTCATTGCCTACTGTCCTTGAGATAGACAACAATTCTCCTCGTTACTCTCCAATCAGTACGCAATCTCCCCCACAAACTTCACCAAGAGTGCAAAACCTGTCCCTGTGGGATGAACTAAACATTCTATGCTGTACTAAGTACGTTATAGTGGAATCACCTTCTCCTGCTAAAGGCACCAGCACTTCAAGTACTAAAGGCAGTATACGGGAATCTCCCTTTTTACCTAAGAAAGACAACACCCAAGACTCAGTCCTCCCTCGGCCATTACCCCTTAAAAGAAAGCATGATGAAGACAATGCCGAAGGGAATCAATCTAAATTCCATTAACTATCCGTAAGCCCTACATCACCTGCCAATAATCTCCCTATCACCATGGAGACTGCAGACAAACTGGATGATTCTATACTCTACCCCCAGTTGTCTCTATTGATCCAGATCGAGCAACTTGTTAAAACCATCATTTCCCCACTAGTAGAAAAAATTAATTCCATAGGGGAAAGGCTCTCAGGTCTAGAGAATAAAATCACAGCCATTCTGACACCTATCAATAATTCAGTAACATCGAATCGCTCCCAGCCATTTACTACCTTGGAAACAGCCAAGTCAACTCCCAATCACAAAAACGCCCAAGTCACATCACAACCACCTAAAATCCCAGACTCAACCGCTTCCAAAGCCCCCTTCCAATCTGCTTTATCTAGGTCCTCAGGGGTTAAAACAGCACGCAAACCACCATACATACACCTTCCCCCAGAAGCCGCGCCATATGTGTCCGTCCTCTCAGGAGTACCAGCACTAGCAATGGGAAAAGCCGAAAGACAGCAGGACCTATTGAATAAGGTCATATTCTGGTAGGGAAAAAACAGACCCCTACCACCGGATCAAGATGGCAGAATCCTGAGTGTGAGAAGGGTGGGCTGGCTGAGCTCACTACCAAAAAACATTCCTGGGGACTTCGTACTGGTTAAATTCAGGAACCGGAACATCGTCCCGTACCTAAGATCCTGCCCGCCCCAAGAAGGAGATGGCCCAATACGCACTTGGGATTTACTTGACTTTTATCCATGCACGCCAAATATCCCCCTGTTAAGACCAACAGTAGAGCACCACCACCCGCTGGGAGAGGGGGTCCACGTATCCAGTGGTATTAGTTTCTCCGTTCCCAATAGATTTGAATCATTGTACAATTGTCGCAACTCTTGAGTGCTCCCACCTAAAGGGACAATTTTATGTATTTCTACAGCTGACAGGGTTAAATCGCATGAATAACATGTCACACTATGGAACTTTGAGGTTGGGGATATGTCTTTTTAACCTGAAGTTATGTTGTTATTGAATGTATGTATTTATTTTAAGATTGTTTTTATGTACGCTTTTATGATTTTAAAACAAAAATAGAATAAAGCATTTTCGTATCGTATCGTTTCGTACTCACCAACTCAAAAACAGTGAGCATTCATAGAATCCACAAGGCACTGTGGGCTGGCAGAAATTGTGTTCCCCCCTGCCAGCTGTGTAATCAGCTACCCTTGCACCTTAGTTGCCTGTCAAATTTAATGACCTTCAGGAAACATCTTAAAAGGAGGCTTTTTTCATCCCAGATTTAGTAATCTTTACTTGCAGTATTTTCGCTCTCAGTAGACACCAGTGGCAAGACGCCCTCTGGAATACGACACACTTTATAAAATTAAGTATCAAATACCATTGCCCACCAGTATTGCCAGAACAGAGGGAGAGCGGTAGAAGAGGCTGGCATGCCCGTGAACAGAGGTGCCACAGAGTAGTCGGCATGAGGCCTCATACTGAGGAAAACCAGCACTAGCTCCAAGGGGTCGTGTTAGGAGGTCGCAGAAAGAGTGGGAAAGAATACGGCGGACCTAGGTTCCACAGGGTGGGAGACCGCGTGTCAAGAGGCCAGACCTCGCCGTGCAGAGGGGGTGGGGGAGAGGGGTGGGTGGGGGAGGGGTGTGGGGGTTCCCTGTCAGTGAAAGGTCATGGGCAAAGATAAAGCTGCACGCTCGGCTGGATCCAACACCATCACACAATACACTATGCCGCGCCACCTCCCACAGTGTATCATGAGACAGACGGGGTGGGGGGGGGGTAGAGGCGAGAACAGCAGGGAACCTTCGCATGCCGAGCTCCTAGCTGCCATTCAGGGGTCCAGGAAGGCCCTGGAGAACCAAATTGAGTCAATGTCGATTGATGTGAACCTTCTGAGAACAGACCTGTGAAAGGAGGCAGATAAGGTGACCGCAGCAGAGGAAGACTTTGTAGGCCTGAAGGGCAAGGTGGCAACACTCAAGAGGCAAGTGGCCCAAATGTCTACAGCAACAAAAGCCCTGGAACGCCGGGCTGAGGAAGCGGAGGAGCATGCCCAGGGCAGAATATAGAGGGTGGAGGTCTGTGGAGCAGTTCCTTGAGCAGTGGATCAGAACCCAGCTGCACCCCTGGGGCCTTTCTGACGTAGTCGCTGAGAGGGTGCATAGAGCCCTGGTGCCGCCGCCCCGCACCCCCGGGAACTACGTGCATTTCGAGTCAAAGTGCTGAATTACAGAGACTGTATCCTGCGTGCCACTTGGGAACAATGCAACAATGCAACCTCAACCATGAGAATAATGAAATAAACATATAGGCGGATTATACAAAACAAGTTCAGGAACAGAGAAAAACATTATCCAGTATTAGGGGTGTCTTCATAGATTCACATGCCTGAATCATTCCCCGTCGTCAGAATGGGAGTCCCCGGTGCATAAATAAAGTAATGTCCCATAGACATATAGATAAATAGGCCTAAAGGCCTCACATTAGTAACCTAACTATGTCCTTTTGTAAAAAGGACCAAACTCTAGAAAAGAGCCAATCAGCTGTCACCTCCCTCTAGAACCCTCCTGGAAGGAGCCGCAGTCCCTCAGATGTTCGTACGCACAATGCTAAGTAGGCGTATTACTGAAAGAAGTAGGCGAGCCCTTCCAGGGGAGGCGGGAGGGTTGCATGTGAATCTATGAAAGACACCAATACTGGATAACTGCAGTTACAGGTAAGGAACGCATTTCTTATCCAGTATTAGGAGTGTTTTCATAGATTCACATGCCTGAATCAGAATAGCAAGAAATGAATAAAGCACATTTCGGATAGTATAAGATATACCAGTCATTAGTCTCCTCTCACCCTGGAACTCCTCAATCAACTCATTGATAAGCTTAAATCAGGATCCCCTCTGCAATCCTTGGGTGATACTGCAGTTTCCACTCTGGTCCTACAGCTATGGAGCATCCTCATTGGCCCATGTAACACATATCAACTTCCTCCCTTTTCCAGGCAAGTAAAAACGATTCCATTGGCTGCCAATGCAGTTTCCATTTCCTGTTTTAGTAAAAACGATTCCATTGGCTGATACTGCAATTTCCACTCTGGTCCTACAGCTATGGAGCATCCTCACTGGCCCATGTAACACTTTTTAACTTCCTCCCTGTTCAGGTCAAGTCAAAACGATTCTATTGGCTGATAAAACAGTTTCCACTCTGGTCCTACAGCTACGGAGCATTCCCATTGGCCCATGTAACATATATTAACTTCCTCCCCGATCCAGTCGGTACCTCCCCCTCGGCTCAGGATCAGTCCAGGGGTACCGACGGACAGGTGAGGAAGCGACGCCAGCCAAGCTCATGCAGCCCTCTAAAGCGAAGCCGTTTCCTACTTCATATTTAGGAAAGCGCTCATTTTCCAGCTTTACATAGCGAAGCGTTTCTCTATTTTCATTCTTAGGCGAGCGCTCTGGATATCAGCATATAGGCTTTTGGATGACAATTACAAAGCGAAGTTTGATGAGCTCCTTATGTATTATTGTCACTAAATGAACTAGGTTCGCTATCAGCCAGCCTTGAAGGGCTTTTTTCACTGCTCTTACATTGATATACTGTTAGAATCAGAGATTTGTTACTAACTGTGTCTCACTCTCACGGCAGCCCTTGCAGTTGCTGTCTGTCATGTACTCAGAAACAATGCCTAGGTTTTTAGCACTTTGTGCCAGTGAATCATTAGTATGGATGTGATCTAACCAGACACCCACTATTCTATTTCACGAATTAGAGCGGGGCCTCCAACCCTGAGCAGTGGCCAGGAAGAGGTGAGGCTTTCTCCCAAGCATTTTTGGGTGAGTAAAAATAAATAATAAAATATATCTCTATCGTTTTGGAGAATGACCTATTGGCATAAAGAAACATATGGCGCAAAAATAATAGAAATGTGTGTCTGTGTTCTACCTATTTGTTGTCCCCTGTTGTGTATCTTCCTTTTTAGGAAAGAATCCTAAATACCTTATGAAACAGACATCCCCCGTCTAGAAAATCCAATGTACGGTAGGATGTTTGGTATCATTAATTTGTGTTAATTTTTGCTTTTTTCACTAAGCTTAGGTCAAGCTCAATTGCAGTAGTGTTTAAGAGGCCCTGACGAAAGCTGGGTACACTTTCCTACAATGGCTGAAAAATGTTGACCAACTACCATCCTTAATAGACAGTTATTGTGTCAAACTGTCTCACACTCATTTTAATCTTGACACCATGATTTTCCCTAATAAAGTTTTCCTTAAATCATGGTAGCCAATTTTACATCTCACTTTTTGATTCTTTTTGCACACTTTTTCTCACTGCAATTTAACATCCCACACCATTCCAAACTGATTTGACTTTTGGTACTATCCATCACTGGTGGTTCCTTGGGTTTGGAGAAGCACATAATTCTAACAGGTGTGTGGCTTCTTAGCCGGACCATCTTTGGTTCTATCCCAGATGATGAAGCTCTGCCATATGGGTGGGCTGATGGGATTCATTTCCTTTTTGTTGTACACACTTTACAGGTAGACACAGAATCCGTCACATTTCCCTTTGCCCCCATTAGTTGTACAGACCATCGACAGTCCTTTTGTATTGTTATACTGTGAATAAGGGGTTTGTCTGTCCTTAGGTCTTTAAATATTTTTCCCCTTAGACCCTCCACCAACCTTGTTTTTTGATATTTTGTAATCTACCCAAAGCTGAACACCTGGCACTTAAATCTCTAACAGCCGATAAGGAACTTACCATCAAACCGGCTGATAAAGGCGGATCCATCGTTCTTCTCGACACCAGCGCCTATTGGTCTGAATGCTTACGACAACTTAATGATAGGAATGCATACCATCTCCTTGAACAAGATCCTACTGAAGAACTAAAAAGGACAATCCAGATGATGATTGAAGAGGCCTCATCCGAAGGCTGGATTACTCAAGCTGAAGCCGCCTTCCTCTATACCGAACATCCGGTGATGCCTTATTTTTATGCCTTGCCCAAGGCTCATACAAAACAGAGGCCTCCTCCAGGCCGTCCAATCATCTCAGGTATAGGGTCGGTTCTTGAACCACTATCCACCTTCGCAGATTATTTCCTGCGACCCATGGTACAAGAAATGCCCACATATCTTAAGGATACCACTGACGTTCTACGCCTATTACCCGACATTGACTTTGATATTAACACGGACCTTCTAGTGTCTTTCGATGTCGAGGGACTCTATACCTCCATCCCACAGGATGAGACATTGGAAGTCATCCACACTCTGTTGGACTCAAGGGATCTGGACAGCATCACACCAGTCCACTTCATCATGGCTTGTGCCACCTTAGCCATGATGCAATTAAAAGGAAGGGGTGGGCCCTTAGGGGACGGAGGGTAGGTAGGGCCACAATAATAATGTAAAACAAGGGGATTGTACCTATGCCTCCGGGATGTATTACTAAATCACTCAGTAAGACAATAGATAAAGCTAAATGAATTAGTTTTACCAAGACAATTTATTTTGTCAGTATCTTTAGAATCAGTTTTTTAGATGATTATTTTTTAGGCAAGAGAATCAACATTATCAACTCAACCTCTAGCGACTGAATTTTCACAAAAGACTAATATACAAATAACATACAAAAAACATTGAATTAATCATCAATAGACCTTAACAAAAAAGGACTAATGTACATGTGACATACAAAGAACATTAAATCAACATATATCATTTCATTCCAATGGAATGTACATTAGTCCTTTTTTGTTAAGGTCTATTGATGATTAATTCAATGTTTTTTGTATGTTATTTGTATATTAGTCTTTTGTGAAAATTCAGTCGCTAGAGGTTGAGTTGATAATGTTGATTCTCTTGCCTAAAAAATAATCATCTAAAAAACTGATTCTAAAGATACTGACAAAATAAATTGTCTTGGTAAAACTAATTCATTTAGCTTTATCTATTGTCTTACTGAGTGATTTAGTAATACATCCCGGAGGCATAGGTACAATCCCCTTGTTTTACACCTTAGCCATGAAGCACAAATTTTTTAGATTCGAGGAAGACATCTATCTACAGGTGTCCGGCACTAGTATGGGGAGCGTTTACGCCCCCAGCCTAGCAAATCTATACGTTCACTCATTCGAACACCAACATATCTTCAGTGACAGCAATCCTTACATCGATAATTTGAAGACCTGGAAAAGGTACATCGATGACGTGCTGGTCATCTGGCGTGGCTCAGGTGAGAGATGTCTTGAGTTCCTCGAGTGGTTGAATAGCAGGAACTCCTTTCTCAAGTTCACCATCGAGCTAGGAGGCCACAGTCTTGCCTTCCTTGACCTATTGATTGTGGCCACGTCCGATGGTCTACAGTCTGAACTGTATAGAAAACCGATGTCAAGGAACTCACTCCTATTATTTGACAGCCACCACCCCAGATCCCTAAGGGAGAATCTCCCTTTCAGACAATTTCTGCGGGTTCAAAGGAATTGCTCCACCACTGCAGCATATAAGGAACATTCTACAACATTGTCCAAACAGTTAATTTCACGTAACTATCCACCCAAATTGGTATGACGATCTATGAAACGGGCCATGAACAATAATAGATCAGCATTATTGGAACCTTCTGCACCGAAACCACCACTTGAGAGACTTACATTTATACACACATTCGGGACTCTTTCCAATAAAATCCAGAAGTCGGTTAAGAAACACTGGCCAATTCTCAACTCTGGACATATGAATATCCAAACTCCACTATTCTCTTTTAAGAGATGCCCTAACTTGAGAGATAGGATGGTCCACACGAGACCCCGAGAAGAACAACCCAGGGCCCTGGGTTCGTTATGGGACCTCCCTCCAGTTATAGGACACCACCCTTGTGGCTCTTGTCAGGCGTGCCCACAAACCAAAAAAACAACAGAGGTTGACATAGGAACATCCAGGCCTTGGAAACAAATTAAATTCACAAATTGCAACAGTGAACGATTAGTTTACCTCATAACGTGCCCTTGTGGGTACAAATATGTGGGAATGACGACACGTAAAATACGTATAAGGATATCTGAGCACAAGAGTACTATTCGTTGCAAGAGGCAGGCCACTAAGCTTACTACACATTTCCTAGAAGCTAATCATCCTTCCAATGGACTGTGTTAGAACAACCGTTCATTCCTTCTCACACCACGGACGTGGCAAAATTTCTTCTTTTGAAAGAACAGAAATGGGTCCTGAAACTTGACACTCATCGGAGTGGGCTTAATGATGAGATTCCGTGGTCCACCTTTTAAATACATCAATAGCAGCTGTCCTTTTCTTGACACTTCAATTTCTAGAAACAGCATTTGCTGCTGTTAAGGTTACTGCTATGGGATGTGAGTAGAGACGGGTACAGTTATTCACATTTATATATACACTTGCCATCAATTCAATATCTGACCCAGCAGTGACTAGTCAAATTTTCTCCAATACCCGCTATAATATGTCCCTTTTCAACATCTGGCTGCACTTCTCTACATGACAATTGGAGAGGTAATGACTGATTACGCTGTTCGATGTGTATTTTGCTAAATGACTCTATTTTTTGAGACACTCACGAACTAACGGTCGAGTTGCAATACAATTGCTTGTCAAAGAGCCCGCTCACGTTGGTTCGCGTTTACCGGACAAGTAGCTTGTCAACAAACACTGGTTACCTAGGTGTTTGTATGCTACCAATGGCAGGCGTCTTTACATTTCCCCATTGCAGGGAGCGAAATACAGAGCACAATAGAGAACCACGTGATTCCTTCATCCAATCGGAATGGTCCTTATAATACGGCGCGACCCTACCCGCCGGTGCCTCCTCACTCGGTTCGGACGCCGGCTTCGAAGTACCCACGGATAGGTAAGCACGCTTCGGCCATTTTTTGCCATTTACTTTGGCGTTCGTTCTGCAGCTTTTAAACGCTAAATACCAATGTGTCTCGTTAGACGGACATGCTGCCCAGTCATATATCTGTGGGCGTCTCCGTACGCTAAGGCTTAAATTAATATCGAGACACTCTCAACACTAACGCTGAGTTAAATAACGAGATCTTGATTAGCTCGCACCTTGAATTGGAACGCTGACTCGGACTCTCTTTCTCTACCTAAATTACTCACAATGGGGATTTTCAGTAAGTGGGTGTTTGTTTACTGAGGTGAGACAAGTTCTCGAATTGTTGTTTACTTGTCCCTTTAGAGCGGTGCTTCACTCTACTCCTGAGCCACTGCCAGGTGGGGTGAGGTCTTCACTTCTTACAAGTTATGGTAAGAGTCATTCTTTCATTTGGCATATAATTTATATATCCTGAAATGTTAAATCAACTACACTACGTATATGAGTGTCTATAGTCAGTACTGGCAGTCTGACTTAGCTGAAGGTTTATGCTTATTAGACCTAGCGATCCTGTGTGTGATTGTGTGTTTGTGTGTGATCACAGCCTTTCTGACATTTAACCCTTCTTTTTCTGACCTTTTCCCAGTGAACGACATAACCTGTAAGGAACAAGACAAGACTTTTCACCTAGAGACTGCAGGTGACCTCAGTGCTTGTCTTTGAACTCTGTTTCTTATTGTCACTTATTTTTTTTTTTTACATTTTGCAGTAGCACAAATTTGTTGTAAGGTCCTGAAGAAAGCAAGGACAAACCTGTCCACTAATTGCTGAAACATGTTGACAAGGTTCCATTTCTAGACAGCCCATTTCTCAAACTGTCTTAACACATTTTTTAATGTTGGCGGAGTATCACCCGAATAAATTCTGTAAAAAAAAAAAAAAGACCTGGTTCCATTTTTAGAGAGCCCATTTCTCAAACTGTCTTAACAAATTTTTTAATGTTGGCGGAGTGAGTATCACCCGAATAAATTCTGTTTTTTGCACTGCACTCCACCAGTCATCCCATACTCCACCACTTACTAACTTTGAGAAGTGGTATACCATACTACTGTTTTTTCAACTGAAGGGATCTATTAACATCTTGGTCTCCTTCTTTCTGAGAACAACACATCTGAGTAGATGGTTTTGAAAGAATCCCAAATGATGAAGGGCGGTTCCGAATGGTGACTGATGGGTATCTCTGACCATCCATCAGGGTGTCATTGAATACCTTTTTCTATAGGTCAGTTGAAAAGGTTACTGTTTTTGGTTTCACACACCACAAACCCATTGTTTTCCTTCTAGACCCTCTGGTACTCTTTTGTTGTTATGTATCTGTTGGGGATCTTCCCAGAGCTTGGTCTTTAAATATTCCCCTGGGTCCCATTTCACCGTCGTGTTGCTGTTGGTAAATAAGACTAACCCGGCTGCTGCTGAATGGGAGTGAACTGTGCATACAAGCATCAGTGACATATGGGATAGACTAGACAAATACACACTCCATCAGTTTTGGCAGAGATTGCACTGAGAGAGGGACAGGTCCGGATACCTTTTGGCCTGTATTCTTCGGTGAGCACAGGCCCCCACCCTGACCACTGCCTTGCGCATGTCGACGGACGCAAAGTTATACTCTAGGGCTGCAATCTTGGAGGTGTTCCAACGACACCTACAGAAAGTTTATGCAGCAGACCGAGCAGTTTGGGAGGACTGATACGTACCATTTCTGCAGCGGCTGTCCCTGACATGCCTCCCCTTATCGGCTTCTGAAGAACTGGATGCATAGTTGTCCCTGGAGGAAATTCAGGAGGCGCTACTGAAGCTCCCGGGGGCTAAGGCCCCTGTAGGAGATGGGTTCACACCCAAGTTTTATTGAGCTTACTCTGCTACAGTGAAGCAGGCATTTACTGCAGGTTCATAAGGAGTCCTTTGACCGTGGATTCCCCCCCCACTCCCCTATGACAGACGGATAGATCTATATGATCTTGGAACCGGGAGGGGAAAGAAGCTTAGACCCTGGTTCCTATTGCCCACTCACCATGATCAACACGGATGCTAAAATATTATGCCAATTGTTGGTAACACGTTTAGCCCTGCACATGCACAGATTAAAACATGATGATCAGTGTGGCTTCCTACCGGGTCATCATACTGGCATGAATCTACAACGGCTAACCCATATAATGCACAGGATAAAACAGAGAGATGAGGAACTTGCCCTGGTCTTGATAGACCTTGCAAAGGCCTTTGACACGGTTGACTTGGGATATCTGCTGGAAGTGCTTAAGAAACATGAATTTGGGCCACAGTTTAACAGATGGTTTAAAATACTGTACAAAGAACCACGTGAATAAGTACGGGTTGGTAAGGCCTGATCGCAAGAGTGGGCATTGGAGCGGGGCACACATCAGGGATGCCCACTCTCACTGTTTGCTCTTGGCTCTAGCCATTGAGCCTCTCGAAGTGTGATTATGAGAAGAGCTAGAACAATGGGGCATCAAGATAGGTGACACTTCGCACATAATCTCCTTGTATTCGGACAAAGCCCTTTTTTGTATAGCCTCTCCCCACTTAGCGTAACCTAGGCTCATGCAAAATTTGGAAGTCTCTAAGTTCCGACTTAATTGGCACAAATGCTTGATCTTTTGGAGAACCTCCCCCATCCTGGGGATACGATGGGAGCTGACACACTTTCGGTACTTGGGCGTGCAGGTGGCACTTGACTACGCCCAGCTGATTCACCTTGACTTAGATAGGTTCATAGATTGCTGCGATATTCTGTGACCTTTTGGAATTTGCTCTCACTCTCATTGATAGGCAGACTGGCCTTGTCCAAAATAGTGGTGCTGCCTTGCTGACTGTACGTGTTACAAAACTCACTTTGTCCGGACCCAAATCGGGTCTTCAAGCAACTGAACTCTGTGATTACTTCTTTATTGTGGGCGGGTCGGCGCAACAGAGTGACATTGGGCACACTGACTCCACGGTGCGAGGAGGGGAGCTTAGCGGCTCCAAGACTGGACTTAAATTATTACGTGGCACAGTTACAACACATGCCCCATTGGTTAGATGACAGAGACAATTGAGAAGAACAACTGCTGGCATGGTGAGCTCACCCGGACAAACTCCCGTTGCATTGATACAGGGCAGGGGAGCCCCTGACGATATGCCCTATATAGTTTGCCACATCGCGAATATCTGCCAACAATATGCAGAGAAGGTAGCGACATGCCCCGTTCCACAAGGAGCTTCCTATTTGGATACTCGCCCCAGTTCAGGAAATGAGTTCATATAAGTCCTTCCAGGCTTGGAGGGAGGATGCGGAGTTTTAGAAGACCTCTATCCGAACGAAACATTCATCACATATGAGCTGGCATACGACGATTTTGCATTAGGCCAAGGACACTATCTACACTACACCTGCCTTATGGAAATCACAAAGATAACCTGGCCCACGTACCATGAGATACCACAAATGACTCTGACCCTGGATATACTGCTCACATGCGGCACTGGGTGTAGGCTGAGTTCCCTCCTGTATAAAGCTATGAGGATGGACTTACTGGCCCTCCTTGTGCAAGAGCCGCCTGAGATGCAGATTTAGCTGGCCTTCTGGATGACAAGACTTGAGCAGCCATAGCACGCTTATACACACAGTGTCCTGCAGTGCGTGATTTAAACTGATATACTACAACTTTTTGCACCTATCTATAGGGTGACATGAAATTGAGAAGAAAACCCAGGACAGGTCTGACATAAAAATAGGACTAAAGCCTTTATTCTTACTTCAATATTTGGCATGTCCTGGTTTTTACATTGTCTTAAAAAATTTATTAAAATTCACTGAAAAAAACATAGTTTCAGAGACGTTATATTTAGAAATTAGCATTTAAAAAACCTTAGAAATTCACAGAAAAAAACATAGGTTTCAGGGGTGTTGTAGTTAGCTGGACATTTCACTCGTGCAAAACCATAGAAATTCCTCCGTTATAGTTAGTTCTGCTAACTGCACTTGCCACCCGCAATGCACATATTACATCATTCATAACCTGGTCAGTGACATCACTGATGAAATCACTGACGACATCTCAAATGACATCACTGATGACATCACTGATGGCATCATCCAGTGAATGTGGTTAGTTTGAAATTTAAATTTGTATTATATATATACCAATCTGTATTGAGCATTGAGAGGAAAAATAACTGTCCGGATGGAGGATTTAGTAGCTGTCTGACTGTCTGTTTAAGTGAGTAATTAAAAGTGTCTCACTTAATACATGGATTAGTAACTAAACTATGTGAATGTGTTCATCACTGCCTCTGTTGTTGTGTAACATGCTGCATCAGTTGGTCACTAACTACATGAGTGTGTCTATTAGTTATTGATTCGTTGGGTGAGTATTTGTATGGGACACTGAGTTTGTGTGTGGTTGGATGGGGTGTGTGTAACTCTATTCATAGATATGTGAATGGCTGATTGACTAGGTGTATAGGTTTAAGAGTGCATGTGGAAACATTTGTTTGGATGACTGAGAGTATTTATTTGTGTGTTGGTGAGCGAATATATGTTTTAGTTGTACATCTTCAACAAAGTAAAAAATAAAAGGCATTGTATGTGAGAGTTGGTGTATATAAATAAGTATATGTAATAGTCAGTGATTGTGAGAGTAACTATATGAATGAGTGTATCATTGTAATGGTGATTTTTTAACATATTAACTATGAGTTACTATGTGTTTGAATAAATGAGGTGTTGTGTGTATAATTGTGTAAGTGAGTAAATGTAAGTGTGATAAATTTTTTTCATGTGTGAGTAGGATGACTGCATAACCAACTAAGATGACTGCTGATGTGTCAATGTCTATATATGTGTATAAGTGCAATTGATAGTGTTCTATTAATTAGTGACTGCATGTATAAGTGATTCTGTTGTTGAATGGGTAGTTGTGTGTGTAGACTTAGGAATCAGTGAGTGGGTATGTAGTAACTAGTATTGGTGTGTCAATGGTTTCGAATATGGTACTCTGTATTTTACAGTGAGTGATGAAAGGTTATACTAGTGTATGAGGACGTGTATCAGATTGTCACGTGGATGTTGTCATCAGTGATGTCATCCGTGATGTCATCCATGTTGTCATTTGAGATGTCATCAGTGATGTCACTGACCATGTCATGAATGATGTAATATGTGACATCGTCAGCTGTGCATTGCGGGTGCGCAAGTTATAGTTATCAGAACTAACTATAACTGAGGTATTTCTATGGTTTTGTAGTGAAATGTAACTATAACACCCCTGAAACCTATGTTTTTTCAGTGAATTTCTAAGGTTTTTTAAATGCTAATTTCTAACTATAAAGTCTTTGAAACCTATGTTTTTTTCAAATCTTTTTGAAATGCTAATTTCTAACTATAACGTCTCTGAAACCTATGGTTTTTTCAGTGAATTCAAAGGTTTTTTAAATGCTAATTTTTAAGTGTAATAGAAGTTAAACCTATTTTTTTGTACTGATTTTCTACAGTTTTTTAACTGTTTATTTATAAATATTTTATTCATTAAATACCATTATATATTTTTCTGAAAATTGCAACAAAAAAAAACATTTTTTAATTCAAACTGAAATATTGTTTAATTTTTTTTAATTTTATTATATTTATATTATTTTCTTTTTTTCCCCAAAAAAGTCTGAGTCGCACACCCAAAGCGTTCACATTACCGTGAGTGCGCAGATTCAAGCCGCCATTTTAGAAAAGTCATGAAGAATCCGCGTACGGTGTGCGATGGCTGCGTGTTTTTCAGTTACATCATATACATTTAATATTACGTGATG
Organism: Lissotriton vulgaris; assembly: GCF_964263255.1. NCBI lineage: Eukaryota > Metazoa > Chordata > Amphibia > Caudata > Salamandridae > Lissotriton > Lissotriton vulgaris. The sequence goes on from NC_141695.1 coordinate 388,873,468, forward strand.
TGCGCGATTGGTATGCGACCAGTCCGCGACTCCTGCTCCCCCGCATTCACGACACATACGCATTACGGGACACAAAGCTTGCGCATTGGTGAGTCCCGCGTGACGTCATATAAGTGCTGGGGTGTGCTGGGTGTGCGACTCCCGCAAAAAAAATTAATGTTCTAAAATGATATGTATGTGTCTTTAATATACATATTAGGGAAAGAGATTATCTAAAATATTCATAAAAATAATATTTGTATATTTTCTAATAAACGTATATTATTTTTAAATAAATTTTTGCGAAGTCACGTCGGGTGCGTGGCGTGCTTCGTGAGCGCAGAGTGCGCAGGTCCCATGTGACCTCAAAAAAAAGATTTCATTGGTTCATAACATTTCCCACTGTAACTATTGAAGGACCCCACCCATTTAATCATTCTTGTTGGAGCATCTTTAGAGAGACATCTCTTTTCCTACAAGAACCCTTTTTGCTTGTTTTTTTTGGTGTTTTAAAAAAATATCAAACAAAATGGCATATGGACAGCAGGAGGAGGAAGTATCTTCTGAAGAAGAATTCTTGCAGGAGGCACCACGTCCACAGAGGCCGGAATCTGTCGTGTGGAAATTCTTCACTTTTCCACCTGGAGAGAAGAAAGTAAATGCGAGAAAGGTGACGTGCAAAATTTGTGACCGAGTCCTGTCAAGAGGCAGTGAAAAAAAATACTCTTGTGGCACTGCTTCTATGTACAAGCATCTCCGAACCACACATCCTCTCAATCTTGCTCGGGAGGAAATGAGGTGAGCTGCTTTGAACCACTCACCTGCTGTGGCAAGTACGTCTGGAGAGTCCTCAGGAACACCTGCAATGGACATTAGACCAGAATTCGCCTTTCTTGAGCAACACTGCGTGAAGTGTAAGAAACGTATATGCTTCGGTGAGCAGTCGGTGGATGCAGTTTGTGCTGCGCAACGCAACTATCGGAATGATAAGTAATTCCAAAAGTTTCCTGTTTTATTCGTTCTTTTTTTGTTCATTTTTTGAAAAAACACCCCAAAAAATAAAAAATTGTTCAAAAAAATAAAAAATAATTCGAAAAAAAAAGTTCTTTACAGAACTACCTTATCTGGTTAAAGAAAGAACTATAATTGCAAGGTAATGTGTGAAAGTTTGGTTGAATATATGTATACAGCATGATTGACTGAAAGAATGCATTATAGTGTATGGTGAATTTATAGGTGAAGATTTATGAGTAAGTACTGCAGCGTGACACTGCAAGCTCTTTAGCTGCACTGCACTGTGGCCCTTCCGAAGCACAGGGATGTGACATATGTACATGAATATGTTGCAACTCTGTGCTTCCCTCTGCACTGCTGCACAAACTGCAGCCCTACGGTGACACAGGCACCCTTGAACAATGGTGCAAGGATGTCTGTGTCATGCGGAGATTGTTTTTGTGCAGGAAGGGACACTTTCCTGCACAAAAACAATCAGTAAAGGCATGTTCCTCTTGCAATGTATGCTGTGGAATGTAGCATGCATTGAAAGAGGTAAAAATGAAGAGAAATGAAAACAATTCTCCTTGTTGCGCCTTGCTACACCAACTCTCGTATGGAACAGCATTCACACACATCTCCAGATTTACGATTTCTCAGAAATCTGGAGATGTGTCTTGTTCTATGGGTGTTGTGTGGGAACACCCACAGCAACACCTATGGAACGCCCCTTCAACGCAAAGTTCTGTGTATGAAGGGGTCGTATTTACAAGGAGAGGAAAAAACATGCAGGGTGGCTTTTCCTCTCCTTGTACATATGAAGGAGTGCCTGGCGCCATCACTACGTTACAAAAAGTGACATACTGGTGGCGCAGGGTGCTTGTAAATCTGCCCCATAAGTGCTTAGGTATTGGCTGACTGACAGTGCTGGATAGGGGATTGAAGAATTGCATGAGACTGACAGGAGGTATCCTATGCTGCATGGGTACTACTTCAGTATTTAATGGAGTGGACCAATAGTATGTATCTGCTTAGAGATTTGTAGGGATTATGCACATAATATTTTACGTGTATTTGTGTTGGTGCCTAGGTCATTTTTTAAGAATACCACTGGTAACTGGAATGATGACAGTGCTGCAAAAAGAGTGAACACTTAATTTATAAGTCCTTACGTATTGGTAGAGTGATAGTGGTAGATAAGTGATTAAAGAAATGCATGACACAGGCTGGACGATTCCTACACTACATGAGTACTAACTGGGTATTTAGAAGAGTGTATCAATAGTATGTAGCCAGTTAGAGGCCTGCTTGGATAGTGCACAAAACATTATAGCTGTACTTGTGTTAGTAGCCAGGCCATTCCATAACTTCATGACTAGTAACTAGAATAATTACAGTATTACAAACAGTGTATAGTGAATTTATAGGTGCTTAGGTATTGGTGGAGTAATAGGAGAAGTAGATAGTGCTGGATGGGTGATTGGAGAAATGCATGGGACAGACAGGCGGATTCCTACACTGCATAGGTACTAACTGGGTATTTAGAAGAGTGTATCAATAGTTTGCAGCTGGTTAGAGGTGTGCATGCATAGTGTACAAAATATTGTACCTGCACTTGTGTTAGTGACTACGCCATTCCTTAAGTATATGACTAATAACTGGAGTAATTTCAGTGTTGCAAAGAAAGTGCTTGCTGAATTTATAAGTACGCTGGTATTGGTGGAGTGATAGGATACGTAGATAGTGCTGAATGGCTGAATGGAGAAGTGCATGGGACAGACAGAAGGATTCCTAGACTGCATAGGTACTAACTGGGTATTTAGAAGAGCTTATCAATAGTATGTAGCTGGTTAGAGGTCTGCATGCATAGTGCACAGAATATTGTAGCTGTACTAGTGTGTCTATGGTTTCGAGAATGGTAGTCTGTATTTTAGGGTGTGAGGAGGTGCATCAGATGATCACGTGGATGATGTCATCAGTGATGTAATTTGAGATGTCATCAGTGATGTCATCAGTGATGTCACTGACCATTTCATGAGTGATGTAATATGTGACATCATCAGCAGTGCATTGCTGGGGTGCAAGTTATAGTTAGCACAACTAACTATAACAGCCGAATTTCTCTTGTTTTGTACGAGTGAAATGTCCAACTAACTATGACGTCCATGAAACCTGTGTTTTTTTCAGTGAATTTCTGAGGTTTTCTAAATGCTAATTTCTAACTATAATGTCCCTAAAAATTGAGGTTTTTTCAGTGAATTTTATATATATATGTATTTAATCTCCTCTCACTCTTACAAGGAAGGAATCAGCACTCAGGTTGTAGTTTGGAAGTATTTAATCTGCAAAGGACATGATCCAAGCGTTTCGGCTTGTTCGAACCTTCATAAAGATACAAGACGTCATTGTTGCATCCTTATTTGAATGTACAACTGCCTAAAGTTGCCAACATTAACAAAGGACTACATATTACTTTAATCCAAAAGGTTGGTGGCCATATTGGCCTGGTCACGATGTGAAAATTCGAGAACTGATACAATAAAGAAAAGAAAACAAGTGATAATATGCACACAATGTTATTTCAGCATATCTTGCCCCTTTACCGCCATACCTGTATGTTCGTCAACGTGACTTATTCATAATAAACATACTTAGGAGGGGGCGTGGCCAAGATGGCGGTGTGAGCAGACGTGCCTCATCGAGCTCCCGCCGTTGGCCGCCAATTTATCGCCACTACCGCATCTCTTCTGGCCCCGGGAGACTCCCCGGGAGGCCCGGACCCGACACCAATGCTCCAGCGTCCCTGAGGGGCACTACAACGGCCCGGCGGCACTTGGATCCTGCCGACTCTGGTCAGGCTAGACGCGACCTGTGGAAGCAGGGAGAGCGACAACGAGGTCGCAAGGGGCGGAGTCAGGCGGCAGACGCTGCGGCGGCCCCGGCGGGCAGGGCAGGTCCGACCCGCGCGGTTGTGCGCGAGGCCTCCCGCGGCTCTTTAGCGGGGGCTTCTGCGGACCTGCCGACTCCTCCTGGACTGTAAGGTAAAAGTTAGTAGACAGTTATGAGTAGCATGCACATAGCATTGCTGCAATGGACAAGAAGGAGATCACTCATTTTTTAATCAAAAAATAGTTATTCATTTTTTGTTATAGCATTCATTTCATGGTTGGGAGTACACAGTTAAGAACAGCACTGCATAAAATGTATTGACAACCACATTAAACTTGGTGCAACAAACGTGAATAAATAGTGCAAGTGGCGACGCAAGTGGGCCGACCGGTGGACTCCGTTATAATCCTAGACAGGGCGCACCGGACGGGCCTACCCAGGGTCTCTGGTGCCCTGCCAGCAGATATATTGGTGTGCGTCCAGGACTTTCGCACCAAGGAGGAGATCCTGATCAAGGCTAGACCCCATCACGTATGGCAACCACTCACCAACGCTCTTTCAGGACCTCGCCACCATCACCCTTGAAAAACGCAGGTCGTTCAGACCGGTCACTGCTGAACTGAGGCGACTTGGCATCACCTACAGTTGGGGACACCCGTTCCGCCTAGTGTGTAAATGGGACAATAAAATACATCATCTGCGGTCCCTCACTGATGCTTGCCGGTTATTGGGCATTGAGGAGCCCGACTCGGAGGGCGGCTCGCAATCTGGAAATGCCCCGGAGACTGGCTCTTCTAACCGATGGCGACAGCAGAAACGGCGACGCAGGCCGCGTCGTCCACCCCAGGAAGAGTTTCACAAAGGTCAGAGAGCGGCAGTCGAGACGTCGGCAGCGGAGCTGACGGCAACGGATAACGGCTGATGGACGGGAGCCGGGGCCCGGGATCCCTCGGGCTAGTTGTGGATTGCTTCGGCGGTTGACGGCGGGAGGACTCTCGCTGGGGGCGGACACATTCCCCTGCTTTTTCAACTCATCTGTGAGAGATGAGGGACAGTATTGTACTTTGGTGGCTCAATGTTTTGCGGTTTTCACTTTGAGGAAGTTGGGAAGGGCGGGGGGAGGAAGGGGGGGGTGGCCGCAGTGTGAGGGTAGTTTTGGTTGTGGGTGGGCGAGGGGGGGTTCCAGGTCCAGGGGGTTCCGCAATGACAGGCAAGTGGGCATTTCAGGTCGTACGGGGCAAGCCCTCGCTAGGCGCGACTCAGCCCGGTCCCAGAGCCTGGCCGGGGGGGATGGCGTGCACCAGGGGTCAACGTGGGTGATCAGGAGAGAAGGGTACGGATGATGATTTATGGCTTCCACTGAGATACGCATCCTCTCGCTGAACGTGAGAGGTCTCAACAACCCTATCAAACGCAAGGCGGTGCTGTCGTGCCTCGAGCACTCACAGGCTGACATCTGTCTCCTTCAAGAGACGGACTTACTGCAGAAGGATTGCATACGCATGAAATCACACGCCTTTCCACACCAGTTTTTTTCGTCCACACCACACAAGAAAGCTGGGGTTGCTATATTAGTGGCGAGAAGGTTCCGGGTGCGGGTCCTGAGTAAGGGAGCGGAGATCAAGGGGAGACTCTTATCGTGCCACTTCTCCCTGGGGGGATCTGATTTTACGGTCTGTTCGGCCTACGCCCCTAATGAGGGACAGGAGAACTTCTTCCATGATGCGCTTAATATGCTGGCAGCCTCGGCTGATAGACACATATTGCTGGGAGGGGATCTTAACCTAGTGTTCGACAATGCCCTAGATAGGTCAGCGCAGCGCTCTACACAGGCCAGGTCCTTGTCTGAGGGTGGGTTGGCGCGACTGAAAGAGCTAGGCATGGTGGATCTTTGGCGCAGTTTACATCTGGGCACCAGGGCTTACTCATACTTTTCGAGTGCACACCGCACTTACGCCAGGCTAGATTACTTCTTGGCCTCTACCTCCTTACATACCCTGACCTCCGCGGTAGAGATAGGAGTTGCATCCCTTTCTGACCATGCTCCCCTGTTGGCCACTTTCCTCTTCCCACCGGTGCAGCGGCCGCCTCGGTGCTGGCGCCTGCGGGACACACTGCTACACCGCAAAGAGGTGCCGGGGAAAATAATAGGGGCGATCCAAGATTATCTGCTACACAACACCACGGCAGACACCTCCCCGACCACACACTGGGCGGCCTTAAAAGCAGTCCTCAGGGGGGAATTCATATCCTTAGCTGCGGCGGAGAACAAAGCGCGAGCGGAGAAGAGGGATGAACTAACGCAGAAAGTCAGGGAGCTGGAGGGAATGCACCAGAGGACGTGCGCGCCGAGGATCTGAAGGCAGTTGACCCTGGCTAGGAAACAGCTAAGTGCGCTGGACCAAGACAGGGCGGAATTCGCGGCACTGAGGGTGCGCCACATGTACTACACCGGGGGGGATAGGTGCGGGCGCCTTTTGGGACGGGCTCTCAGGGCGAAACGTCAGCACCAGGCAGTGCAGGAAATCAGAACGACAGGAAGGAAGACAGAGAAATTGCAGCCGCGTTCGGCGCATTCTACACCTCATTGTACTCAGGGGACGAGCTAGATCTGGAAGCGAGTCACCCTTTTTTGGACTCTGCCCATCTGCCAGCGCTTACCACAGAGCAGGCAACGGCCCTGGATAGCGACGTAAGGCCCGAGGAGGTAATCTCGGCCATCTCTCGGCTCCGGCTGGGGAAAGCCCTCTTTTATAAGAAATTCTGCATCCACGTGGTGCCGCTGCTTACCAATCTATTTAATTATCTCTCGGAATCCGGGGCTATCACAGGGGACTTGCTAGATGCCACCATTTCCGTGATCCCTAAACCAGGAAAAGACAAAACGAGCTGCGCAGCATATAGGCCCATCTTGCTGCTCAATATCGACTTAAAGCTCTATACCAGTATCCTCGCTGCGAGACTCGGCCCACTGATGCCGAGACTGATCGACCCGGACCAGACTGGGTTCATCTCGGAACGCCAGACCATCGATAACACCAAACGGGCACTACACCTTATAGAAAAAGCCACACGTACGGAGGGGGAATATATGCTGCTGTCCATCGATGCGGAAAAGGCCTTCGACCGCGTCCATTGGCCGTACTTAGAGGGGTGTCTGATGCGGGCCGGATTAGGCGACCGTTTCCGTGCCTGGGTGCTCAATTGCTACTCTAGGCCCTCGGCGACGGTACGGGTCAATGGGTAATCGTCGCCCGCTTCCCTATAGAACGGGGCTCGAGGCAGGGTTGTCCCCTCTCCCCCTTATTATTCGCCCTGTATATGGAACCCCTGGCACAGGTGATACGACTTACCCCGGAGATTCGCGGCATCAAGATGGGGGCCTTTACACACACCATCAGCCTGTACGCGGATGATGTCCTGCTATCCCTCTCCTCCCCCCGAGAGTCCCTCCCTGCCTGTGTAGCAGTACTTGACACCTTTGCAGGGGTGGCTGGTTTTAAGGTTAACCTCAGCAAATCCGTGGCGCTTGACCTCTCCCTAGAGGAGTCCACGAAGACATTCCTAGAGGGCCTCTTCCTCTTTGCGTGGGCGTCAGAGGCAGTCCAGTATTTGGGCATACAACTAGCACCGACCTTGCAAGGTACGGTCCGCCTGAACTATGCGAAACTGAGAAACACAATACGATCGGAGTTGGGTAGGTGGAAACACCTTCCCCTGTCGTGGCTAGGCAAAGTGGCAGCGATAAAAATGACAATTCTGCCGCAAATACTGTATTTATTCAGAGCTGTCCCTATGCGGCCGCCGGAGGGGTGGATTCGTCGAACGTAGGCGGAACTGGCCAACTTCATTTGGAATGGACGGCGTCCACGCATGAAGCTGCGCTTGGCAATGCTGCCTCCTGAACAAGGAGGGTTGGGCCTCCCAGATCTGCTCCTATACTTCCAAGCAGCACAGTTACGAACGCTAGTTGAGTGGAGCAAATGGGAATCAGAGAAGCACTGGCTCTTCCAAGACCAGGCAGTGGCGGGTCGCACTTTGCAGGAAGTACCCTTCCTGCGGCGGCGCCACCGACCCCCGAATCTCTATGCCTCCTTCATTACGAGGACGCCTCTGGAAGTCTGGGACCAGGTGAGCATACCACATGAACTAACGTCCTTCCCATCCCCGCTGACACCTCTAGTGTCCAATCCGGACTTTGGTCCCGGCATGGATGCGGTGGCTTTTGCGAAGTGGGGCCCTGCGGGTTGTAAAGTATTGTCCCACATCTATGCCGAGAAGGGAGCTATCCCCTTTGATGCCCTCCACCGGGAATTTGGTCTCCCGGAGGAGGAACGTCTTCTCTATTTCCAGGTGAGACACTGGGCGCTCCAGCCCACCGCTAGAGCAGGGGCTGACCGCAGACTCAGTGACTACGAATACTGGTCGCTTTCTAAGAAGAATGACCGTGGCCTAATATCGGATCTTTACCGCATGCTCCTGGGCAGATACACACACATTCACAATGCAGGACGGGCGAGGTGGGAAAGAGATTTAGAGCGCACGCTAAGTAATAAAGAATGGGAAGGCATTTGTTATAGGGCCCATCATTCTGCGCACCACATGGGATTGACGGACACTCTCACTAAACTGGCCACATATTGGTATTATACCCCTGAAAAATTACAGGAGATGGACCACACAAGGGATGCGCTCTGCTGGCGGGGCTGCGGGGAGAAGGGTACACTGGTACACTTACTGTGGGGCTGGTCTCACCTGCAGGCTTATTGGAATCAGGTGCTAGATGAGGTAGATTTGCACTTGGACACCACCATCCCGAGGTTCCCCGCTTATGTGTTGCTGGGCTCCCCCAATCCCATCACTTATCCCCTGCGCTCCCACAGAGGACGACTGATAGCTATAGCCTTGGGATCGGCGACACAGAATATCCTGACTTACTGGCGCACCACACATATCCCCACTTTCCAGGGCTGGCTGCACCGTCTCTGGTACGTCCTGGGGATGGAGAAACTATCCCTGATTGCTAAGGGGGAGGGCGACAAATATCCGGAACTGTGGCAGCCTTTCTTGACGCTCCTAGCTTCTGAATTTAGAGAAGTGACCTGCCCTAGATACCTACGCCTGTTGCGGCTGTCTCAGCCGGTTGCCACGAACACTGAGGCCTGAGAGAACATTATTACGAGTTAGGAACACAGACCTGGAACTGAGGTGGGGGGTGGGTAGGCTGGGGGGTGGCAGGGACGGGGACGTTTCGTTGGGTTTTGGTTCCTTTTACCCTATTTGGACACTACTAAGCTTTTTGGACACAGACCCGATTGCAGGAGCCGTTACCTGGAAACGATGCCCTACTATTCAATGTCACCGTTGTTGGTGCCTCGAAGACACTCTAATGGCACTTGGGCATCGGGACAGGGTCCACAACGCGCATATGTCCAAGCTCTCCTTTCTCCCTTTTCCCTGTTTTGACTTTTTCTTAAAAGCTGTATTGACGCTGGCTGAGCTGAATGTTGATGCCACGCCAGCCTGTGAAGCACTTTGGTATGATGTCCTGACTTTGCAGCGCAATAAACAAAGTTTATACATAAACATACTTAGGATTGCAAACATCAGCATAAACAATGGACTACACATTACTTTAAAGTGAAAAGCTATCGGCCATATTAATCTGGGCACGTTGCGTATTATAATGGTTCTTACACGAAAGAAAAGAAAAAAAGGGGTGTTAATATACATACACTATCCCTAAATAAAGTTCTAGCGATTATAGTTCCATTCCATTCACAGCTCATTTGAGATGTCATGAGTGATGTCATGAGTGATGTAACTGACCATGTCATGAATGATATAATGTCTGAGGTCATTAGCAGTACATTGCAGGGGCGTAAATTATAGTTATCTCAGGTAACTATAACTGCTGAATTTCACTGGTGGTATATGAGTGAAATCTGAGTCTAACTATACCGTCCCTGCAATCTTTATTTTTTTCAGCAAATGTCTAGTTTTTTTTAACGTTAAGTAAGATGTATATCCCAGTGGATGGTGGGGGTTGGAAGCAGGATGTGGCACTGTGCTGCCCCCACCCAGCTTGCTGCTCCTGCCTTCCCTCCTCCTAGCCATCCATTGTCCAAGTCCATGTCCCTGCTCCTTTATTACAGTCCTGTGTGGCTGTTGTTCTGCCACTGGCCTTCCTGCCTTCTCTGAACAGTTAGCTTGTTGCCCCATGCACCTCATCCCTATCCTCTGTTGTCTGAATCCATGGACTAGCCTCCTCCCTCCTGCCATGCATTGTCTGATGTGTTGCCGCTGCCCTCCATTTAGCATGATGTACCAGTCCACTCCTACTGCCCTCCATTGCCTAATTATATGCCCCATCATTGACCTCCTGCTTAGCCTCTGTGCTTAGCTTGCAGCCCCTATTCTCCTTCCCCCTGCCCTCCGATGTCTGTGTGCATGCCCCTGCTCCATCCTTTTTGTCCACCATGTTCCATGGACCTGCCACTCCTATCTACTCTGAGTGTTCTGTTGAGCTGCCACTCCCCTCCCACCTGCCTAACATTGTCAGATGACTTTAACCTGTCCCTGCCACCTCCACCCTGCCTGTCCACATTCCTTGCCCCTATCCCCTTCCTTCTGTCCCCCATGGTACATTTTACTGCCACACCCTTCTGCCCTCCTTGGTCTGTTGTCCTGCAACTGCTCCTTCTGCCTGCCCCACATGGTCTGTTGTGAGGCACCTTCCCCTGAACTCTCTTGTCTGTGCCCAGGTCCTGACCCTCCCTTCTATCCTCCATAGTCCTTTGTGCATGCCCCTGCACCCTCCTTCTTTCCCTTCATAGCCATTGTGCTGCCACTAACTCTCCCGCTTGCCATGCATGGTCTTCTATGCTGCCACGGCCCCTCCCACCTTCCCTGGGTGGTCAGCTAGCTGCCCCTGACCCCCTCCCACCTTCCCTCCATTATAGTCTCACTGTTGCTCTCCATGGTGTGTCTTGCTTCTAGTGCCCATCCTGGCTTACCTCCATGGTCATCTTGCTGCTCCTGCCCTGCCCCCTTTCCCCCAGCCCTCTGTTTCCATGTGGAGACCCCATTCCCTCCCTCCTGGCTTCTCTGTTCCATTGTAATGCCCCTGATCCGTCCCTTCTGCCCTTTATGGTCCGTTATGCTGCAGCTTTCTCTCCTGTCTGTCCATTATGGTCAGCTAGCTACCATTACCCCTTTCCCCTCTGTTCTCTGTTGTCCATGTGCATGGTCCTGTCCCCTCCCTATTGCTTTCTATGGATTGTTGTGCTGCACTCCTGTCATACATGCCCTGTGTGGTGTATTGTGCTGCTGCAAACCCTGATGTCTGCCCTGTAAGGTCAGTTTGGTGCTCCTCTCCATGTCCCTCCTATCCTCTGTTATCAGAGTCCATGTCCCTACCCCAATTCCTCCTGCCTTCCATGATCCAATGTACCATACTTGCTAACATGTTGAACTTGGTAAGAGGGAGATTTTGAAAAAAAACTGGGGTATTGATTTTTCCCTTTGACTTACATTGAAAAAGAGGAGATTGTAGACAGGAGACAGATCAAATAAAGCCCATTTGGGCTTAAAAACATTGGATTTTTCCTGGCTGAATTGGGTCTGTTGGCATGTATGGTTGTACTACCACTGCCTCTTCCTTCTACCACAATGGTCTATTATATTGCCGCAACCTCTCTTGCCAGTCCTGTATTGTTGGTTTGTTGCCCTGCCTCCCTTTCCACTGCCCTCCGTAGTCTGTTGTGCTGCCACTGCCCTTCCTGGCTGTCCAGGGTGGTCAAATTGTTGCCTCTGCACCCTCCTACCTGCCTTCAAGTTTCAGAGTCCCTGCCCCTGGCCTCTGCCTCTCAACAGTATCCTAATGAACAACTAGATTGCTAACATTCTATATTTATTACAAAAGTGTGGAACGCCTGACGTCATCTTGAATGAATGAATGAAAGGCGTTTTATAACGCGCGAACGTAGCCCCAAGGGGCATCTAGGCGCAAAACAGACACACAAAAGTCCAAAACTACCAACTGCAAAATCAAAATACTGTTAGGAGCGGAGCCGCTAATATGCCTGAGAGAAAAGCCAGGTCTTCAGGCGCTTCCTAAAAACCACCAAAGAAGACTGACTGGAGAGCTCCAGAGGGAGGGAGTTACAAAGTTTTGGAGCCAGGGTGGAAAATGCTCTACCTCCCCATTTAGCCTTCAAAATCTCGGAACCGAGAGCATGTTCTTAGATGCCGAGCAGAGAGTTCTTTGAGGGGTGTAGACGCGTAAGAGGGACCTAATACCCTCTGAGCCTGAGCCATGAATTGCACCATGGGCCAGACAAAAAAGTTTGTACGAAATCCGAGAGGAAATCGGAAGCCAATGGAGGTCCCTTCTGGCCATGGTTACAGAAGCAAGCCTAGGACAATTCAAGACCATCCTGGCCGCGGCCGAGGCGGTGGATGGAGCTTTTGTTAATGCCACTATATAGGGCATTACAATAGTCTATCCTAGATGAAACTAAGGCAACAGTGGATTGTTTTCCGGGCTTCCTGAGATAAATACGGGGCAATCTTCCTCAGTGTTCTAATGATGGCACAGCAAGTAGACACCGTTCTGTTAACCTGAGAATCGAATGAGAGAACGGGGTCGATTAGGACACCAAGGTTCCTGGCGGAAAGAGTAGGAAGAGGGCAGTCCCCCAGTGAAGAAGGCCACCAGTCTTTTGACCACAGATCTTGACTGCCTCCAAAGACCATAATTTCGGTCTTTTCACCGTTCAGTTTTAAAAAGTTACGCACCATCCACTGGGAGACTGCCTCCATACATGCTCTAAAATTGGACGCAGAGTCACTGGCCGACTGGGTAATAGATACCAGGATCTGGGTATCATCGGCGTACGATAATACCTCAAGACCAAAGGATCTCACCACCTTGGCAAGTGGGGTAACATAGATGTTGAATAATAATGGGCTCAACGAGGAGCCCTGTGGTACCCCACATTACACTTCTTGAGAGGCAGAGAGAAAATTGCCCATTTTAACTCTCTGCTCCCTGTGATGTAAGAAGGAGGAGAGTAAGCTGAGGGCAGTACCCTCTACTCCGATGTCCATGAGCCTGGAGATGAGGATTGACGGGGACAGAGTGTCGAACGCTGCTGTGAGATCTAATAACACTAGCAGAGTAGCATGTCCCCTATCAACCTACATACGGATGTTGTTAATCACAACCGTTAGGGCAGATCCGGTGCTATGAGCTGCCCGGAACCCATGTTGGGAGGTATCTAAGAGTTCAGAACTCTCAATAAAAGTAGAGAGGTTTCGGTTTATATGAGACTCCAGTATCTTAGCTGGGGCTGGGAGCAGGGAAATGGGACGATCATTTTTAAGAACTCCAGGGTCCAAAGAGGGCTTTTTGAGCAGTGGTTTAACAATGGCGGTCTTCCAGGATGAGGGGAAGACTCCCTCACTAATGCCCATGTTCATAACCTCCAAATGAGGCTGGAGGACCGACCCTCTGCAAGTCTTCAAGGTTCTTAGGGGGCAAGGGTCGAGAGGTGAACAAGACTTGGTGACATCAAGAAGGAGGTCGAGCTCTTCTAGAGTCAAAAGAGGAAAACAAGTAAGCTGTAGTTTAGAAGAAGCATCAACATTCTCAGTAGAGGGAGAGGAAGGTAGAGAAAGGGAACCTACTGCGTTGACATCCAGCTCATGATTGCGAATTTCAAGAGAAGTATAGATGTCAGCAATCTTGGAGTGGAAGAAACTCGCAATATTATTACAGAGTTCCTGTGTTTCGATGGTAGGGTCAGCTGTTTTAGGTGCCGAGAGTGCATCAATTATATTAAAAAGGTCCCTTGATGATTTGAGGGAGGCCGTAAGATTGGTGAAATGGCTCCTTTTTCCTCAATGATGGCTTTCTTATAGTCTCTAAGTAGTGCTTTATGAAGGGGTTTTCCCGGTGGATCCGGGTGAGCATGCCAAGACCGCTCCTGTTTCCTGCACTTCTGCCGCAGCAATCTTAAGCTATCAGAAAACCAGGGCTGAGAGGGACTCTTTCGCGCTGAGTAGTGCCGTTTAGCCGGAGCAAGGGTGTCTATAGCGCCGGCAAGGACGTTGGAGAGGTTAAGGGCAGCCACGTTGGGATCAGATGGAGAGAGGTAACTAAGAGCGTCCATGAAGGGTGCTAAAGTATCATCATTGATCTCTTTATAGTTCCTTCTGATCTCCCACCCGTTACTCTTAGGATTGTTAGATAGAATAGGATTGATTTTACAATAAAAGGGAACTGCCAGATGGTCGGACCAGGAAAGAGGGATGGGTGTGGCAGTCATAATTCTGGCATCATTAGTAAAGATGCCGTCCAACGTATGGCCAGCAGAGTGCGTAAGGTGCATGACCAATTGGCCCAGCCCACATGCAGCTAAGCCATCTATTAGTGCCCTAGTGTCCTTGGTATCTGTAGACTCTAAATGAAAGTTAAAGTCGCCCAAGATACTAAAGTAGGGCTTGTCAAGAAAAGGCTCTATGAGTTTAAGAATATCCTGGGGAAAAGTAGTTCTTGGGCCGGGAGGTCTGTAACAAAGAATGCCGGAAAAGGAAGCTGAGGGAAGAAAATTTAAAGTAAAATGCAGAGCTTCGAATGTATCTGAGGGTAGAGAAAGAGGCTCGGTACGACATGTAAAAGTATCTCTAAAAAGGATTCCCAGCCCACCCCCCCCTACGCCTGATCCTGTCCATCCTGGATAGAGTATAACCTTCGGGGACTGCCTCTACCAGATCCGGGCCAGAAGAATCAGAGCACCAAGTTTCAGTAATAAAAACCCAAGGAGGTTTTTTCTGGGAGACAAAATCTCTGAATGCCACATTATTTCGAACTAGGGACCTAGCGTTTATGAGCAGGCCAGCCTCCTTGAGGAAGTTGGATTCGGGCGATGTGCTCCTATGTTTAGCCTGATTTTTGGGGTGGTAACGGGAGAGTATGGGTCTTGCAATGCCTTTACAACATTGAATTTCAGTAAGATTTTCAGGGGATGAGATATCTGACAGGTCCTAAACGGAGGCCTAAGTGAGAGAAGTGTAGAATGAGTATATAAATACAATCAACAAGAGAGAAAGGGCCAAAAAGCCACTCCTGTACCCCTTACAAGAAATATATATATCAATCAACGTAAGAGTGCCAACAAAACTAAAGAAATGAGCAAAAGGTAAAAGACAAAGGAGGTTCAAGGTGTAATAAATTTACTAGCACCAGAACAGATACCCTGTTAGTAAGGAGGTGAGATACACGTGCTCAGTGTAAAATAAAAAGACCCTCAGGCCCCAACTAAAAGTTGGTAGCCAGTTGTCTTCATTGGGTCCTAGTAGTAGAAAAGAAATCAGAATTGGTGATTAAGGTGAATTAAAAGGAGTGTGGACTACTCCTCAAACTGAAACAATTCTTTTTAATGAGAGGGTAGTTCTAACTCCGTTAAAACCAGTGAAACAAAGCGGACTAATAAATGGTTGTGTTAGTTTGAACCATAAAGTCCTATTAATAAAGAAAAATGGTCAACATGTTTCTGCTAACAAGCCAAAGATCAGCTTAGCATTCGTCAGGACCAAAAAAGAAAATAATTCTCACTCCATGGTTGGCACACGCTAAGGCGTCCAAACCTATGGTGTGGGAAAGAAAACTATTACAACCTTATCTGTAAAAGTTCATGAAGGTATTTTCTCCTGTGGCCTCTCCGAATTATGGGAGACCCGGAAATCTGAAATGTAGAAATCAAAACAAACATATATAATTTATAAACCCTCATTATGGGTATTTAAACACTTTGTAGTTATAAACACTTCGAGACACGTGTATACATGCTGTATAACCTCACAATAGACAGTTTCATCTTCTGTAATTGCAAAACTGTTCATTCACAGATAAGTGTATGCTATAAACTGTAGCAATATTCATGGCATAATATTCAGGCCCCACTCTTGTCAGCCTCAAAATAACGTGTGTTAAATTCTGTACACGTTATTTGGCAGCCAAGTACATCATAATACAGAAAGTGCTCGTTGGGGATTAACACCACAAACAGTTAAAAACACCTTTCGAACAACGGAAGGATCAGGAAGTCCGATCACACTCAGAGAAAAAAGCACTCGCAAATAGTTAATGGTGAGAGCGCCCCATGGGCTTGCGGCAGGGGGATTTCTTCACGCCCAGGCAATCTAAGTGTAAACACAAGGAAAAAGATGATTCGTTCCTATACCCGACTAGGGTGTGTATTACAGGAATTGTTAATTTCCTTTCGGTAAATGACCCTATCAACCTACAAACAACCTACTTGTATCTCGGCGACTGCCCGCCGTCAAACCTACGGTGTCCACATCCGCCGCCCGAAGCTACAAACGGGCCGCCGCGGACGTGGTTCTTAAGTTAGAGACGTGGTCTACGTGGCTTGCGGTCACGTGACTGACGCCATCACTTGGAAATCTTAAAGGGGCCTCTCTATTTATTTACGTATTCGTTAGTGTTACGAGTACATAAACGACAAATTCGGGAATAAAGTCATTCAATGTGGATTGTGACACCCGAAATCGGCCGTCCAACCGTAGCAGAGTGATGTTTATTTATCAACCGAACCCACTTCGGAATGATGTTCCTAACAGACAATATAGTATCACAAAAGGTATTTACACTACAAATGTCATAAAACGCAGTAGCATCAAAGCGTATAGTCAACCTTATTATTTTCTTTTGGGACAGATCAGTAATTCAAGACTGTGTAGTTAATACTATTAGAGGCAAAAGGGAAGGATTAACGCCATCTGGGACTACTTCTTCTGCTATGTGGAAGGGGTTTGTAGACTAGGGAGGGAAACAAAGGAAGCAACTGATTATCTCCGCATGACTGACCCCCAAGGTATGTCATCGTTGAGGCCATGTGTGTGTGTCGAAAGGCGATATATCCACCTTTGTTCCTTCTCAAAAAGGCTGCCTTCATTGATAAGACTCAGTTGTTCTATTATTACCCATCTGAGATCATTGGGACAGTGGCCACGTTCTAGGAAGTGGGTAGTTAATTTTGTAGTGCTTCTGCCACACCTCACATTACTGCGGTGCTCCCCGATGCGCGTTTTGATCTTCCTGGTGGTCATTCCCACGTATCTGAGACCGCAGGGGCAAGTAATCAAGTAGATGACATTACTTGAATTACAATTAGTGTGACCTCTAAGATGCCATTCTTTTCCCTCTTCTAAGTTTAAAACTTTAGTTGTTGTCGTGAGGTGGCAAACGCTGCACCCCCCACAAGGAAAATGGCCCGTTACAGGTGGTAGGCCCCATGCATTCAATACAGTCTGTTCAAGTGTTGTCTGGTCAGTTCTGGGGCGAGTATGCACAAGAGAGTCATGCAAACTTCTTTTGCGTTTATAAGAAAATAGCGTTTTTTGCCATTTCCGACCATTGCTTGTAAGAATGTGCCAATGCTTCCCAATGCAGCGACTCACGGCATTAGAGATATTGCTGTAAGTCATTACACAAGTTAGTGGGATTTCAGTTTCAGTCTCTTTGTTATGATCTTCCAATAGAGCCTCCCTGTTGTTGTTTCTCGCTCTCTTTCGACTTTTTTGCAATATTTTCTTTGGATAGCCTCTCAGTAATAGCTTGGTGGTTAGATCTTCAGCTTGGGTATTAAAGTCACTGAGATTGCTACAATTTCTACGAACTCGTAGATATTGGCCAAAGGGTAAATTTTCCCATAACGGGCGCGGATGAAAACTAGAGAAGTGAAGGAGGTTATTTTTACTTGTAGGTTTGTAGTAAGTTTTACTCGTTAGATGGTCACCTTCCCTAGTCAAAGTGACATCCAGGAAGACAATGGAATTGGGGTCACATTGGTGCAATACTCGGGGCAAAAGTACTGCCCATCGAAGTACCTGTCTTCTGCAGATAGATGGATGACATTGAAAGTTTATATACCTGCATCCCGCAGGATGCAACCTTGAAGGTACTGGATGATGTCCTTGAGCAGACTACCTGGACATATACCACCTCCGAGACTTTTGTCATTGATTGCGCTACTTTAGCTCTTAAACGCAATTTTTTTCAATATAAGGATACCATCTATCTGCAGAAGACAGGTACTTTGATGGGCAGTACTTTGCCCCGAGTATTGCAGGGCTGTATGTTTACAACTTTGAGAAGACGCACATCCTGACCACTACCAACCCTTATGCTCTCAATGTTATCCTTTGGCAGAGGTACATTGATGATGTGCTTTTAATCTGGAAAGGACCTGAGGACAGCCTTCTAGCCTTTTTTGATTGGGTGAACACTTGCGATCCCCACCTCAGATTTACTCACCAATATGACCCCAATTCCATTGTCTTCCTGGATGTCACTTTGACCAGGGAAGGTGACCATCTAACGAGTAAAACTTACTACAAACCTACAAGTAAAAATAACCTCCTTCATTTCTCTAGTTTTCATCCGCGCCCGTTATGGGAAAATTTACCCTTTGGCCAATATCTACGAGTTCGTAGAAATTGTAGCAATCTCAGTGACTTTAATACCCAAGCTGAAGATCTAACCACAAACCTATTACTGAGAGGCTATCCAAAGAAAATATTGCAAAAAAGTCGAAAGAGAGCGAGAAACAACAACAGGGAGGCTCTATTGGAAGATCATAACAAAGAGACTGAAACTGAAATCCCACTAACTTGTGTAACGACTTACAGCAATATCTCTAATGCCGTGAGTCGCTGCATTGGGAAGCATTGGCACATTCTTACAAGCAATGGTCGGAAATGGCAAAAACCGCTATTTTCTTATAAACGCGAAAGAAGTTTGCATAACAGGCCATTTTCCTTGTGGGGGGTGCAGCGTTTGCCACCTCACGACAACAACTAAAGTTTTAAACTTAGAAGAGGGAAAAGAATGGCATCTTAGAGGTCGCCCAGATACAAGTAGGTTGTTTGTAGGTTGATAGGGTCATTTACCGAAAGGAAATTAACAATTTCTGTAATACACACCCTAGTCGGGTATAGGAACGAATTATCTTTTTCCATGTGTTCACACTTAGATTGCCTGGGCGTGAGGAAATCCCCCTGCCGCAAGCCCATGGGGCGCTCTCACCATTAACTATTTGTGAGTGCTTTTTTCTCTGAGTGTGATCGGACTTCCTGATCCTTCCGTTGTTCTAAAGGTGTTTTTAACTGTTTGTGGTGTTAATCCCCAACGAGCACTTTCTGTATTATGATGTACTTGTCTGCCAAATAACGTGTATAGAATTTAACACACGTTATTTTGAGGCTGACAAGAGTGGGGCCTGAATATTATGCCATGACTATTGCTACAGTTTATAGCATACATTTATCTGTGAATGAACAGTTTTGCAATTACAGAAGATGAAACTGTCTATTGTGAGGTTATACAGCATGTATACACGTGTCTCGAAGTGTTTATAACTACAAAGTGTTTAAAAACCCATAATGAGGGTTTATAAATTATATATGTTTGTTTTGGTTTCTACATTTCAGATTTCCAGGTCTCCCATAATTCGGAGAGGCCACAGGAGAAAATACCTTCATGAACTTTTACAGATAAGGTTGTAATAGTTTTGTTTCCCACACCAAAGGTTTGGACAACTTAGCGTGTGCCAACCATGGAGTGAGAATTCTTTTCTTTTTTGGTCCTGACGAATGCTAAGCTGATCTTTGGCTTGTTAGCAGAAACATGTTGACCATTTTTCTTTATTAATAGGACTTTATGGTTCAAACTAACACAACCATTTATTAGTCTGCTTTGTTTCACTGGTTTTAATGGAGTTAGAACTACCCTCTCATTAAAAAGAATTGTTTCAGTTTGAGGAGTAGTCCACACTCCTTTTAATTCACCTTAATCACCAATTCTGATTTATTTTCTACTACTAGGACCCAATGAAGACAACTGGCTACCAACTTTTAGTTGGGGCCTGAGGGTCTTTTTAGTTTACTTTGAGCACGTGTATCTCACCTCCTTACTAACTGGGTATCTGTTCTGGTGCTAGTAAATTTATTACACCTTGAACCTCCTTTGTCTTTTACCTTTTGCTCATTTCTTTAGTTTTGTTGGCACTCTTACGTTGATTGATATGAATGAGTATATAACTCACAATTTGCAGGGAGTATATAGCGTGGCCCAGCCCGCCTGGCCCCTGGCGCGTCCTCAGCGCGGACGGGTGCAGACGGGCTTGACTTTTGCGCAACTTCGGCGCACGCCCGCTGCGCGCGTACGCGGTGCGCGGAGAGAGTCATCCCGGTTAAATATGGCAGGTCCAGAGTCTGTCGCCCCACCTGACCAACACCAGCCAATGGGAGCGAGGACCAAGCTGTCTGCTGGTGTGCCCTCCACGCAAACGGGAAAACCAGCGGTGGAACGGGGCACAGGCAGTAAAAGGAACACATACTGAAGGGAGTCCAAAGAACGAGGAGCAGGTATAGTGCAAACGGTGCAATTTAAAACAAGTTAATAGCAAGTGAATTTAAAACTCGGCGAAGTTCTAAAACAATGAAATTATTCAAGATTAGCAGCAGAGGCATGGTGGGTAGCAGCAAGTATTATCAAAATTAATATGAAGCACCAGGCATAGCAATCATGCACTGGGAGCAGGGACTAACCGAGTATTACAATCGTTCCGGTTAAATATGGCAGGTCCAGAGTCTGTCGCCCCACATGACCAACACCAGCCAATGGGAGCAAGGACCAAGCTGTCTGCCGGCGTGCCCTCCACGCAAACGGGAAAACCCGTGGTGGAACGGGGCACAGGCAGTAAAAGGAACAAACACTGAAGGGACTCCAAAGAACGAGGAGCAGGTAAAGTGCAAACAGTGCATTTTAAAACAAGTTAATAGCAAGTGAATTTAAAACTCGGCGAAGTTCTAAAACAATGTAATTATTCAAGATTAGCAGCAGAGGTATGGTGGGTAGCAGCAAGTATTATCAAAATTAATATGAAGCGCCAGGCATAGTAATCATGCACTGGGAGCAGGGACTAACCGAGTATTACAATTGTCCGGTTAAATATGGCAGGTCCAGAGTCTGTCGCCTCACCTGACCAACACCAGCCAATGGGAGATGGAATCAAAACTGTGAGGATGTGGTGTTACTTCCAGAGCTGCAGACTTTGCAACTGGGGAATCAGGTTGGAGTTTCTGCTTCAGCTTGACATTCTGTGATTCTGGTCAAATCACTTAATCTCCCCATGTCTAAAACCAAAATGAATTTGTTGTTGTGTGATGTAACCAATGCTCATGTAAAGCACTCCAATACCTGACAAGTCTGTACTATATTAAACTGCAAAAACACACAAAATAAAAAGCGTTTTGCACACTTCTGTCATTGGGCTACATGTGGGCTATATCTGGGTGATATTTGTGCTACATTGGGGCTCTTTTGTCTCTGGTGGCCATCTTGGGAGATTTATTTGTTATGAAGTTTCCTAATTTCCTCATTTACTGCAGTCTACTCAGTAGGGAATGCTTTAGGTTTTTACTTTGATTAAATCAAGAAGGTATTCAGATATGTCACACATTTGCCATAAATTATGAATGTTAGCACTCTTGTTGCTGTTTAGATCACTTTAGTAAAACTACTGCTCACCACGGAAGTCTGCTGCTAGTATTAAAAGTGCATGTTTCAGTCTGCATGTCAGAATGTTTTAAAGAAATAGAAAAGGATTTGAGAAGTCACTCAAAATGTGCCCTAATTTTTCTTTCTTCAGCACTAATCATAATTTCTATGGCAAAATGACCCCCTCATTGTGTTCCTTTTTAAATTAAATGTTTTAAGTGTTGCCAGTTTATTCCAATCAAGATGGCTTCAGGTGAGCCATACTTTTGTCATAAGTAAGACAATAAGCGCTCTAGTTGTTCTTTAGAACACTTTGGGACATTCTGTCATTAGGTTATACTTGGGCTACATCTGGGTGATTTTTGTGCTACATTCGGGCTCTTTTGTCTCTGGTGGCCATCTTGGGAGACTTATTTGTTATGAAGTTTCCTAATTTCCTCATTTACTACAGTCTCCTCAGTAGGAAATACTTTCAGTTTTTTACTTTGATTCCATCAAGAAGGCATTCAGATGTGTCACACATTTATCATAAATTCTGAATGTTAGCACTCTGTTTGCTTATTAGATGACTGTAGT
Organism: Lissotriton vulgaris; assembly: GCF_964263255.1. Taxonomy (NCBI): domain Eukaryota; kingdom Metazoa; phylum Chordata; class Amphibia; order Caudata; family Salamandridae; genus Lissotriton; species Lissotriton vulgaris. The sequence goes on from NC_141695.1 coordinate 388,895,495, forward strand.
AAAGCTACTGCTCACCAGGGAAGTCTGCTGCTGGTATTGAAAGTGCATGTTTCTATCTGCATGTCAGAATGTTTTAATGAAATAGAAGAGGATTTGAGAAGTCCCTCAAAATGTGCCCTAATTTTTCTTTCTGCAGCACTAATCATGCTTTCTATGGCAAAATGAACCCCCTCATGTTGTTCCTTTTTAAATTAAATGTTTTAAGAGTTACTACTTTATCCAGTATTGGGGTATCTTTCATAGATTCACATGCCTGAATCATTCCCCGTTGCCGAGGCGGGAGTCCCACGGTAAATAAAAAAGCAGTGCCAAAAGCACTTTGTAGTAGTAGGCTCTAGAAAAGGCCTGAGGCCTAGATTATAGTAGCCTATCTACCTCATTATGCTAAAAGACCAAAGTCTTTGCTCCAACCAATCAGCTTACAGCACCCTCTAGAACCTTCCCTGCAGAGCCATCTCTCCTCAGATTTTCACCACACATCGTGTGGAAGGGAGTCTCCCTGAGTCTTGAGTTTTTTCTTCAGAGCTTCAAGATGTCTGACAAGAAGGTCTTGTTTAGACCTTGCAGAACCTCCGAGAAGAGGAGGGTCCATGTGGATGACCAGCATAAGGACTACATTTATTGCCTTTATCCCAAACATGAGGCAAAAAATTGTAAGATCTGCCGTACCTTCCCCTCAAAGACCTTAAGGGATAGGGAGGCCAGAGTCCTTTTGTGGCTTAAATCCTCTTCCACGGAGGATGATGATAGAGCTTCTACCTCTAGCAAGAGGGCGAGGACTCAAGAGGATAAAACAAGTGAGGGGAGAAAGCATGCTAAAACCTTCCTCTCCACTTCAGGCTCTTCACAGAGATCTCAACATTCTGTCTCTGGAGCCTCAGCCACCAATGATCCTTCAATGAAAACTGTAAGTAGGAGTTCTACTGTCTCCTCACCAGTGACTACTATTTCTACTTCAACCTCTTCTTCTACGGCTATGATTTCCACTTCATCTATTACTACACCTATTGTGTCTACAAAGATTTGTATTGTGGCAAAAAGAACTCTCGTAGACGACTCGTCGACGAAGACATCATCGTCAACGAAGCCTTCGTCGTCTAAAAAGAGCCCGTCGACAAAGTCATCGACGCCACCGTCGACGACTGTCTTGTCGACGAAGAAAGCATCGACGACGAATCCGTCGACGGCAGCCCCGTCGACGACGAGCCCGCCTTCAGTTACTCCGTCGACGACGAGCCCGTCGGCGACCTCGTCGACGATAAACCTGTCGATGACGGCATCTTTTCAGCTGGCGGATGCACCGTTGTCACCGGTGCCATCAAAACTGATGGATCCAGCTTTGCTGAAGCCTATTGCTGGGAATCAGACTTTTTGTACGCCAATTTCAACAAAGAACTTTCAACTCGTGTCTTACAAGAGGCAACAAGGTTCTTATATATCGCCACTTATGCCCTCTCATCTTCTAGAATCTTACTCCGATGATGAAGAGGATGATTTTGAGGATGATGATAATGAAGGGGCTTTTGGTGTGGCGCGTCACCCATCTGATCTCATCATCAAGTGTCAAGATGATGATGAAGACGACTCTTACACTGAGCATTACTACCAGGAGGATATCATAGTTCCTCATGCTTTGGAACATCAGAGAAGGCCTAGGGTCTTAGAAGTCACTCAATTACCGCCTACTTTGATACAGGACTTACAGGCTATGCTGGCGGATTATAAACAACGCTTCCCGCCACAAATGCCTCAACCTAGTACTTCTGTTCTTCTACCTCAAAATCCACCGCTTTCTCCAGTCGTGGAACCCCCACCACCTGAATTGCCTCTGCAAACCCCGGACACGTCATCAGAAGAAGAAGTAGAAGACGGAGAGTTGCCTAACGTACCTTCATCAGACCCATGGGATGAATACGTTATCCCCATGCCATCCCCTCCGACTCCTCAACCTTCAGATTCCCCGCCTGAAGATGTAGGTGGGTTTCACAACCTAATGCAGAGACCATCAAACAGATTTAAACTCCTAGTGACAGTGGAACAAACGGAGTGTTTTCTTCATGATTTTAAAGAGGAAACAAGGACAGTGTCTAGAGCCATTCCTATCATTGACTATATTTGAAAGGAGGGCCTAAAGACAATGAAAAACCCTGCATCTGTGCCGGCTGTGTTTCCAAGAATTGAAAAGAAGTACCGTGCTCCGCTCACTAGTCCGGCGTGCCTTATTGGTCATCCACGCCCGGATTCAGTAATCTCTCAGGCTGCACAACAAAGTTCGAAGAACCCAGCTACCCCTATTTCTACACCACCTGATAAAGAGGGGCGACGCTTAGACCTTATTGGAAAAACTTTTTCCACCATGGCTGCAGCATCCATCAGAGCAGTAAATTCTTTGGTGATTATAGGGCGCTATAATCGCCAAATGTGGTCCGAAATGGCTGGTTTCATAGAGTTGATCCCAGAGGACAAGAGGCAGGAAGCGCAGAAAATCTTAATAGAAGGAGAGCGCGCAGCGGAGGAATCCATCGACTGCGCATTAGATATTGCGAACACAAATTTCAGTTAGCAGGAGGGGCTGTCTTAAGACGTCAAGGGTGGTTGAAAGCCACTACCTTTCGGCCAGAAGTTCAATTAAAAATACTGGACATGGCATATGACGGAGAGTCCCTCTTTGGGAAACATGTCGACGAAGCTCTCCAAGCAATTAAAACGGATACAGATACTGCAAAATCGCTAGGGTCTTTGCAGTATAAAAGAGGATCGTTCAGAGGAGCAAGAGGACGCGGTTATTCATCCAGAGGAAGTTATTATCAGCAAGGCAGGCAATATCAGCAGCAATACCGACAGAACTATCAGTCCTCGTATCGCCAGTCTGGATCGGCTGGTTTCTCTCGCCAAGGAGGAAGAAGGCGCACAAACAATCAAGGGCGAGACAATCACAAGAAGCAGTGAGGTCAATTGGGCGCCGCTTTCAGTCCCCTACCTTCCCGTGGGCGCGAAGATATCTGCCTTCCAACAACAATGGCATCACATAACAACGGCTCAGTGGGTGTTAGACCTGGTCCAGCATGGTCACGCCCTAGAGTTCATCACCAAACCGCCAACAACTCTGCCCAGGGGTCCCCCTCCCCCTCGTCTTTACTTATTGATCAAGGAAGTTCAAGCAATGCTTCTCAAAAACGCAGTAGAGAAGGTTCCAAACCATCAGAGAGGGGCAGGTTTCTATTCCCGTTTTTTCCTCATAAAAAAGAAATCAGGGGAATGGCTACCGATCCTAGACTTACGCAGTCTGAACAGATATCTCAAGAAGCAGGGATTCCGAATGGTCACCCTCTCGGACATTCTCAACTGCCTCAATGAGGGAGATTACATGGCTTCCTTGGACATGGAAGATGCATACTTCCACATCCCAATCCACCCAAAACATCGAAAGTACCTCCGTTTCACTGTTGCTGGCGCCCATTATCAGTTCAAAGTTCTCCCATTTGGCCTCAAGTCGGCCCCAAGGATTTTTACGAAGTGCCTGGCTCCTGTGGCAGCAGCTCTTCGGGCAGCAGAGGCACAGGTCTTCCCGTATTTGGGCGACTGGTTAGTCAAGGGTCCGTCAAAGGACAAAGTAAAGTCCAACATTACTGCATGCCGCAATCTCTTTCAATCGCTAGGCCTCACAATCAACAAGAGCAAATCTCAATTGGTTCTGAAACAAAACCTGCTGTTCCTAGGAGCTTGTCTGGACACAGTAGAATGCAAGGCATTGTTGTCTCGAGAGAGACAACTCTGACTACAGGCTTTGGCCATAAAACTGTCAAGAAAAAGGTCACTTTCAGTTCGCCTATTTGCATCACTTCTGGGGATGTGCTCTTCGGCCATCAACCTCATTCCATTGGCTCGTCTAAAGATGCGGCCTTTACAGGAAGAGCTACATCATCAATGGCATCAAGCGACAGGCTCTTTCGAGGACACCATCACAGTCACCAACAGGATGGTGCATGCACTTCAATGGTGGTCTCAGCTCAGCAATCTGGAACAGGGGCTCTCATTCTTGCAGACTCCTCCGGATTTCATTCTGACGACAGATGCGTCCATGGAGGGCTGGGGAGGTCATCTCCAGGACTTACATGTGCAAGGAAAATGGTCTCAACAGCACAAAAAATGCCACATCAACAGTCTAGAGTTGAAAGCCATTTATCTTTCTCTTCAAGCGTTCCTCCCCAGGATAGCAGGATCCTCAGGCCTGGTCAGAACGGACAACACTACAAGCATGTTTTATATAAGCAAGCAGGGGGGAACGAGATCAGCAACGTTATCCAGGGAAGCCCAAGAGTTATGGCAATGGTTAACAATTCACAACATAACTCTCAAGGCGGAACACGTCAGAGGTCTCTACAACACCTTAGCAGACAAACTGAGCAGGTCCTTGTCAGATTGCCACGAGTGGGAACTGGACAACAACCAGTTGAACAAGGTGTTTCAGAGATGGGGCAAGCCGAAGTTGGATTTATTTGCAATCCAACAGAACAAGAAATGCTGGTACTACGCCAGCAGGTACCCTCAACAGGGATCAAGGGGGAATGCCCTGTCCATGCGATGGTCAGGGACCTATGCATACGCTTTTCCTCCGATCCCTTTGATTCCACGAGTGGAACGCAAGATGAAGTTGGAGAGTTGCCGTCTTCTCCTAATTGCTCCCAAGTGGCCTCGCCAGTATTGGTTTCAGGATCTCATGCTACTTTCACAGGAGCCACCGATCAGACTGTTGGTAACCCCAATGCTGCTGTCACGCAACGAGGGTCAGGTACTTCACCCAGACCCTCAATCGCTGAAATAACACGCATGGCTCCTAACTTCCTAGAATTCAAACATCTCCAAATTCCTCAGGACTGCCGAGACATTCTAAAGAAAGCAAGAGCCCAGAGTACATTAAAAACGTATTGTCTCAAATGGAAGCGCTTCTGCGCTTGGTGCATCTCTAGCGCCTTACACCCTAAAGAGGCGCCAGCAGAGAAAATACTGCCCTATTTATTACATTTGGCACAATCTGGTCTTTATTTTTCTTTAATAAAGGTCCACTTATCGGCCTTATCCAGATACAGAAAGATGGCTAACACTCAATCGCTCTGTTCTTCATCGCTAATCAAACAATTTATGAGGGGTCTTTTCCGGGCTTATCCTCCAGTAAAGCCCTCACCACCGGAATGGGAGCTCAACACTGTTCTCTCACAGCTGATGAAGCACCCGTTTGAGCCCATCCATAGAGCTGACCTAAAGTTCTTGACATGAAGGTTGCTTTGTTATTAGCGCTAACTTCCGCCAGAAGAGTGGGAGAAATTCAAGCCTTCACTATAAAGGAGCCCTTTTTGCATTTCTCCCAGGACTATGTCACTTTGCGGATGAATCCAACATTCATACCAAAGGTGCCTTCCCAGTTTCATCTAAATGAGCCAGTCAAGCTGAAAGTTTTCTTTTCAAATCCGTCAACCCCGGCTGAAAGAACATTGCATTCTTTAGACATCAAACAATGCTTAAAGTTCTATTTCCAGAGAACCAAGACTTTAAGAAGGCAGATCAACTGTTTGTAGCTTCTGGCCAGACTACATTGGGAAAAGCGGTCACTAAAGCCACAATTTCAAGATGGATAGCATCCGCTATTCAGTTCTGTCACATCAAGGCTAATCGACCATTAACAAGGTCTGTTCGATCTCATTCCACAAGAGCTGTGGCAGCGTCTGCAGCTTTGTTTGCAGGAGTGACGCTTGAGAACATTTGCCGTGCTGCGACATGGCAGAATGTCCACACGTTTACAAGACACTACTGCCTGCAGTCAGCAAATCAGGATGATGCGGCAGTGGGCCAAGCTGTTTTACGTCACCTGTTTATATAAGGAGTATATTCAGGTACTAATGTTGGCTTATTTCATATAATGTTCATACAATTCAGTATATTGCTTATAATATGCAGACATATGTTAACATATTGTGTGTTTCTATAGTGCTTAAAGTTCCTTTCCAGAAGGAAATTGCATGATTTTTATGTTGAATCTGAACATGATTTATAAATAGATCAATCTCTAGGCGATTGTTGGTTGTTAACTATACATTCATGGGGGTGCACTACAATAAGTCTCCCACCATCCGCAACCGACTTTGCCTGGCTTACTGTTTGCTATTCTGATTCAGGCATGTGAATCTATGAAAGATACCCCAATACTGGATAAGAAAACAAGTTACTTACCTGTAACTTCAGTTATCCAGTATCGGTATCTTTCATAGATTCACATGCACCCACCCTCCTCCCCGGAGAGTCAGTTCTCTAAGATCGGGATACTTGTTCCCACTTGTGCTACGAAAATCTGAGGAGAGCTGGCTCTGCAGGGAAGGTTCTAGAGGGTGCTGTAAGCTGATTGGTTGGAGCAAAGACTTTGGTCTTTTTAGCATAATGAGGTAGATAGGCTACTATAATCTAGGCCTCAGGCCTTTTCTAGGGCCTACTTTTACAAAGTGCTTTTGGCACTGCTTTTTTTATTTACCGTGGGACTCCCGCCTCGGCGACGGGGAATGATTCAGGCATGTGAATCTATGAAAGATACCAATACTGGATAACTAATGTTACAGGTAAGTAACTTGTTTATTTATTCCAATCAAGATGGCTTCAGGTGTGCAATACGTTTGTCATAAGTAGGACTGTTAGCGCTCTAGTTGTTTTTTAGAACACTCCAGGAAGCTGCAGTAGAACACAAAGGAATCAACTGACAATCTCTGCCCTTGTTGGATGTACATGTTTTACTGCATGAGAAAGAAGACTGCTCAATAAATAACCTTTTTATTGAAAACGCCCATCTCTCTATTTCTCTGCAAAAACCCTGGTGAAATGAAGCATGCACAATTGACTGAGTGAAATAGCCATCTATTGTTTTCACGACTCTGAAGATATATTTCTTATTCTTGGGGAACAAAGTTGTCATGTTATATGGTTGTCAGAAACTAATCCCTTCTTGTTTATTCGAGAACGTTTCTAGTGACCTCTGAGCTAGTTGGTATTCACAATTAAGTCTAACATACTCAATAGAGACCTAGTCGACTTCAGTCCTACGTCTAAACTATCGTTTATGTTATTCCAATGCACTGAGCCTATTGGGAATATAGGAACTACACTACAAGACCACCGCAAAATAACATATAAAAGAAGTCGATCATTAAGAGATCTTTTAGTGCACAACCACTTTGACTCAGTCCCCAGAACACCTAGATTGGGTAATCTGACTGGATTTTTTCCATGTCATCGCTGCAAAGCCTGTAGACCAAGTTCTAAAGTCACAAGTTACAAAATACCAGGCAGAGCTGCATGCAGGAAAATCACTACATTTCTAAAATGCACTACAGCATACTGTGTGTACTGTTTAGAATGTCCTTGTAAACTTTATTATATCAGCAGTACAATACACCCTGTGAAACGAAGGATATTAGAACATGCAAGAGCTATAGAGCACAATGACCCAAACTATCCCGTTGCGAGGCATTTTGCCGAAGAACATAAAAGTGATTGCAACCTCCTTCGATTCTTCTGTCTTGATCATGTCCCTATCAAAGATCGTGGGGGGGACAGGGTAATCCAGTTACGAAGACTTAAATCAAGATTTATCATAGATCTTCAAACTAGGACCCCTCTAGGCTTGAACACCGAAGATGAGCTAGCCATACATTTAGGTTAACTAATCTTGAGCATGTCCTCATCCTGATTCAAATGAATTATATTCCTACTCGCAGATCCAAATAATTTCCCTTTCTATTTTACTTTGTTTGATGAGTCTTCATTAATAGCACAGATCTTATGAATATACATTTACCTCGCACAAGTTTGCACTGCAGTAATAGCCTATCCAAGGCTTAATTTTTCTTTTCTTTTCTGCTCTTTTGTATAAAATCAGAAGACAAGAATGTAGATATGGTTAATTTTAGACTTTTCCCACCATGAACAAATAGTTCTGATCAAAATATTTTTCTGACTGAATAAGAATGATTATGTATTTAGTACTGTACTTATATTGTGCAAACACACCATGAACAATGAATTTGATTGTAGATTTGTATCATAACATGTGAGGAAATGAATGGTAAATCACTGTATATATGTATAGAACAAAAATCACTTTCACAATAATGAACGAGAATATGATCATGTGCAAATTATTTTGATTTAAATGCCCATCCAGGGCTCAATTATGATTCTGTCCATGGTACTGAAGGAATTATGAATTTAATCAGTGCTTTTCAGTTGGTATACATGAAAATTAAGTACATGTTAAGATGGCCGCCAGAGAACTGAATGAACTTTAGTACATTTTCGATGTCTATGATTTCACTGGAAATGACGTAATTTCATGAATTGAGTTGCTGTGTAACTTTATTTAAAAGCAAAACAATATGTTGTGCGGTAACAGTTCGAAAAAGGCGCAATGCCGAAACGTGTCCTGTTTGCTGGTTTCATATGGAAAATAAATTTGTATCCCTTCAACCACAAGAGTGCGGTCTATTCTTTTGCCAGCAGCGAAGGAAGCTGAGCTATATATATATATATATATATATATATATATATATATATATATATATATATATATATTCACTGAAAAACCATAGGTTTCACACCAGTTATAGTTAGGAATTAGCATTTAAAAAACCTATTAAATTCAATGAAAAAACCATAGGTTTCACATCAGTTATAGTTAGCTGGAAATTTTACTGACATAAAACCATAGAAATTCCAACGTTATAGTTAGTTGGACTCACTATAACAAGCGTGCCTGCAATGCACTGCTGATGACGTCACATATTACATCACTCATGACATGGTCAGTGACATCACTCATGACATCACTGATGACACCATCCAGTGAATGTGTTTCTTTCTGAAAAATAAATATGTTTTATATATGTATTTGTAAAGGTCGATGGAAGAATAAATGTTTAAATAAGTGTGTAAATGGATGTTTTTTTAATAAAATATTGATTGGTTAACTGGCTTATTAAGTGTATCTAAGTGAATACATATATTAGCGAGTAATTTTTAAATATTTAAATATATGTATCAGTGTTTCACTTTGTGTATAAGTGGCTGCATGGGTTGGTGACTGGCTCACTGTTTGTATGTGTTTTGAAGACAGCATATGTGCAGGACTGTATGGGTGGATGAGTGTGTATATATGTGTGTTAGTGAGTGCATGCCTGCCTCACTAGTGTCTTTATGAGTAACTACATATGTTTTAATCTAGTATATGTGAGTATTGATGTATATAAGTAAGTATATGTGAGAGTGAGAGATTGAAAGAGTTTCTGTTTAAATAAGTATGTGTTTCTATAAGTGATTGTTTAAGAGAGTAAGTATGTGTAAGTTTCCTTAGAAGTAATGTGCTAGTGTGTGTATAGCTGTATATGCAAATAAATGGATGTTCAATAGTTTATTTGCATGTGTGAGTATGTGTGTGAGTAACTTTTGGAAGGCTGTCGGTGTGTAACAGGATGTATATGTGTATCACTACATATAATGAGTGAGTATATGTATGAGTGACTATATAGAACTGTTGCTGAATGAGGTGATGTGTATATAGATGGTGGAATTACTGAATTGGTTGTTGTAACTGGTATGGGTATCTGCATTTTTTTGAAAATGTTAGTTTCTATTTTTGAATATGTGTTTCAAGGGTTACATTACACTGAAAGGAGGTCTGTCAGTCTGTCACAAGGATGGTGTTATCAGTGATGTCATGAGTGATGTCACTGACCATGTCATGAGTGATGTAATATGTGACATCATCAGCAGTGCATTGCAGGCGAGGTTGTTATAGTGAGTCCAACTAACTATAACGTTGGAATTTCTATGGTTTTATGTCAGTAAAATTTCCAGCTAACTATAACTGGTGTGAAACCTATGGTTTTTTCATTGAATTTAATAGGTTTTTTAAATGCTAATTCCTAACTATAACTGGTGTGAAACCTATGTTTTTTTCAGTGAATTTCATAGGTTTTTTAAATGCTAATTCCTAACTATATATAGGGCCTCAAACCTATGAAATGTAATATTTTTTATAACGAATCCTATATTGTATATTTATATAATACTATTTATTTATTTTTATTTTTTTTGCCCTGGTGCGCTCCCGGTGCGCGCCCCGGTGTGCGCACTGGAAAGCGCTTTTTTCGGAGCGCCCCGGGTCGCGCACCGGGTCGCGCACCGGTGACCATCCCGTTAGCGCTATTGCCGCGAACGAAAACATCATGACGTATCACGTAGCCGCGTCTGCGTGATACGCACTGCGTAAGCGCACCCGGAAATACTCGAGCGAATACGATCGCGCAACGGAATCATCTGACGCGCTAACGCGACGCGCCCCGTGGCGCCGCCCGTGGCGCGCGCCCGGGGGCGCGGCGCGAAGCGCGTCGGGTCATGTAACCTAAATATAACACTTTTTATTGGTGCAGAACAGTTTTGGTTTCTAAATGATGAAAGCCCAGGTCATGTGACCTGAAAATAACACTTTTCATTGGTTCAGGACAGTTTTTTTTCCAAATGATGAAAGACCCCACCTTTTTTCCTTATTCTGACTTTGTCCTTTGACTGAGGAAGACCTGTTTGGAGATCTAACAGAAATATTTTGTACTTTAAAATGGCTACAGTAGCAGCAGCAGCTGGAGCATCTGCACCACCACCACCACCACCACCAAGAGGACCACCACAACATTACATTGGTGGTCAAGAAGAGGAGGAGGAGGAGGAGGAGGGGAGAAGGTGGCTGCCAGAAGACAATACCCCATACAAGCCAAGGCAGCACATTGTATGGGAGTTTTTTTCTATCCCAGAGGGCAAGAAGAAAGTCAATGCGCCCAAGGTGACTTGCCAAATCTGTGGCATGGAACTTTCAAGGGGGAACCCTAACAAAAAATATTCATTTGGTAATAATACCATGATTAGACACATGCAGCGCAAGCATCCGAACAACTATGCTGCCGCAGAGGTGAGAGAACTGGCCAGTAAGCCTCCCAATCTTCAACCACCACCTCCAAAAGGAAGCAACCCACTCCATCGGGACCAGAGACAAGGGAGACGATCCCTTGCATCCAACCACGGTTTGGGGAATTCAGGATCACATGTATTTTTTGTGGTAAGACCATCTCCTATGGTGAGCAGAGCATAAAGCTCATCCTCCTTGCTGGTGACAACCACAATTGCCCCAAAAAACCCTAATTTTTTCCTGATTTTCTTTTGCTCCAGTTGAGCCATTTTCAATTCCCTGTTTTTTGTTTCTCCCCATAAAAATAACAAAAAATATATAAAATAGTTCATAAAAGCCAAAAAAAGTACAAAATGTTCAAAAAACATTAAAAAAACTACAAAACAACAAAAAGAAGAAAAAAAAACAGTTCTTTTTAGAACTACCTCAAATTTTTTCAAAAAGGCTACATTTTGTAAAAACTCTATCATTCTTTTTTCTCATGGAACGCTTCCCGGTATGCTCCGCGGGGCCCTTTTATAGCCCCCACATTAAACCTAGGGGATAAAAGGGGGTCTACTCTGCCCCCTTATGGTCATTTCCCCCTTTGTTTTTGCCACCTGTTGTGTCTCGATCCTACCGAGACACAAGATGGCGGCCGCTCCAAACTGTTTGGAATGTTGACAGACACCCGAGAGCCAATCAGCTTTCCGCGCGCGAACTCGCGTAGCGCGCTGGTTAGCGCCCCGGTGCACGTACCGGGGAGTGCTTATAGATATATATATTTTTTGGAACCTAAATTACTCAAAATCCACTGGAGCACATATCTTGAGACATAGCAAAGGCACATCGGGCTACCAGTCCCTACAATTTTGCCAAGTTTCGTAGAAATCCATTCAGCCGTTCGGGCTAAAAGTGAGGTCAACCGCCCTATGGAAATTAACATGGGGAAAACACGTTTTGGGACCCCCCTTTTATCTCATCCCCCGCTTGACAAATCCCCCCCAAACTTTCAGGGAAGGACCGGGGCGCCACAAGGCAAATTTGAGGAGATTTTCAGGCAGATTCCTCAACTGGCGCCAAAGTTATTCACAATAGAATGTTGAGATTTTGTATTGAAAATAATCCTAACTATAACTACCTACTGGCGACCGCCAGTAGGTAGTATATATATATATATATATATATAAATATATATATATATATATATATATATATATATATATATATATATATATAGTCACACACACACACACGCACATATATATATATATATATATATATATATATATATATATATGTGTGACAACCTCTCCCCTCAGGAAGATATATATATATATATATATATATATATATATATATATATATATTTCTCCCCACCACCGCTGGTTAGGAGAAGAGCTGGCGTGGGCGGTCCCGTTGCAGCCACCAGCTGGCTGAGTCAATTCGCTCCACAACACATCAAAAATATTGATGAAAAACGGGACACCCAGAGCTGCAGTGTACAGAAAGATTTATTCGGCAGATGAAAAAAGGTCCACGACGCTTTTCGCCATTACGGCTTGGTCACGCTCGTCTCGTGGCTTGCATTACCGTCATTTAAGCAACACCCATTCGTGCACATAGTGACATCACGTGAAAAGCTGGCGGCCATCTTGTAGTGTGAGATTTGCCCATAATAACACAACAATAACATCTGTATTTGCCCCAACTACGAATAATATGCCTGTGCTATGATCCTTAAAACAAATATAAAATTGCGAGCATTTTTTAACCTGTAGTTCACAATAATGAAAAATATGAATATAATGTTCATTTTGCATTGTTAAGTATCAACAACACTTGCGTTTGTTTGCTAAGTATTAGGCCAATGTCATAGATCGATAAGGCAAGCGAGAGGCTACTCGTAATGTAAGGCAAAGTGCCGTCTCGTGATAGGTCAATATCTCACAACGTCACTGATTGTATTCAGCCAATCAAATCAACAGCGGCCGTCTCATTGTCATGGCAACCTTATGTTTTTGCCGGCCATAGCAGTGTTCTTACGTTTCCCCAAGAGTGACGCCCAAGTGGGCAAAAGTGTTCCTCTGATGTTATAGTTATGTTGCCCCAGTGGGCATAAAGAACATATCGAGATAGGAGTCAGTTTTTCATCTCTCGTTCATAAAGTGCTGAAATTGTATCCATCAGAGTCAACAAAATTGATCATAATCATAGAGTGTCCCTTTAGTCGACTATCAGCGCAAATCATTAACATCAATTCCATGTTGTGCCGCCACCACGTGATGCCTCAAATCCTGTGAACAAAATGAATTACGTTAAAATTTAAAATCCAGAAAATCGCGGATATCAATTCATAACAGTATCTCAGTCATATAAGTGGATTGCCAGTTCTTCCGTCACATTTAAACCTTTTGGGGTTAAACATTCAAAATCCACAATGTACTTGGACTCAAGTTTCCTAAGGGATAATTCTTGGTTGCCACCCCTTACTCCCAAGTCCACACTGTCAATGACAACCAACTGCACCAATTGTTCATTTTGCATGTGCATCTCTGAAAAATGTCTGGCAACAGGGTAGAGTCTATTATTGTTGTGTATAGCTCTCAGGTGTTCCAATACCCTCTTCTTGGCAGTGTTTTTGGTACTGCCAACATACCATTTGTTGCATGGACAAATCAGATTGTATATGCTGTATGGTGTGTTACATGATAATCGTTTCCGAATTGTAAACACTCTTTTACTGTTAGGGACGGACAGTGTTCTGCAATCTTTGCTGAATTTGCATGCCTTGCATTTACGACAACATCTAAAACCCCCCTCATTTCTGTTAGAGTCAATTTTAGATGTCACATAGTTATGGCTGAGTTCATCTCTCAATGATTTACCCTTTCTAAAGGTTATTTGCGGATTATCAGAGATATGTTTTGTCAGATGCACGTCCGTCTGGAGGACATGCCAGTGTTTCTGAAGGACCTTACGTATGGTATGGGCTTGTTCAGAATAAGTGGTGATGAATCTCACTGTGTCAATTTCTTCACTGGTGATACGGGGATTTAACAGTTCATCTCTATTTTTTAGAGCTACTCTATCTTTCGCAGTGTTAATTACTTTCAAGCTGTAGCCCCTATTCCGGAATCTCTCACACATGACATTTTTTCTTCCTTCTGGTAAGCCGCCTCATTACTGCAATTGCGTTTAGCTCGCAGTAATTCCCCATAGGGTATGCTGTTTATTAAGCTACGGGGATGACAACTGTTAGCATTTAGGATGCTGTTGCCAGCTGTTTTTTTCCGATATAATTTGGTGTTGAGTAGGTTGTTCTCCACTCCCACAATTACATCTAGAAATTCCACTTCTGTTTTACTGAAGTTTCCAGTTAATGTCAAATTTAGGTGGTTGAGATTTAGTTTATCAATGAAGGACTGAACTGAATCCACGTCCCCACACCAAATAAAAAAGATGTCGTCTATGTATCTCTGCCACAGGGCCACCTGATCGCATTCTGCCATTTCCCGGACGACCTGCTCCTCCCACCAGCCCATGAAAAGATTCGCATAGCTGGGGGCGAAGCAGGTCCCCATGGCCGTGCCCTGCTTTTCACGTGATGTCACTATGTGCACGAATGGGTGTTGCTTAAATGACGGTAATGCAAGCCACGAGACGAGCGTGACCAAGCCGTAATGGCGAAACGCGTCGTGGAACTTTTTTCATCTGCCGAATAAATCTTTCTGTACACTGCAGCTCTGGGTGTCCCGTTTTTCATCAATATTTTTGATGTGTTGTGGAGCGAATATATATATATATATATATATATATATATATATATATATATATATATATATATATATATATATATATATATATATATATATATATATATATATATATATATACATATATATATATATATATATATTTATATATATGTGTGCTAGCTAGACCTGTATATATCGTAAATGTGTGTATACACATACAAACTTACAAGGCTATGTTTACATAGCTTTAGCAATCGCAGAACCTATGACCTTGCGCCGCTCTGCCCCCTGCCCACTCTATGTCTCTGCTGGGATGCCTGGTAGAAACAAATAAATTATGTCAGACTTCAGAGGCTCCTGAAAGGAGAGCACACCAATAAATTCTGCTATGCAGGAAGGCTTGACCTTTGTCCCAAAAACTGGGACATGTATTTAAAATTAACAAAAGTGTCGGGACAAAGGGACAGTTCACTGAAAACCGGGACTGTATGGAGAAATCCGAAGCGTCTAGTCACCCTACTTATCTAACACCTGTGAGCCTACAGCACCTCCGAGCTGATATGTGCCCTAGATGTGGTGAGGAGTAGGAGGATACACTTAGCATGGAGGTGCTCTGGGGTGTAGCAGTTCTAGGACCAGGTGATGGAGAAAGTGCCGGAGAGCACAGGCTTTCACATTGAGGAGGAGCCGTTGTAACGCTTGTTGGAATCATGAAGAAACCCAGGAAGCGTAAAATGGCTTTCAGGGTGCTACAACTGATGCTGGTATTGGCTAAGCGCAGTGTGGCTATCACTTGAATGGGACAGAGGGTCCCGAACACAACAATATGTTAGGGACATCTGCGAGTTGTCCTTAGCAGAAGAAGTCCACATGATATTAAAATCGTAGGGACGACAAACTGCAGGAAGGCATTAGTGAGTGGTGGGAATTGTGCAATGCTGCCCTGAATTCAGACTCAGATTGTGATGACCAGAATGAATCAGATGTGAATGGGGATGCGGCTGGGGGGAGAGGAACGAGAGAAGCGAAGAACGATGGACAGGAGGAATATATACCCCTGATTTCAAATGTACTCTTAATTGCTACCTCATAGACCTCTGGCGTAACTGGTAATGTGCCTCTGATGCCTGTATTTGTATGATTGCTGCAATATCTGTTTAAATAAAAAATAAAAAAAATTGAAATTATATAAAATATCAAGCGGTCCTTAGGATGAGTAAGGCATCTGGCTCGATCCTAGCTTGAGCCTTCAACTTCTCACCCAACTTTACTTTTACAGAGACCTAAATCCCAGTGGACATGGATTTGACTTCCATCAAGGTCTCCTTGCCCTTTCATCCTTCAGGGATTTATATTATGGCTAAAACTACAGAACATTTGCAGTCTTTCAAAACTGTAAAGTATACTGTAGCCGGTGTAACATAGAAAACAAATTATATATTTGTTAAATTAAATAAAACAGGTTTCAAGAAATGTTACAGTTACAAAGTATTACAAGTGTAGTCTCAAAAGAACAGAAGGGCATCCTTTAGGTCGCTTTTTTAAACTACTGCACTTGACAAGTATCTTAATTATGTCATGTGTTCTGTAGCAATGGTGGCCATTTAGAATTAGTTAAGGCTTCAGAAGCACCTTAATTAATGCATTTTAAAATCTTTTGAGGTCTATATTTTTTTACATGTTGTAGGTTATACTGTACACCATTGTGCCCTTAACTCCTGCTTAACAATTTGTGTTTAGTGAACTTAAGTAGCTAAAACTACCGATTACATTTGTCTCAGTTCTGAAATGCATGATAACTTCCTTAACAGCACATATCAGATGTTTTGTGGCAAGCACCACAACCACCACATTTTTCCCAGGTACATTTTGATAGGTTTGTCCTGCAGAAATTTACCTGGCACAATCTTTATGGTTGAATAAATGCCCTGCAAATTACTAGTAATAAACAAAAGAAGATGCCCGTGCTGCTACCTAATTAATCGCCCTACTTGTGGCTAAACATAAGAGATAAAACAAATGTTTTTTTATCAAAATGTATCGTTTTTTTCTTTTATTTTAATTTCAGTCATTTATTCATTTTTTGTTTGGAAAATTAAATTTAACCAAGTTCATATTTTAAGACCTTATGTACAACAAAGAACAGAATAACATATACTCAAATATCTATTTACAATTAGACAATCAAAAATACATTTCAACCTTATCTCATTCAAACAGTCAGTCAAACCACTTTCACACCACAATATATACAAAATATGTACAAAAACAGACAAAGAAGAAAATATGTGAATTATTTCCAAGTTGTAATCTGATAAATTACAATAAAGCCATGAATATTTCTTATGTTTTACAAAAACCTATCAATATTTTTACAATTTTAGGTTATTTGAGGCCTTTAGAGTCTACGCGTTGCGAACTCATATAATTGTTGAGTTCTCATCAGGACCATAGTCTGTAAAAGAGAAAAGAAGAATTTGTGGTTTTTAGCGTTTTATCTAATACTACACTAACCCTTTCCCTACTGCAAGCTACTGCATCTTACCTCTCAATCAATTAGAAACCAGAAGAGGTACGGATATCTCCGTCAATGGGAAACCATCTAATGTGAAAACATATATAACACATGATCAGCTGCCAATTTTTTCAATAGCTTTCAGCATATGCCACTCAGTCAAACACTCCTTTTTTGACTTACTTAGTGATGGAAAAGAGGTACCAGCGTATATCTGGGTAGTCCGGTTTTTTGTTTTCTGCAAGCTGGAATGGGAAGGAGGAAAATCAATACTCCAGTGTGCAGAGAGTCGCGATTGAGCACTTGAAGACGTTGCAACAGTGCTTACCTTAATTGTTGTACATAAGGTCTTAAAATATGAACTTGGTTAAATTTAATTTTCCAAACAAAAAATGAATAAATGACTGAACTTAAAATAAAAGAAAAAAACGATACATTTTGATCAAAAAACATTTGTTTTATCTCTTATGTTTAGCCAGAAATAGGGCGATTAATTAGGTAGCAGCACGGGCATCTTCTTTTGTTTATTACTAGCTTGTGGCAAGCTGTGCTGTTGGGAGCCCAAACCCAGTGGTGTTGTTAAGGCTGCAAATTACTAGGACATGCAGACTTGGGGCAAAGAGCATCAAATCCACTTTTTGTTTGACATGCTATTTTGAATTAGTCTACGTTTGCCTTTCTGGCTGTACATTAATTAGAGCAAGCACATATTCTTTTATGTTTATTTTGATATATAACAGATTGCATTGTATTGCACCCTGAATTCCTTCTTTGTGCAAGTTATTCTCTTTGTTCTGTTTTGTTGGAAAATTGTTTGTTTACATTGTGACCTGAACAAAAAGAGTATTATGTTGCCCCACTGGCAGGAGTTCTCAAGGATTTAGGGTCACTCCTATCTCGTATGCTGATGATACCCAGCTTTTACTCTGCTGTGACAAAAAAATTCTGCGGCAGCAGGCTGCATACCAGGCAGCAGGTGATCGGTCTGGATCACATTGGATCTACTGGGAGAATGGTCTCCTATATAGTGAGCCTAAGGTTTCTGAGCCTGGGTCAGCCTGTGTGGTGGTGGTACTACAGCGCTTCAGAACCTTCCTACTAGGGCTGGCTCATGATGTGCCGTTGGCAGGACATTTGGGGCAGGACAAGACCTTTGAGAAGCTTGTCACCCACTTTTATTGGCCCTAAATGTGCAATAGTTCAGACACTCATTGTAAGACATGTCAAACTTGCCAGGCAAGTGGAAAGAGTGGGAGGAAGCAGACGGCTCCTCTCCAGCTATTCCCTGTGGTCAGCACCCTCTTTGAACGGGTGGGTATTGACATTGTGGGGCTACTGGACCCCAAGACAGCCATGGGCAACAGGTTCATCCTGGTCTTGGTGGACCCTGCCACCCGGTACCCGGA
Source organism: Lissotriton vulgaris (assembly GCF_964263255.1). Taxonomy (NCBI): domain Eukaryota; kingdom Metazoa; phylum Chordata; class Amphibia; order Caudata; family Salamandridae; genus Lissotriton; species Lissotriton vulgaris. The sequence goes on from NC_141695.1 coordinate 388,914,152, forward strand.
ATCCATACCTCTGAGGACAGTGACGGCCCATTGTGGGACAGGCCCTGATGGGAATTTTCTCCCGAGTGGGATTCCCTAGAGTCTGACTGAGGTACAAACTTCATTTCCAAGTATATGAAGTCCCTGTGGCACGAGGGTGGGGTAACTTACAAGTTTACCACTCCTTACCACCCCCAAGGAAATGGGTTGGTTGAAAGTTTCAGCCGAATCCTAAAAGGCATCATTATGGGTCTTGAGGAACCTATGAGGCATAAGTGGGACGTCCTCTTACCATGCCTGCTGTTTCCATACTGTGAGGTGCCACAGAAATCTCTAGGGTTCAGTCCCTTTGAGCTTATCTTTGGTCACCCAGTGAGAGGACCTATGAGTTTGGTCAAGGAGGGCTGGGAGCAATCTCCCAGGAAACCTCCCCAGGATGTACATAGCTACATGCTGTCCTTCAGGACCCAAACTAGGCGTTTCAGAAATATCGCAGAGGCGAATCTGGAAGCCAGCCAGGAGGAGATGAAGCAGTGGTACGACCAAAATGCCACTCTTGCATAGCTTCATCCTGGTCAGAAAGTGTGGGTCATAGCCCCAGTGGAGCCTTGTGCACTCCAGGATAAGTGGACCGGACCATTTGAGGTGGTGGAGTGCAAGAGTCCTGTTACCTACTTGGTGGACTTGGGGTCTTCCCAGAACCCCTTGCGGGTCCTGCGTGTCAACCGCCTGAAGCCCCACTTGGAGATGTCTGAAGTGGGCATGCTCTTAGAGACAGATGATGGAATGGAGGAGGAGACTGAGCCTTTTCCTGACCTCCTGTCAGCGACAGAGCGAGATGGGTCAGTGGATGGTGTGAGCCTCTCTTCCACCCTGACCCCTGAGCACCAGAATGATTGCCGCCAGTTGCTGGGACAGTTTTCTGACCTGTTCTCCCTGATTCCCAGTGTCACGGATTGGTGCATCCATGATGTGGACACTGGAGATACCAGGTTGGGAACGGCCAGGTGGCCCCGCTACAGCCTAAGATTGAAACCATCTTGGCTTGGGAGACCCAAGACACAGACAGAGGTGAGAGCCCTTTTAGGACTCACCAGGTATTACAGGAGGTTTGTCAAGGGGTATTGCAGCATTGTTGCACCCTTGCAGAGCTGACTTTCAGGAAGCAGCCCAAGAAAGTGATTTGGACTGACACCGGTCAGAAAGCTTTTGAGGCCCTGAAAGCTGCCATGTACACGGCGCCTGTGCTCCTGGCACCCAACTTCTCCAGAGAGTTTATCGTTCAGACAGACGCTTCAGAACATGGTGTGGGGGCTGTTTTGTCTCAGATAAATGAGGAGGGCCTAGATCAACCCGTAGCCTTCATCAGTAGAGGTTACTTCCACAGGAACAGAGGTGTTGTGCGATTGAGCGTGAGGCATTTGTTGTGGTCTGGGAACTGAAGAAGCTGAGACCATACCTGTTTGGGACTCACTTCTGGGTTCAGACAGACCACAGGCCCCTCAGATTGCTGATGCAGGTGAGGTGTGAGAATCCAAAGCTGTTGAGGTGGTCCATTTCCCTACAGGTGGTGGATTTCACGGTGGAACACCGCCCTGGTACAGAACACGCCAATGCTGATGGTCTGTCCAGATTTTTCCGCCTTAGTGATGAGACTTCCCAGGAGTTAGGGTAGTTCTCCCCACATTTCAGCTGGAGGGGACACGTGTTAGACCTGGAACCTTGGTGTGGGTCTCTCTTCCATTTTTTGCTGTCGCCTCATGTGTTTTTGCTGGTTATAGATGCTTTGGGCACTGTTGTCCAGTGCCACAGTGCAAGTGCTCCATACAGTGCAAGTGCTCCCTATTGGAAATTGATGTATGGATTAGTGATTCCATGATTGGCTTGTTTGGTTTACTTGTCAGACCCTAGTACAGTGCACTGCGTGTGCCCAGGGCTCGTAAATCAAATGCTGCTGGTGGGCTTGCAGCACTGGTTGTGCCTCCAACAGAAGCAGCCTGAAAAGTGTGTCGCAGAGTGTGTGTGCTTTCTAATACTGCCATGTTGACTGGGCAAGTGCACCCACTTGCCAGTCCCTAAACCTTCCATTTTCTGCATATTAGTCACCCCTATGGTAGGCCCAAGGGCAGGGTGAATTGTAGGTAAAAGGTAGGACATGCCCTGATGTACGTAGCAAGTCCTAAAAGTGAATTACAGCCATTTTCGTTTTTCACTATTGCAAGGCTACCTGTCCCCAATAGTCCAGAATGGACAATCTGATTACAGCATCTTTTAATCCTAACTGACTCCGCTAACTGACTCAGGGAACTAGGTAGAAATTCGAGTTTAATATGCCTGAAATCAGAATGATAAAATACACCTTTTAGTGAAGTTGGTTTTAACATTCTGTGTTTGAAAATATGTTTAAAAAGTAGGTATTTTCTTGCCTAACTATCCAAGCCTGCCTCTGGGTTGTGTATTCCTTAAGTGACAGGGGCTGGGGGATTCCAGGAGACAGGGTGAGTCACCACAGGGCTGAATAGAGAGATCGGCATGTAGATGGGAGGGAGGAGTTGCACCTGGGACCTGAATAGGGCTGTGCCTTCCCTCCCCAATGCTGGCTCCCTCTCCTGTGGTGCGCCTGATGTCCCTGGCCTACACTGTGAAAGGAAAGAAGGAGTCTTGTTAAAGTGCTCGAGGACTGACCAGAACTGGTTTGGACTAGGCAAAGGCCTCTCTGCCTTCAGAGAACAAAGGGAAAATGAGTATAAAAGAGGGGACCCAAACCCAAGAACTTTAGATCACTTTTGGGAAACAAGAAGAAACTTTGCTGAGGAGATGAACCAGAGAAACTGAGAAGGAGACTATCCCTAAGCTGAGTGCTGTTTGGAGGATTGGCCTGCAGTGGTTGCCTGACTGCCAAAGAAAGGAGAAAGGACTTTGTGCTACCTTCAAATCAACGTGTAAAGGATCTCCAAGGGCTTGAGAGAGAGCTCTGAAGTCTCAGAGACAACAGACTTCACCAACCAGCACCACTGCCTTCTCTTGCTGGGAATTGAAGTGCCTGCTGTTAAGCTAGGCCTTCTGAGAGACTGCGTGCCGCATCACCAGAGTAGCGTACCTCCACTGTCGCCATCACATCAGCCGAAGCGCCTCGCATCACAGGAGAACAGTGTCGCCATCGCAGCAGACGCCGTCGCATTCCCGGAGAAGCGTGTCGCAGGGCCCGTTGCGGCTCAGAAGAATCGTTGAGTGGCTGCATGGCCATCTGGCGTGCACACATCGTTGTCGCATCAAGAAGAAGGCGCCATTTTGTTTCATTGCACCGGATCTTCATCACATCACGGCGCTGCTGGTCGCATTGCCACGGAAGCGCAGTAAGAAACCGGCGCATCACCTCCCCATGCGGAGAAGAACCGATGCATCCCCTACACAGCAGTAAGGACCCGACGCATCACCGTTCTTGCGTGTAAGGATTCGATGCATCACCTTCCCGCAACACTTTCGTTGTATAGCGTTACGCATCCAAAGGTACATTAAACTCAATGTGTAGCATTTTGCATCTAAAGAGAACTAAGCTATTCCTACAATTTTTCAAGTACAGTATTGTGGATTTTTGTTGTTTGTGGTCATGTGTTAAGTCTATATAAAAATACTTATTTTTATACTACAACTGGTGTGGTGTCCATCTGTAGTGTTGTCACTGGGTTACTGTATGTGTTCACAAATGCTTTACACACTGCCTCTAAGATAAGCCTGTCTGCTCGTGCCAAGCTACCAAGGAAGTGAGCAGGGGTAATTTTAGGAGTGTACCCCCTTACCCTGACTAGACGCAAGGCTCCCTATTACTAGTGAGTGCAGAATCAGGGGTTCATGGTCCTAGTGATGGGAGGGACACTCTACTGTCTCTAGATGAGAGGTGCAGGGAGAGGGGTTCCCCCAAAGTTGAAGTCCTGGTATGTGTGTGTGAAGACCACCCAGAAGAGTGTGGGTTGAGTGACAGAGATAGTCAGATACTGTCTTGCCAATCTCAAGAGAGTGGTGTGGAGTACATGAGCGAGGCACTGGATGGAGAGGTGAAGGATAGTTTGGTTAATCCTTGTAGGGGGCTGTGTAATCCACTCATGGGAGAGCATATTGTAAGTCCCTGTTTTCCAGAGCTATGCCAACACCTGTTGGAGAGTGAGTTCTCTGACCCCAGGGAGCTCACATTGGAGGCAGACTTTTTGGTGGATTCCAGAGGTTCTGGAGAGACGTGGGGGAGTGATCCTAAGAGGAGTGAATCAGGTTTCTTCCATCCCAGAGTGGTGGAAGCGGTGCAGAGTAGCCCAGCTAGGTACCGGTTTAGTGGGAGGGGAGTAGGGGCTCACATCCTGTCTCGATGGGGATGGAGTGAGTGTGGGGCTGCGTGTCCCAAGGTGTCCGAAACCCAGTCTCAGAGCCTAAATGGTTCTTTATGGCAGTGGTTCCCAAACTTTTTTAACCCGTGGCTCCCTTGACCTAATTTGCAGTTGGCCGTGGCTCCCCACCATTTTTTTACATGTGTGCGGGTGGGGGGGGGGGGGGGGGGGGGGGGCCGATGTAAGCACGACCTCAGGAGTACTTCCTTTTGGCTTCCTTAAATTAATTGGGATGCAATGAAAGAAGTGAGGGAGTAAAAAAGGGGAAGAGTAAAACTGAGTCAAAGAGAAGAGTGTGTAGAATAAAGCGGGAAGCATTGGGTATGTGAAGAATGCAGTGAAGCTGAAAACAAAGAAATAGATGCAAAAATGAAAAAGAGAAATGAAAGCAAGAGGGAGGAGGAGGACAGAAGAGGGCACAAACATCGGGGGCAGATGAAAAGTTCGGAAGGTCATAGAAGACGGAGGTAATGGAAAGGATCTGAAGTCATCTCAACTCGGGTGAGGAGATTGTACTCCATGAACGAAAGGGCATTTGTAAGCGAACATCATAGTCATAAAACCTTTAGAGAAGAGGAGTGGAACTCCGGGGAGGATGTGTCTTGCAACTGGAAAATAATAATTGTATAAGCATGTTTGTGACACCTGATTTATTCTGGTCGCCCCATGTAGGAAAAGAAAGAAAATGGGGATTGTCGTTGCTGGGGTCAAGACATATGCCTCAAAAGCCGCAGAATTTGTTTGAAAATCGCCCCAATATGCAGAAGAACTGCATGACACATGGACTTGTCAGGTAGCACCAGTAGACCATTGCCTCCCCCAGACCCACAGGCTTACACCAGAAGGTCCTAGCATTGCCAGATTCAGAATCCACCAACTGCAGTGAATTCATCATAAGCAGCCAAACACTTACCCACATCTTGGTGCCCGAGCTTCAGATCTGACAGCAAACCTGAGGCTGCCACCCCAAACCAAGACTACTGTGCCCCTGAAGGACCCACACGCTCCCCCTGTAACTTATTCATGCCATCGTCACCCGCGCCTTAAAAAACAAAGTATGACCCCTTCAGCGTTCACCCAGAAAAAACATGGCCTGACGCGAATAGAAAGAAGCTGTGATGCAGTTCAGAGAGAAAGAAACTGAACCAGATGTGGCCTATAAAACTAGAAGCAAACGGCTCATATGGACCAAACTCAGAGGAATGAACAGACTCAGGTGCGTCTCAGAGACAAGACTAAAAGTAGCACAAGGAAGAATTAAAGCGATGTGACGTGACCCCAGGGAAGAAGATACACAGCGGGCCAGGCAAGAGAAGTCCCGGATAGAAATTAAGCCTGTGCTCGGCATTTGTGTGTTTATTCATGAATTAGTGTGCGTGGGATCATGTGTTTGTTTGTTTATAGCACACGATTACTCTGGTGTTCTGCGCTTCTGACATCGCTGAATAGGTGGCCTACAGTCTAAGAAGGCAAAAGCACTTGGCAAGGGCTCTCGGAGAAGAGACACGTAGGTCATGAAGGGGGGAGGCCACACGTGCAGCATGTTAGCAGTGTATTAGGGCAGAGGTGCCCGGACATTAAAACCTGGTCTCTTTGGTCAGACAGAGGAAGGCTAGCATAAAGGAATTAACACACATATTTATAAACTTTTTTTTTTCCGTCTTGACCGCACATACCTATTTGTAACTTATGCTGAGGGTCCCACGAGGCACGGCAGAACAGGGCAGGTGAGCTGCGTATGCCAGTAATGGCGCAGAGGCCACATCTGCGAAAGCACGTACATTATCACGTACGTAAGCTCTTGAGGCAAACCATTGTATCGCATGATGCAGGTGGCATTTGTAAACCCTCCCGTACTTTGCGTATCTTGCGCCAAGCTGGAATACCTTCACCCTGCATTCAGGCCCTGGTAGGGCCTCAAAAAGACGCATCATATTTTACTGCCTACAAACGGCCAGGCACTATCTTTCCCACACGTGCGCGGCGCCCTTGGCTACTGATAACGGCGCACCGGGGTGCCGAGGCGCACAGTTTGGGAACCACTGCTTTATGGGAACACCAGGTTGGGAGCCTAGTGTCTGGTGAACTGGGAGTGTCTGTAAGCAGGCCTCCATCAGTTCTAGTGTCTGGCAGTGCCACTCCTAAGCGGAGGGTGCAGAAGTCCAGATTGAGGGGTGAGAGGGGGAAAGAATCCCCAGTGGAAGAACCAGTGGGTCAGTGGCCAGCCAGAAGGGCTGAGTCACCGGTGAATGACCATGGAGACACCACTTCTGTCCTGGGGGATCTTCACACGCTGTCAGTTAAACAAACAGGGTTGAGGCGGACTGTCACATGACACATGAGTTATGTGTCACCCTCGAGGAGGGCATATGTGCTCTGGTGCGCTGGGCAAGTGTTCAACCGCAGGGATTGGTCCCTGGGTTGGGAAGCCAGGTTCAGGTGTTGTCTGACCTGGAGGGAGGGGCAACTGTAATCAGTGTCTGGACCAATTGAGCTTCTAGGGGTTTCACTTCAGTTCGGAGGGTGCAGTGCTCTGGAAGGGGTTGCAGATGGAGGGAGTCCTCGCCTCTGACCCCGGTTCAACTGGAAGGTTAAGACTCCAGGTTGGAGGCCCAGTTGCAGGATAGATCCCCTGAACTGGTGGGCGACTTGTGCAGGACACCTGCTACAGGCACCATGACAATTCTGGAAGGGGGTACCACTCCAAGTGAGAGGGTGCAGAGCCTCGAGGAGGAGAACTCGGTGTGTGGGAGAGCCCACCCCAATCTCTTGTCCAGCCGCCAGGTACAGGCTGGTGGGTTAGTGTCAGGATGTCATGCCAGACCTGACAGGAGGGAGAGTGGACAAAGGGTGCCAAGCACCTGGGCCTACTGCCCCCGCACTCTGACGCCACAGAAGTTTGAGAGCCCTGAGAGGCATAAGGCCCGGGTCTCATCACTGACTACAGTCAGTGGTCACTGTGGCTTGCTGTCTGTTTGTTGGGATACACCTGTGAGCAAGCTAAGGTAAGGTTGGGTGCTGCACAGATGGTGTCCACAGGTGAGGAGAAGGGTCCCCCATGGGTTAGCATGGTGGGCCCTGATAGTATGGACAGAGAGATCCAAAAGGATTCAGATTGGGATAGAACTGGAATATGCCCCTACTGTTGCGGGCCAGGGCCCATGTTCTATCGCCCAAAGCAGAGAAGCCCATCAGGGTAGTGATTGGTCTCCTCTGCGATTTGGCTGGAAGAGGGTTGTGTTGGACTTGGCCCTTTTTGCAGGGTCATCCATGAACTTTTTGCCTTCCTCCTGTATTTGTTCTGACCTGTTGTTGGCTGTTTTATGACTCTGGGCACATTACCACTGCTGATCAGTGCTAAAGCGCATATGCTCTCCCTAATATAAATCGATGTATGGATTAGTGACGTACGTGTTACTTACCTTCGGTAACGAGATATCTGGTAGAGACTTTGTCTAGCTGCAGATTCCTTAACTTAGAATATCCCCAAGCATCAGACTTGATCCGGAAATGTGTTTGCAGATACACCGCTGCGCGCTGGGGGACGATGCCACACGACCCCGCCCTGACGTCGTCCACGGACATGACGTCAGCGAGGTCATATAAGTCCCTCCCGGTGAGCTGACGTCAGCTTTCTTTGGAGAAACTTTTCCGCTGCACAACGCGGAGCCACCAATAAAACTGTGAAAGTATAAGAACAGTGTGGGAAAGATGAAAAATCTGTAAAATGAACAATAGGATGGTGCGAAACACCGTCATAAAAGACAGTATCAGACACTATCAACATATAAGTGAAGAAGTAAAGGCAGAGCAAAGCTCTGAGAAAGAACCCCGCAAAGTGAAGCGAGGACTCTCCCCAAAGGCTGAGTAACAAGGGGAGAATATCTCAACAGACAAAGGTAGACTGTTATTACCACATAGAACTGTGCCTTCTAACAAGGACGGAGCACAGGAAGAACAACAATCTACTGTGAGAAGGTATGAAAATAATGGCACTTCCCCTCTAGTAATGAAAGGCCGAAACACAACCCAGCAGATCCCCAAAGAAGATGACTATAGAGGAAAAAAGAGCCCTGAGTCAATGGAGAAGGCGGAGGGAAGTCAGGGAACAGGAGAAGAAGAATAATTTTGTGATGAAGGTGAATCAAAAATCCCGTTGTACAGGAACTGGAGCAGCGCGCCGTACCTGCAATCTTTGGAGGATTGTGTGAATGCACGTCGCCCCCCCCGGCGTTGGATTTCCACTTGGAGGCGATTTGACGCATGGGGAGAGAGGAGGCAAACGCGGTGTTTGCCTGATAAGGGGGACAAAGGACAGGTTTACCTGCAAATCCGGTTGCAGAAAGGCGAGAAGTCATCGGCCAAATAATTTTGGAAGCACCACTTGATGTTTCAGAAACCCCTTCACTGTATGGGCTCTGACGAAGGACTTCAACGCCCAGCATGCAGCAGGACTGTAGAGGAGCGCAACATGTCTCACACCTGTGAGGCAAAAGGTGGGGCCAGTGATCACATGATCAAGAGTGGTCACAGGTTAAAACATCGCCATAATGGACCCCTGCAAACAACGAGAAGGCAGCTGAAACGGGCACTGATGAGGCCAATGGATGGCTGAAACGCGTCTGCCCAGCGTTTCAGGGACTTGCGAAAGAAAATCAATAAATCTGCACCTATTCCCCCGGAGCTGTGTCACTCTCTTTCTTGACCAAGAGGGAGTCTAGATGCTATGTTTCACCAGTTCACAGGTACTGGTTTTGTGACACGCCCTCTCGGTCTGGAGCAGCGCGCCGTACCTGCAATCTTTGGAGGATTTTATATATATATATATATATATATATATATATATATATATATATATATATATATATATATATATATATATATATATATATATATATATATATATATCTTAGAGTCCTCTCGCCTCTTCATCCCCTCTCGGCGGATGTCACGGCACAGCAAGCAGGTAAGTTATTTAAAGTTATTTTATTTTACACACCATGTGCAAATGTTTCCGTGTAGTAAATTGGACGGCCTACGTGTTTCGGCTACTCCTAGTGTTCCACTGGGCCATATATATATATATATATATATATATATATATACATATATATATCGTGAACTCCGTATCACTCCAGCACACGCTGCTTTTCCAGCCGGCAAAACAGGACACCGGACACGGACCTCGAGGTACTTCAAACTTTATTCAAGCAGAAAGTGTCACAGACGTTTCGGCTCAACGGAGCCTTGTTCACATATATATATATATATATATGCAGAAACTTTCTGTTCTCTCCCGAAGGCAACCCAGAAACAACGAACCACCAGACAGTGTGGAATGTGAGCAGAAAGATTTATTATCCCTTTTCTAAGCTCAGCATGACGCGTTTTGGGTAACCAGTACCCTTGATCACATGACGAGTCAGCAGTGCAAAGCAGGTTTTTATATAAAAAAAATATTCGTGTTTTTCTCTCTTTCCTCTATTAACCATGTGACCATAGACCGTGTAAAAATATTTGATGTGCAAAACACGCAGATCCACGGAGTTCATAATACAACATTACATCAGTTTTTAGCAGTATTCAACTTATTATCCAAACCTCATATAGCAGCATAAATGCATAATTTGTGAAGTGCAGGATTATTGCAAATTAATAACATGTAACTGGCAGTCAACCATGTATAACAGCATAAATGCATAATATAGTTGTGCAAATCTCGCAGTTGACAATAGTGCAAATATCAGCAATAAATAGTAATAAATATTAATAAATAATATTTAAAACCCTATATTTACATGATCAATGAGCATAACTCAACTCAATAAGATATATTAATAAAATTGACTGGCTTCATTTTTATATGTCTGCATAAATGCTGAAATGCCGCGCTAGAGTCCCATAATGGATATTCTCAGTCCTATCTGTCCACATGAGAGTTAATTATCTGTGCAACATTACGCAAAAAAATATAATCAATAAAGGATCATATTGATAAGCCGAACATCAAATCAACTGCCTGAATACTGTCACATGTTCTAAGAACAATGAGCGAGTCTCTCAATATGACCAGATGGAATGGTATAATTCTGCTACTGATAACAATAAAAGTTCAAATTGGATGACATTATCTAGTTCCAGTGGACTGGCAATCGTGCTAAGTGCTTGAATCAGTGGTTCAAAAAGAATAAAAAAGAAGTGAAAAATCATAAAGAAAACCAACTAATTATCTTCAACGCCCGAGGCTCTTCAGTGAAACCACCAGAAGAGACAGTAATAATACCCAAGCCTGGGTATGACTCATTAATTATAAAATGAGGAGCAGATATCATTGCTCCTCAAGCCTGCAAGAGTATAGTTATGAATAACTTTTAAAAATCCAAAATTACTTGATAGATAACCATATCAAAAAACGAATCAGCAATTTATAAAAATGTATGCATATCCTCCGTTGTGTTGAGACCATTTGGGCATTTACTGTCCAAATTTAAAATATACCTAGTTTCCAGCTGTCTCAACAATTTTTCCCTATTACCTCCTCTACGTGGCAAGGGGACAGAGTCAATTACAAAATAGGATAAATCATTAATGTTCTTATTATGAAATGCTTTAAAGTGTCTCGCGACCGGGTACGCCGGGTCGCAATTAATAATGGCTCTGATGTGTTGTAATATTCTCACATGCACCTGGAGCTTTGTGCTTCCCATATATCTAAGCCCACAGGTGCATTTGAGAACATACACTGCATAATCAGTACGACAGTTATATTTGCCAATGATGTCACATTCTTTGTCTCTGAATGGAGTGCTGTACTTTGTGGTATTTTTACCAATTTTACATGCACTGCAGGTAGTACATCTAAAGAAGCCCTGTTTAGATGGTAACCATGTTTTATTAGAGGCTGTCTCTGCTTTGGACCTAGATAGATGAGTCCCCATAGATGCAGATAGATTTTCTGAATGTCACAGTTGGTTTAACCGGATGTTTTTCATTCAGAATACCATCTGTTAGGACAATAGGCCAGTTTTTGTTCATAATAGCTCTGATTTTGCGTTCCTGGGCACTATAAGTTGTGATTAACCTAGGTGCTTCTTCAATTTCTACCATATCATCATCCTCTGGTGTCTCGGAAGGCAACAATGATATTCTAGGTCTAGCACTGGCTTTAGTTACAGCCTCTGCTAACATCTTTTATGTATAGCCTCTCCTTCTCATTTGTTCCAAGGCCCCAGCCTGACATCTCTCGAAATCATCTGATGTACACATATACGTTTTAGCCTGAGAATTTCCCCATAGGGAATGCTGGCTATCAGATGTTGTGGGTGAGCGCTAGTAGCATGCAATATTGCATTGCCCGCAGTAGGTTTTCTAAATGCACAAGTTTGTTAAGCACCATTGTGTACATAAACGCTAACATCCAAAAATTCAATTTTAGTAGGGTTGATATGCGAGGTAAAGTGCAAATTAAAACTGTTGATGTTAATACTTTCAATAAATTTTTCTGCACTTAAAACGTCGCCCCTCCAAATAATAAAAACATCATCGATAAATCGTAGCCAGTGCTCAATCTTGTTGTCAAAGATTTCTTTATAGTGCTACATGAGGACCCGCTTCTCCCAGAACCCAACGTTCAAGCACGCGTAGCTCGGGGAAAAGCAGGCCCCCATGGCCACTCCTTGTATCTGTCTGAATATATTGCTGCCAAATGAAAAGAAATTATTATTCAAGCACCATGTAATTAATGATAACAAAATGTTCTTGTGCAGTACTTATTCAGCGGGTCTTGTGTTAAAAAAAATTTCCATTGCTTGTAAACCACATTTGTGTTCTATGCTGGTATACAGCGACTCTATATCCAGAGTTATTAGGATTAGATCATCAATCCAGTTAATGATGCCAAGTTTCTTTAAAAAATCCCCTGTGTCCTTCAGATAAGAGGGCATAGATTTAACCAACTCCTGTAAGTAAAAGTCAATGTACTGCCCTACTCGCTCTGTCATGCTACTAATTGCCGATATAATCGGACGGACGGGAATTGGGACTGTTCCTTTATGTATCTTTGGTAAAAGGTATAACATGGGCATCTCAGGATGTGTGTTAAAAATAGAGTTATATTCCTCTGTTGTTATTTGACCCTTATATTTCCAATTCTGTAATTCTTTTTTCAAGGCATCTTTAGCTTTGTTTTACATTTTCTTTGAAGTTTTTTCATAACATTGAATGTTATTCAAGTGTCTCATAGCTTCTAATTCATACTGTACCCTTGGCAAAACACTATGTTTCCACCCTTATCGGATTTTTTCACAATAATTTCGGTGTTGTTACTGATTTTCTTAATGAGATTTTGATATTTAAGTTGATTTTGCTTGACTTGTTTCTTTTTAAAGTAGACTTGACGATTAAAAATGTTTAATTCATCAATGACTCTGTCGTGAAAGATGTTGACGGCATCTTTTGGCATCATTGGCAGAAAAGATGATTTGGGTTTGAACGGACTTTCACCAGCTCCCTTTTGCAATAGATTGATCTCACCCAATCTCGTTTGTGTTGAGGCTTGAGAGTTATGTGAGTCCTCGTTTCCCAAATCATGAATAGCAAGGAGCACAGGCACATCTGCAGCTTGTAGTATAGTATTCGTATTTTGCGTGTTCATATCTTGTTTATTTTCCAACCCAGTTTTTAGTGCAAAGAAATTTCTAAGCTTAAGCTTTCGGATGAAACAAAAGATATCCACACGGGTTCTAGCATAATTAAAGTCTGTTGTAGGACAGTAATTCAATCCTAAAGCTAAGAGTTGTTCTTCAGCTTTGGTTAATGTTATGGTGCTCAGGTTCACAATTGTTTGTAGATCAGCCACTATCTCTTGCGCCAATAACCTCTTCCTTTTATTGCCTTTGCGTTTGAGTTTCCGGCGCTCTGTCTGCCTGGCTGTATCCCGCCTTTTTCGGGTAGGCTCTTTTCGTTTCGTGGTCTCAGAGTTTTCAACCGGGCCTCCACCAAAAAATCCACCTCCTCTTCCAGACTTGGAATCACCATATTTGAGTCTCTATTACCGCCCACGATCTCATTACTGGACACACTTGTTAATGATTCTGTGTCTGTCTCAGGGGTTGTTTCATTTGTTCCAGTGGCACCAGATCACATTGGGTTTTTGTATGTTTTTTCCTTTTAATTTCCGAACACTATCATATTTCCGTGAAAAGGTGTAGATTTGCCCCAACTGATAATTCTCTTGATCTCGGGCAAATTTGTGCACCTTTCTTGCTTTGATTTTATCTTCATGTTTAACCAATCGCTCGTCGATTTCCTTTGTTTTAGCCATTATCCATTCTTTTTTATCCGATTTATTTAGTTCTTTTACAATCTCTTCAATTTCCGGTAGCAATGTTTGACGGTCAATTTCTGCATATTTGATAAGAATATGCACCAAAATTCATTGAGACAGCAAGGTTACTTCCCCCCATTTGCGTAACATTGCGGGATTTGGTCTTTCGAAACTGGTGGCCAAAAGGATTCTGAGCCCACGGGGCACTCTCCCTGCCTCTGTATATTTTTTTATATATTCCCACAGATTGCCCGTGGAGTATCCCTTTTTATACACCTCCACCTCTCTTCGCCGATGCGAGGTCTGGTCCTATATCTTGGTGTTTCGCAGAGCGAATATATATATATATATGAATTAAACAATGAAGAAGAAGACAATTCACAGTTGGCAACACAAATAAAACTGGGAGAAATGAAATTATTACAAAAGGGTGCAGGAGAAAGCCCCTTCAAGCCCAAATCGACATTTACTCCTCTAATGCCGAAGGACGCCATAGACGTGTTTCACGACCGTGTTATTGAGGACATGAAAAAATTAAACTGCCAAACAAATCATAAAAAATGAAGACCCAATCATCATCAAATACAGTTTGTCAATCTAATGGAAAAGATAAGAAAGAACCCAGATGTAGTGGTGAAAAAATCTGATAAAGGAGGAAATATTGCCCTTTGGCAGAAAGTGGAGTATGATGCAGAAGCGATGCGGCAGTTGGACAATATAAACTGCTATGAAAGAACTTCTCTGAGAACATACAACAAAGCCACGGAGAATATTAAGAAAGAATTGCAGAAGTGGAAAAGTGAGGGGCTAATAACAAGTGAGGAATTTAAATGTATGCATAAGACTCATCCAGCAATGTCCTTCTTATATTTGCTACCCAAGCTACATAAAGGAAAAGTTCCAATACCAGGTCGTCCAATAATATCAGCATTAAACAGTATGATGGAACAAGTGGGCCAATATATAAACTTTTATTTACAAGATCTAGTCAAAGGCATGCCATCATACATAAAGGACACTGGCGATTTTTTGAAATGGATTGACAACATATCTTGGACTAATGATCTGGTGCTTCTGACTCTTGACATAGAGTCTTTATACACCAGTATTGACCATGAACAGGGTCTACGTGGTGTGAAATACTTTTTAAGTACTCGACCAGCAGAGTATGTTTTGCATAATAAGATGCTTATGTCTCTAATTACTTGATGTCTTAATAACAATTATTTCTCCTTTGGGAAGGAGTTGTTTAGACAGAAGGGAGGGGTGGCTATGGGGGCCTGCTTTTCCCCGAGCTATGCATGCTTGCACGTTGGGTTCTGGGAGAAGCAGGTCCTCATGGGACAACACCAACAAGAGGTGGAAGAAAGAATATGTCTATGGCTGCGCTTTATAGACGATGTGTTTATTGTATGGAGGGGGGACAGTCAAAGCGCGAAAGAATTTGTTGAGAAAATCAATATAAATGACTATAACCTGTTCTTTACTTCTCAATGTAGCACAAGTACAATCAAATTTTTAGATGTTAAGATACAGGTAATTGACAACAAATTGACGAACACTGCATATAGGAAACCCACAGCAGGGAATGCAACCCTCCATGCGTCAAGTGCCCATCCTAAACACTTAATAGCCAGTATTCCCTACGGGGAATTACTGCGGCTTAAGCGCATATGTAGTACCCCTTAAGCATATGAAAAATGTAAGATAGAAAGTCTGGAAAGGATGCGAGCTAGGGGCTATACAGAAAATATGCTCACTAGGGCCATAGACAAAGTTAGTGAAAGAACCCGAGAAGAACTATTACCAACAGACACTGAGTTAGCAAATGATATTGTAAATAAGGATGAGACGCCCAGGCTGATTACAACATTCAGCAGGCAGGAACGCAAGATAAGAGCTATACTGAATAGAAACTGGCCAATTGTTTTAACGGATAGCATTTTAAAAGAGGACCTTCCGGAGAAACCCCAGGTAACTTTTAGAAAATGCAAGAACATGGCCACTTATGTATCACAACCCACAGTAGCAGGGGCCCCTGCTACTATGTGGTTACCAACTAAACAGGGTTTCTATAAATGCTCAACCTGCCGGGCATGCAACTTTGGTGTGAACACTACAAAGTATAGCACATCTTTCAGTAAAAATGAACAGAGCATTAAGGGCAACTTTGACTGTCGAACAGAATTTGCTGTGTATATACTCATGTGCACTTGTGGACTTAGGTACGTGGGTAGTACCATAAAACTAGTGCACGTGAGAATCTTACAACATATAAAAGCAATTATCAACAGCGATCCCACCTATCCGGTAGCCAGACATTTTAAGGCGATACATGAAAAAAACATTAATTGTTTGTCTTATTATGTCATTGATTCGGTACCGGCACCTAAAAGAGGCGGCGACAGGGAAAAGTTGCTAAGGCAGTTGGAGACAAAATATATATTAAATCTTAACAGCAAGGCTCCAAATGGATGAAATAACACAGAGGACATGCACACATTCTTGTAAAATATAAAGATGATTCACAAATAAGGAAGTAGAAATTCAAATGCTATATAGCAGAAAATCTCTCATTCCTGGTTTTAATCATCACTTATATTTTTTCACTTTTTGCACAAGGCACTTTTTTCTGACGATAATGTTGTCATGTGTAATAAGCCAGGTTGGTTTCTTGTCCAAAGATTGGACTTTTAACCAAATAGATTCTAGGATAATGTATAAAATGCAAGTATAGTACAAAAACATCAAATTATCGGTAATAATTTTACACATATTTATTATTTATTATTTATTACTATTTGTGGCATAATGTTGCACAGTTATAAATAATGCATTTATGCACAAATATATAAAGTGACTGCAAAATAGATTGAAACCATGTGCACCAACAGGTGGATGTAAATGTAACATTGCATTTTCATGTGAATATAGAGATTGTCAGCAAAAGTATGTCTTCACTTTTTATGCACCACGTGGTGAGAATGAATGAAAAAATTAAGTATCTATTGAGGAAGTATACTGCATTGTCGCCATGTGATCAAGGTTACCTGTTAACTGAAACGCGTCATGCCCGAAGAAAACCGTGAGAAGAGTTAATAAATCATCCTGAAATACTTATTGCTGCCTTGTGGTCCGTCATTCTGTGGTCCGAGAATGCCGTTTTTCAGAATGTGCTAGGATATATATATATATATATATATATATATATATATATATATATATATATATATATATATATATATATATATATATATATATATAATGTGCCTCATCATCATGTTCGAAATTTATGCTGCTAGCCTATTTGCACATTTCCACGCATTTATGCGGAAATAATGTACCACGTTACTGATACAGATAATTGTTGGTATGCTTTAATGTGCTTCAATTTGCATTTCTTGTCACCAAAAAACAGTGCTTTAACCCAGTCGATATAGAGCACATTGTTTTCCATAGTATGTTTTCACTGTCTATTATCAGGGTCACGTGGCGATTCCACTAATGAGAAAAGAGTGTTGTGATATTTAAAGGTGACCATTACTGCATGTCCGCTATGTGATCAAGGGTAGTTCCTGCCCGAAACGCGTCATGCCAAAGAAACCTGTACAAGGATAATAAACTTACCTGGTGACACTCGTAGCACTGCGTGGTGGTCTGTGATTCCTGTGGTCAAAACCGTTACAAGCAGAGACCTATTAATATATATATATATATATATTCTTGAGCGATCTTTTACTATATCAAAAGATACTCGGACACCTTCTTGCAAAAAGCGATTTATTGCGGCAACAAACAACGCGTTTCGGCGGTTAAGCCTTGATCACGTTCGAGAGCCTCAGTGCACGTAATCAAATTTAAATCAAACAATGTACACAACTACAAACATAAACATAGGACTCTTGAATAGGTGCTGTGCTGTGTTTTGTGAGAGTAAACATGTCGGCCATTTTCGAAGGGTAAAAATATGGGAACAAATAATGTTGACAATGGAAAGCTGGTTGCATATAGACCAATTCATAAAACTACTATGCATATAATCCAGTTCGCAATTAATAGCGCCTTAGTGGGCTCATGATTTTGAATTTATAAAAACAAAATTATTGTCACATTTATCAACGCACACTTCCCAACTCATATTGACCCTTCAGAGATGTGAAGACACCCTTTATAGGCAGCTGTCATGCGTCCTTGTGCATATCGATCCTTTATGATCCACCATAGCTTTCTGGGGCTATTTATTCAACAGGCATGACCTTGGGGATAGCGATATACAGTTAATCCAAAGTTCATTACGCCCAAGTGGGCTCAAAGTTCGTAAATTTTATAAACGGACATGCGTTGGTTTTGTACCAACAATTACAAGGATATGTGCCTTACACATTGCCATACTTGATTGTTATTACTAAGAGTATCACCAGGAATAACATCATCATGTATATACTGTCAGGTAGTCCTGCCCAAGTGGGCTAAATCAGTGATGTTTCTAAAACACGATCTTGATAACAAATACATATTATCATCAAGGAGCTTCACCATACGTCTGCACAGTCTGTGGCCATAATATTCTACTCCCTTACAGCACCTATAAGAATAAAATGATTAAAATTACTGAGTACCATGCTTGTGATACTGTTTCAAATACTGCTCATATATATTATATCAATGAAGATGTACTGCCAATTCCTCTGTTACATTCAGACCATAAGGAACGATGCTATTGAATTCAATGATATACAGTGATTCCAGTTTACGTAGGGACAGTTCTTGACCGCCTCCCCTAATGCCCAGGTCAACAGAATCAATTACAACCATACGCAATCCAGTTACATCCTGATAGTGGTGTGAGCCAAAATGTCTAGCTATTGGGTATAGTTTGTTGTTATTTACAATAGCTCGGCGGTGTTCAAGAACCCTCTTCTTCGCTTGGTGTTTGGTACTCCCCACGTACCATTTGTTACATGGACAGATCAATAGATATACACAATGCGTGTTGTTGCAAGTCAGATGTTTCCTAATCACAAATTCCTTAATATTTGGGATTGACAGTTTTTTACAATTGACACTGTTCTTACAGACTTTGCATCTGTTGCAGCATTTGAACCCTGTCTGGGCTTGTTGGATCTCTCTGTTTAGCTGTGTTACATGATTGTGGCTTAATTCGTCCTTGAGTGATCTGCTTTTTCAGAAAGTAATTTGGGGATTACTACCAAGATCTGTTTTCAGATGTTCATCACTTAAAAGGACATGCCAGTGTTTTTTAAAGATTTGGCGGATGTTATAGGCTTGTCCACAATGTGTGGTGATGAATCTTACTGTATCCTGTGTTTTAGTATCTTTTATAGGAAAAAGCAGATCATTCCTCTCAATTTCATCAACCCTTTTACAGGCTTCACAGATGGTTTTTTCGCTATAGCCACGCTCTCTGAATCTTCTGCACATAGTGAGTTTCTCTAGTTCATATGTAGCCGTAGAGCTACAATTTCTTCTAGCCCGTAGTAATTCCCCATAGGGGATGCTTTGTACCAGGTTGCGTGGGTGTGAACTATTGGCTCTCAAAATGCTGTTGTCAGCAGTAATTTTACGATGTAAACTGGTTTCAATGTTATGGTTCACAATGGATATAGAGATATCTAAAAATTCTGCAGAAGTTTTGCTGATGAAACCAGTTTACATCGTAAAATTACTGCTGACAACAGCATTTTGAGAGCCAATAGTTCACACCCACGCAACCTGGTACAAAGCATCCCCTATGGGAAACTACTACGGGCTAGAAGAAATTGTAGCTCTACGGCTACATATGAACTAGAGAAACTCACTATGTGCAGAAGATTCAGAGAGTGTGGCTATAGCGAAAAAACCATCTGTGAAGCCTGTAAACGGGTTGATGAAATTGAGAGGAATGATCTGCTTTTTCCTATAAAAGACACTAAAACACAGGATACAGTAAGATTCATCACCACACATTGTGGAAAGCCTATAACATCCGCCAAATCTTTAAAAAACACTGGCATGTCCTTTTAAGTGATGAACATCTGAAAACAGATCTTGGTAGTAATCCCCAAATTACTTTCCGAAAAAGCAGATCACTCAAGGACGAATTAAGCCACAATCATGTAACACAGCTAAAGAGAGAGATCCAACAAGCCCAGACAGGGTTCAAATGCTGCAACAGATGCAAAGCCTGTAAGAACAGTGTCAATTGTAAAAAACTGTCAATCCCAAATATGAATAAGGAATTTGTGATTAGGAAACATCTGACTTGCAACACCACACATTGTGTATATCTATTGATCTGCCCATGTAACAAATGGTACGTGGGGAGTACCAAACACCAGGTGAAGAAGAGGGTTCTTGAACACCGCCGAGCTATTGTAAATAACAACAAACTATACCCAATAGCTAGACATTTTGGCTCACACCACTATCAGGATGTAACTGGATTGCGTATGGTTGTAATTGATTCTGTTGACCTGGGCCATAGGGGAGGCGATCAAGAACTGTCCCTACGTAAACTGGAATCACTGTATATCATTGAATTCAATAGCATCGTTCCTTATGGTCTGAATGTAACGGAGGAATTGGCAGTGCATCTTCATTGATATAAAATATATGAGCAGTATTTGAAACAGTATCACAGTCATGGTACTCAGTAATTTTAATCGTTTTATTCTTATAGGTGCTGTAAGGGAGTAGAATATTATGGCCACAGACTGTGCAGACGTATGGTGAAGCTCCTTGATGATAATATGTATTTGTTATCAAGATCGTGTTTTAGAAACATCACTGATTTAGCCCACTTGGGCAGGACTACCTGACAGTATATACATGATGATGTTATTCCTGGTGATAAGCCGTGCTGCATGACTCTCAGCACGGCTTTCGATCGGGCCACAGCACGGAGTCGGCCCTTGTCGAAATGGCTGACTCGGTGAGATGGACGCTGGATCGAGGGTCGAGGGCGGTGTTAGTGCTGCTGGATCTCTCAGCAGCATTTGACACCGTCTCTCATAAGATCCTGCTGAGAAGGTTGGGAGACCTGGGTATCGGCGGTACAGTGTTGAGATGGCTCTCTTCCTACCTGGGGGACCGTACTCAGCAGGTATACACCCCTCCCTACACCTCCACCGCTAGACCACTAAAATGGTGAGTTCCACAGGGCTCCTCCCTGAGCCCGCTCTTGTTCAATGTTTACTTCTCCCCCTTGGCTAAACTGATTGCGCAAACTGGGATTAAATCCACCTCCTACGCTGATGACATTCAGTTACTCTTCACTTTTGATACCCCCACTGCCTCTGCCTTCGACCCATTGAAAAACTGTCTAAGAGACATCTCTAGCTGGATGGACTCCAATTCCCTCCGACTCAACGCTGGAAAGACAGAGATTCTGTTTTTTAACTCATCATCCCCTCTTGATTCTAATTTATGGTGGCCGGATGATCTCAGCCATGCCCCCACACCTAAAGACTCGGTGAGAAACCTGGGAGTGCGCTGGGATAATCATCTCAGTTTTAACGCCCAGGTTCAAACAGTAGCAGCATCCTGTTTTGCTAAAATCAAGACAATTAGACGGCTCATCAACTACCTACTGATGGACTGCCGTAAGACTGTGGTACAAGCCCTGATAATATCTCACCTGGACTACGCCAACGCACTATACCTTGGCATCACAGCAGGCCTATGCCACAAGCTACAGACTGTCCAGAATGCTGCTGCTCGGCTGGTGGAGAGAATTCCTGCCAGACATCACATCTCCCCACACCTCCGTAAACTCCACTGGCTCCCCATTTCCAAGAGATGTATTTTTAAGGCCATGACCCTGGCTTTCCGGGCCTCCAAGGGCAAAGGCTCGGCCCATCTGAAAAGCACTCTGAGACCGTATGTCAACACCAGGACATTACGCTCAAATTCCCTACTTCTGCTGGAAACCCCTAGATTTAAACGTACTCGCGCCGGAGGGAAAACATTCGAGGTCTGTGCCACTCGGTGTTGGAACAACCTCCCGGTTGCACTACGAGCCTGCCAAACCGAATTAGCATTCCGAAAGTCCCTGAAAACACATCTCTTCCCCATATAATGCCCCATTGGTGCCTAGCCTCTAAGTTCCATGATTTATCAGCGCTGGGACGCCCCGTTGGGGCAGCTGTTGCGCTTTACAAAATACACAAATAAATAAATAAATAAATACTCTTAGTAATAACAATCAAGTATGGCAATGTGTAAGGCACATATCCTTGTAATTGTTGGTACAAAACCAACACAAGTCCTTTTATAAAATTTACGAACTTTGAGCCCACCTGGGCGTAATGAACTTTGGATTAACTGTATATCGCTATCCCCAAGGTCATTCCTGTTGAATAAATAGCCAGAGAAAGCTATGGTGGATCATAAAGGATCGATATGCGCAAGGACGCATGACAGCTGCCTATAAAGGGTGTCTTCACATCTCTGAAGGGTCAATATGAGTTGGGAAGTGTGCGTTGATAAATGTGACAATAATTTTGTTTTTATAAATTCAAAATCATGAGCCCACAAAGGCGCTATTAATTGCGAACTGGATTATATGCATAGTAGTTTTATGAATTGGTCTATATGCAACCAGCTTTCCATTGTCAACATTATTTGTTCCCATATTTTTACCCTTCAAAAATGACCGACATGTTTACTCTCACAAAACACACCACCTATTCAAGAGTCCTATGTTTATGTTTGTAGTTGTGTACACTGTTTGATTTAAATTTGATTACGTGCACTGAGGCTCTCGAACGTGATCAAGGCTTAACAGCCGAAACGCGTTGTTTGTTGCCGCAATAAATCGCTTTTTGCAGAAGGAAGGTGTCCGAGTATCTTTTGATATAGTAAAAGATCGCTCAAGAATTTTTTGGATTCTCGGTATCCAGGCTCAGACTGCCCGACGACAGCTTCATAACCTGACTGGGGATCGTGGAGAGAAAATATATATATATATATATATATATATATATATATATATATATATATATATATATATATATATATATATATATATATATATATATATATATATATTACCTACTGGCGGTCGCCAGTAGGTAGTTATAGTTAGGATTTTTTTCAATGTTAAATCTGAAAATTCTATTTGGAATAACTTTGGCGCCGGTTGACGAATCTGCCTGAAAATTTCCTCAAAATGGCCTCGCGGCATTCCGGTCCTTCCCTGAAAGTTTGGGGGGGATTCGTCAAGCGGGGGCCGAGATAAAAGGGGGGTCCCAAAACGCGTTTTCCCCATGTTAATTTCCATAGGGCGGTCGATTTCACTTTTAGCCCGAACGGCTGAATGGATTTCCACCAAACTTGGCAAAATTGTAGGGACTGGTAGCCCGATGTGCCTTTGCTATGTCTCAAGATATGTGCTCCAGTGGATTTTGAGTAATTAAGGTTCAAAAAAATATATATATCTATAGCCGCGCTCCGGTACGCGCACCGGTACGCGCACCGGGCGCTTACCGCGACTTGCGCGCAGAAAGCTGATTGGCTCTGGGGTGTCTGTAAACATTCTAAACAGTCCGGAGCGGCCGCCATCTTGTGTCTCGGTAGGATCGAGACACGAGAGGTGGCCAAAACAAAGAGGGAAATGACCATAAGGGGGCAGAGTAGACCCTCCTTGACCCCCTAGGTTTGATGTGGGGGCCATAAAAGGGCCCCGCGGAGCAAAAAAAAAATAAAAAAATGTTTTGATTTTCGCGGGGTGAGCGCCCGGTACGCGCACCGGTACGCGCACCGGTAAGCGTACCGGGGAGCGTACCATGGGGAAAAAGAATGACAGTTTTAAAAGTAGCTGTTTAAAAAAAAAATGTTTTGTTGTTTTTTTTATACATACACATACATATATATATAAATGCATATGCATATATATATATGCATATATGTGTATATGTGTGCGTGTAGAGAGAGGTAGAGAGGTAGAGGTGTAGAGGTAGAGAGGTAGAGAGGTAGCGGTAGAGAGGTAGAGATTAGTAGAGAGAGAAGAAGAGAGAGGTAGAGAGGTAGAGAGTAGAGAGTGAGTAATAGAGAGTAGAGAGTGAGTAGTAGAGAGCAGTAGAGAGAGTAGCAGAGAGTGAGTAGTAGAGAGTAGTAGAGTGAATAGTAGAGTGAGTAGTAGAGAGTAGTAGAGAGTGAGTAGTAGAGAGTGAGTAGTAGACAGTAGTAGAGAGTAAGTAGTAGAGTGAGTAGTAGAGAGCAGTAGAAAGTGAGTAGTAGAGAGTAGTAAAGAGTGAGTAGTAGAGAGTGAGTAGTAGAGAGTGAGTAGTAGAGAGTAGTAGAGAATGAGTAGCAGAGAGAATAGTAGTGAGTAGTAGAGAGTGAGTAGTAGAGTGAGTAGTAGAGACTAGTAGAGAGAGAGTAGTAGAGAGTGAGTAGTAGACAGTAGTAGAGAGTGAGAAGTAGAGAGTGAGTAGTAGAGAGTAGTAGTGAGTAGTAAAGAGTGAGTAGTAGAGAGAGAGTAGTAGAGAGTGAGTAGTAGAGAGTAGTAGATAGTGAGTAGTAGGGAGTAGTGAGTAGCGAGTAGTAGGGAGTGAGTAGTAGAGAGAGAGTAGTAGAGAGTAGTAGAGTAGTAGAGAATGAGTAGTAGACAGTGAGTATTTGAGAGTAGTGGAGTAGGAGAGAGTAAGTAGTAGAGAGTAGTGGAGAATATTCCAAAGTTTGGCACAGCACCACTTTCACAATGAGTCCAATCAAATCATATCACTTAGAGTCCTTATTGAAGCGCTGAATCTTGGTGTATATTCAAATGCTTTTATTTTCCTTAAGTTTATGTACCACAGCCAGCCGAAAGGTTTCGTTCTGTACAACAGAACTTCTTCAGGGCGTTCTTATTTCCTTCAAGTTATGTCGGTATCCAGTTGTCATATAACTAGATATTTCTTCCAAATGTTAGACGAGACATAAGTATATTCTTATTCAAAGTGACTAGGTATCAATTTTACCCACACAATTCGGGCAGACTTGAGTAATTTATAGCATCCTCAAAGTCAGTCTTTCAAAAATTCCAAAGTATAGGACATGATAATCCAAATCCAAATGTTTCTCAAGAAAAGTAATTTACAATCGTTCGGAATATCGGTGTTTGGGCAGATATGATCCAGGGACCCCCAGTATGCAAGGGGAATTAGTCCCCCCTCTACAAACGCGCCAGTGGCCTGCATTGCAGAGAGGTGTAACAAGGGTGTGGCCTCATTACACTTCTCTGCAATGCAGCTCCCTCGCGCATACTGGAGGCTCCTGGTGGACCAGTTGACCCCAGGGACCCCCAGTATGCAAGGGGAATTAGTTCCCCCTCTGCAAATGCGGCAGTGGGCTGCGTTGCAGAGAGGTGTAACAAGGGGCATAGTCTCATTACACCTCTGCAATGCAGCCCCTGGCGCATACTGGAGGTTCCAGGTGAGCTAATTGGCCCCCAGGGGCCCCCAGTATGCAAGGGGAATTAGTTCCCCCTCTTCAAACATGCACGGGGGCTGCGTTGCAGAGAGGTGTAAAAAGGGTTGTGGCTTCATTACACCTCTCTGCAATGCAGTCCCCTGGCGCATACTGGAGATTCCTGGTGGGCTTTCAGGTCTTATATAGTTAGGAATTAGCATTAAAAAAACCTTTGAAATTCACTGAAAAAAACATAGGTTTCACACCAGTTATAGTTAGGAATTAGCATTTAAAAAACCTATTAAATTCACTGACAAAACCAGTTATAGTTAGCTGGAAATTTTACTGACATAAAACCATTGAAATTCCCACGTTATAGTTAGTTGGACTCACTATAACTTGCGCGCCTGTAATGCACTGCTGATGACGTCACATATTACATCACTCATGACATGGTCAGTGACATCACTCATGACATCACTGATGACACCATCCTTGTGACAGAGTGACAGACCTAATTTCAGTGTAATGTAACGCTTGAAACACATATTCAAAAATAGAAACAAACATTTTCAAAAAAATGGAGATACCCAAACCAGTAACAACAACCAATTCAGTAATTCCACCATCTATATACGCATCCACTCATTCACCAACAGTTCTATATAGTCACTCATATATATACTCACTCATCATATGTAGTGATACACCTATACATCCTGTTACACATCAGCAGTCATCCAAAAGTTACTCACACACATACTCACACCTGCAAATAAACTATTGAACATCCATTTATTTGCATATACATTTATACACACACTACCACCTTACTTCTAAGGAAACTTACCCATACTTACTCTCTTAAACAATCACTTATAGAAACACATACTTATTTAAACAGGAACTCCTACAATCTCTCACTATATATACTATACTCACTTATATACATCAATACTCACATATACTAGATTAAAACATGTCGTTACTAATGAAGACACTAGTGAGACAGTCATTCACTCACTAACACACACATATACACACTCATCCACCCATACAGTCCTGCACATATGCTGTCTTCAAAACACATACAAACAGTGAGTCAGTCACCAACCCCTGCAGCCACTTATACACAAAGAGAAACACTGATACAAACATTTAAATATTTAAACAATACTCGCTAATATATGTATTCACTAAGATACACGTAATAAGCCAGTTACCCAACCAATTTTTAAAAAAAAAACCATCCATTTACACACTTATTTATTCTTCCATCGACCTTTACAAATACATATATAAAACAAATTTATTTTTCAGAAAGACACACATTCACTGGATGGTGTCATCAGTGATGTCATGAGTGATGTCACTGACCATGTCATGAGTGATGTAATATGTGACGTCATCAGCAGTGCATTACAGGCGCGCAAGTTATAGTGAGTCCAACTAACTATAACGTGGGAATTTCAATGGTTTTATGTCAGTAAAATTTCCAGCTAACTATAACTGGTTTTGTCAGTGAATTTAATAGGTTTTTTAAATGCTAATTCCTAACTATAACTGGTGTGAAACCTATGGTTTTTTCAGTGAATTTATATATATATATATTTTCTCCAATCCTGGCTTGGCGTAGAAAAGAACAGGCACCAACTCCGTGGATGAAGATCAAAGGTTTTTATTCACCAATATAGACGATCAGACGCGTTTCGGCGAACAAGTCCGCCTTGTTCACTATATATATATATATATATATATATTCCGTTATGACACCCTCCGTGTGAGAGTACACCCAAAGACAGGAAGGACCCGGCCAAACAAGGAGGAGTCCTTTATTATCAGCAGAAACCAGCATCTCGTCAAGAGTTGTATAATACTGTGTGCGAGGCAGAGCCAAGCATTGGTCATATGGTAACGAAGGAACTACTGGTCCCACAATGCCTTGTGTAAAATCCTGCCTAGCGGATGGCGATAAAATCGGCGAAATAATGGACTGGATACCTTCGCATCTGCCCGCATGCATGCCGGTCCCGTGAACAAGCGGCAGGAGCTGCGAAACGCGTAGGGAATGCAAAAAAGAAATATTCCTTGGGGCATGCTGGTTTCTGCTGATAATAAAGGACTCCTCCTTGTTTGGCCGGGTCCTTCCTGTCTTTGGGTGTGCTCTCATACGGAGGGTGTCATAACGGAACATATCACCGGCCTGCCCAGGTCGGGAGAGTAGCACCACCACGCTGAGGAAATGTGGGCTGTTTGTTCCAGAAAACTACGGAGCGAAACGGAATGACAGGACAGCTTCTAATTGAAACAAACTGCTCTTTGGGAGGCTCGTCAAGAGTTGTATAATACTGTGTGCGAGGCAGAGCCAAGCATTGGTCATATGGTAACGAAGGAACTACTGGTCCCACAATGCCTTGTGTAAAATCCTGCCTAGCGGATGGCGATAAAATCGGCGAAATAATGGACTGGATACCTTCGCATCTGCCCGCATGCATGCCGTTCCCGTGAACAAGCGGCAGGAGCTGCGAAACGCGTAGGGAATGCAAAAAAGAAATATTCCTTGGGGCATGCTGGTTTCTGCTGATAATAAAGGACTCCTCCTTGTTTGGCCGGGTCCTTCCTGTCTTTGGGTGTGCTCTCATACGGAGGGTGTCATAACGGAACATATCACCGGCCTGCCCAGGTCGGGAGAGTAGCACCACCACGCTGAGGAAATGTGGGCTGTTTGTTCCAGAAAACTACGGAGCGAAACGGAATGACAGGACAGCTTCTAATTGAAACGAACTGCTCTTTGGGAGGCTCGTCAAGAGTTGTATAATACTGTGTGCGAGGCAGAGCCAAGCATTGGTCATATGGTAACGAAGGAACTACTGGTCCCACAATGCCTTGTGTAAAATCCTGCCTAGCGGATGGCGATAAAATCGGCGAAATAATGGACTGGATACCTTCGCATCTGCCCGCATGCATGCCGGTCCCGTGAACAAGCGGCAGGAGCTGCGAAACGCGTAGGGAATGCAAAAAAGAAATATTCCTTGGGGCATGCTGGTTTCTGCTGATAATAAAGGACTCCTCCTTGTTTGGCCGGGTCCTTCCTGTCTTTGGGTGTGCTCTCATACGGAGGGTGTCATAACGGAACATATCACCAGCCTGCCCAGGTCGGGAGAGTAGCACGACCACGCTGAGGAAATGTGGGCTGTTTGTTCCAGAAAACTACGGAGCGAAACGGAATGACAGGACAGCTTCTAATTGAAACGAACTGCTCTTTGGGAGGCTTGTCAAGAGTTGTATAATACTGTGTGCGAGGCAGAGCCAAGCATTGGTCATATGGTAACGAAGGAACTACTGGTCCACAATGCCTTGTGTAAAATCCTGCCTAGCAGATGGCGATAAAATCGGCGAAATAATGGACTGGATACCTTCGCATCTGCCCGCATGCATGCCGGTCCAGTGAACAAGCGGCAGGAGCTGCGAAACGCGTAGGGAATGCAAAAAAGAAATATTCCTTGGGGCATGCTGGTTTCTGCTGATAATAAAGGACTCCTCCTTGTTTGGCCGGGTCCTTCCTGTCTTTGGGTGTGCTCTCATACGGAGGGTGTCATAACGGAACATATCACCGGCCTGCCCAGGTCGGGAGAGTAGCACCACCACGCTGAGGAAATGTGGGCTGTTTGTTCCAGAAAACTACGGAGCGAAACGGAATGACAGGACAGCTTCTAATTGAAACGAACTGCTCTTTGGGAGGCTCGTCAAGAGTTGTATAATACTGTGTGCGAGGCAGAGCCAAGCATTGGTCATATGGTAACGAAGGAACTACTGGTCCCACAATGCCTTGTGTAAAATCCTGCCTAGCGGATGGCGATAAAATCGGCGAAATAATGGACTGGATACCTTCGCATCTGCCCGCATGCATGCCGGTCCAGTCAACAAGCGGCAGGAGCTGCAAAACGCGTAGGGAATGCAAAAAAGAAATATTCCTTGGGGCATGCTGGTTTCTGCTGATAATAAAGGACTCCTCCTCATTTGGCCGGGTCCTTCCTGTCTTTGGGTGTGCTCTCATACGGAGGGTGTCATAACGGAACATATCACCGGCCTGCCCAGGTCGGGAGAGTAGCACCACCACGCTGAGGAAATGTGGGCTGTTTGTTCCAGAAAACTACGGAGCGAAACGGAATGACAGGACAGCTTCTAATTGAAACGAACTGCTCTTTGGGAGGCTCGTCAAGAGTTGTATAATACTGTGTGCGAGGCAGAGCCAAGCATTGGTCATATGGTAACGAAGGAACTACTGGTCCCACAATGCCTTGTGTAAAATCCTGCCTAGCGGATGGCGATAAAATCGGCGAAATAATGGACTGGATACCTTCGCATCTGCCCGCATGCATGCCGGTCCCGTGAACAAGCGGCAGGAGCTGCGAAACGCGTAGGGAATGCAAAAAAGAAATATTCCTTGGGGCATGCTGGTTTCTGCTGATAATAAAGGACTCCTCCTTGTTTGGCCGGGTCCTTCCTGTCTTTGGGTGTGCTCTCATACGGAGGGTGTCATAACGGAACATATCACCGGCCTGCCCAGGTCGGGAGAGTAGCACCACCACGCTGAGGAAATGTGGGCTGTTTGTTCCAGAAAACTACGGAGCGAAACGGAATGACAGGACAGCTTCTAATTGAAACAAACTGCTCTTTGGGAGGCTCGTCAAGAGTTGTATAATACTGTGTGCGAGGCAGAGCCAAGCATTGGTCATATGGTAACGAAGGAACTACTGGTCCCACAATGCCTTGTGTAAAATCCTGCCTAGCGGATGGCGATAAAATCGGCGAAATAATGGACTGGATACCTTCGCATCTGCCCGCATGCATGCCGGTCCCGTGAACAAGCGGCAGGAGCTGCGAAACGCGTAGGGAATGCAAAAAAGAAATATTCCTTGGGGCATGCTGGTTTCTGCTGATAATAAAGGACTCCTCCTTGTTTGGCCGGGTCCTTCCTGTCTTTGGGTGTGCTCTCATACGGAGGGTGTCATAACGGAACATATCACCGGCCTGCCCAGGTCGGGAGAGTAGCACCACCACGCTGAGGAAATGTGGGCTGTTTGTTCCAGAAAACTACGGAGCGAAACGGAATGACAGGACAGCTTCTAATTGAAACGAACTGCTCTTTGGGAGGCTCGTCAAGAGTTGTATAATACTGTGTGCGAGGCAGAGCCAAGCATTGGTCATATGGTAACGAAGGAACTACTGGTCCCACAATGCCTTGTGTAAAATCCTGCCTAGCGGATGGCGATAAAATCGGCGAAATAATGGACTGGATACCTTCGCATCTGCCCGCATGCATGCCGGTCCCGTGAACAAGCGGCAGGAGCTGCGAAACGCGTAGGGAATGCAAAAAAGAAATATTCCTTGGGGCATGCTGGTTTCTGCTGATAATAAAGGACTCCTCCTTGTTTGGCCGGGTCCTTCCTGTCTTTGGGTGTGCTCTCATATGGAGGGTGTCATAACGGAACATATCACCGGCCTGCCCAGGTCGGGAGAGTAGCACCACCACGCTGAGGAAATGTGGGCTGTTTGTTCCAGAAAACTACGGAGCGAAACGGAATGACAGGACAGCTTCTAATTGAAACGAACTGCTCTTTGGGAGGCTCGTCAAGAGTTGTATAATACTGTGTGCGAGGCAGAGCCAAGCATTGGTCATATGGTAACGAAGGAACTACTGGTCCCACAATGCCTTGTGTAAAATCCTGCCTAGCGGATGGCGATAAAATCGGCGAAATAATGGACTGGATACCTTCGCATCTGCCCGCATGCATGCCGGTCCCGTGAACAAGCGGCAGGAGCTGCGAAACGCGTAGGGAATGCAAAAAAGAAATATTCCTTGGGGCATGCTGGTTTCTGCTGATAATAAAGGACTCCTCCTTGTTTGGCCGGGTCCTTCCTGTCTTTGGGTGTGCTCTCATACGGAGGGTGTCATAACGGAATATAAATATATATATATATATATATATTTTTTTTATCCAATTTACCCGAAAGCTTTTCAGAGGGCACACAGCAAAGCTTCCGCCGTTCGGCATTCACACACCAGCTTGCAGTGAAGGTTCCGATTCAAACTTTTAGAGCCGACGCGTTTCGAGGCGGAACTGCCTCTTCTTCATGGGCTGTTTGGTTCGGGCGTGCATCAAAGGCTCACACAACTCTGGTTCCGATTTTTAACAGGAAGTGTCCCAGCCCCCAGTGGGCGTTGTTCTTGCTTAGGAGCGTCACAGCTCCCTTTGGGCGTTATAATTACCAGTCTTGTAATCGGTGCTTTCTGGGAACCGTAGTTTGTTATGTGAGTAACATTAAAATCCATTAGTGGGATTGGTGTACGTCCTTTAGTTGGATTTCAGAACTCACTGCTCGCTGAGTTCAAGGAAGCGTTGCGCTGAACAGGTGTAGATTAGTACTACTCCACAGCCTCGCTTTTCAGTCTTGCGATGGTGCTCAATCTGCACGGCAGGGCAGCCGTGTGAGAATTTTTTTATCCAATTTACCCGAAAGCTTTTCAGAGGGCACACAGCAAAGCTTCCGCCGTTCGGCATTCACACACCAGCTTGCAGTGAAGGTTCCAATTCAAACTTTTAGAGCCGACGCGTTTCGAGGCGGAACTGCCTCTTCTTCATGGGCTGTTTGGTTCGGGCGTGCATCAAAGGCTCACACAACTCTGGTTCCGATTTTTAACAGGAAGTGTCCCAGCCCCCAGTGGGCGTTGTTCTTGCTTAGGAGCGTCACAGCTCCCTTTGGGCGTTATAATTACCAGTCTTGTAATCGGTGCTTTCTGGGAACCGTAGTTTGTTATGTGAGTAACATTAAAATCCATTAGTGGGATTGGTGTACGTCCTTTAGTTGGATTTCAGAACTCACTGCTCGCTGAGTTCAAGGAAGCGTTGCGCTGAACAGGTGTAGATTAGTACTACTCCACAGCCTCGCTTTTCAGTCTTGCGATGGTGCTCAATCTGCACGGCAGGGCAGCCGTGTGAGAATTTTTTTATCCAATTTACCCGAAAGCTTTTCAGAGGGCACACAGCAAAGCTTCCGCCGTTCGGCATTCACACACCAGCTTGCAGTGAAGGTTCCGATTCAAACTTTTAGAGCCGACGCGTTTCGAGGCGGAACTGCCTCTTCTTCATGGGCTGTTTGGTTCGGGCGTGCATCAAAGGCTCACACAACTCTGGTTCCGATTTTTAACAGGAAGTGTCCCAGCCCCCAGTGGGAGTTGTTCTTGCTTAGGAGCGTCACAGCTCCCTTTGGGCGTTATAATTACCAGTCTTGTAATCGGTGCTTTCTGGGAACCGTAGTTTGTTATGTGAGTAACATTAAAATCCATTAGTGGGATTGGTGTACGTCCTTTAGTTGGATTTCAGAACTCACTGCTCGCTGAGTTCAAGGAAGCGTTGCGCTGAACAGGTGTAGATTAGTACTACTCCACAGCCTCGCTTTTCAGTCTTGCGATGGTGCTCAATCTGCACGGCAGGGCAGCCGTGTGAGAATTTTTTTATCCAATTTACCCGAAAGCTTTTCAGAGGGCACACAGCAAAGCTTCCGCCGTTCGGCATTCACACACCAGCTTGCAGTGAAGGTTCCGATTCAAACTTTTAGAGCCGACGCGTTTCGAGGCGGAACTGCCTCTTCTTCATGGGCTGTTTGGTTCGGGCGTGCATCAAAGGCTCACACAACTCTGGTTCCGATTTTTAACAGGAAGTGTCCCAGCCCCCAGTGGGCGTTGTTCTTGCTTAGGAGCGTCACAGCTCCCTTTGGGCGTTATAATTACCAGTCTTGTAATCGGTGCTTTCTGGGAACCATAGTTTGTTATGTGAGTAACATTAAAATCCATTAGTGGGATTGGTGTACGTCCTTTAGTTGGATTTCAGAACTCACTGCTCGCTGAGTTCAAGGAAGCGTTGCGCTGAACAGGTGTAGATTAGTACTACTCCACAGCCTCGCTTTTCAGTCTTGCGATGGTGCTCAATCTGCACGGCAGGGCAGCCGTGTGAGAATTTTTTTATCCAATTTACCCGAAAGCTTTTCAGAGGGCACACAGCAAAGCTTCCGCCGTTCGGCATTCACACACCAGCTTGCAGTGAAGGTTCCGATTCAAACTTTTAGAGCCGACGCGTTTCGAGGCGGAACTGCCTCTTCTTCATGGGCTGTTTGGTTCGGGCGTGCATCAAAGGCTCACACAACTCTGGTTCCGATTTTTAACAGGAAGTGTCCCAGCCCCCAGTGGGCGTTGTTCTTGCTTAGGAGCGTCACAGCTCCCTTTGGGCGTTATAATTACCAGTCTTGTAATCGGTGCTTTCTGGGAACCGTAGTTTGTTATGTGAGTAACATTAAAATCCATTAGTGGGATTGGTGTACGTCCTTTAGTTGGATTTCAGAACTCACTGCTCGCTGAGTTCAAGGAAGCGTTGCGCTGAACAGGTGTAGATTAGTACTACTCCACAGCCTCGCTTTTCAGTCTTGCGATGGTGCTCAATCTGCACGGCAGGGCAGCCATGTGAGAATTTTTTTATCCAATTTACCCGAAAGCTTTTCAGAGGGCACACAGCAAAGCTTCCGCCGTTCGGCATTCACACACCAGCTTGCAGTGAAGGTTCCGATTCAAACTTTTAGAGCCGACGCGTTTCGAGGCGGAACTGCCTCTTCTTCATGGGCTGTTTGGTTCGGGCGTGCATCAAAGGCTCACACAACTCTGGTTCCGATTTTTAACAGGAAGTGTCCCAGCCCCCAGTGGGCGTTGTTCTTGCTTAGGAGCGTCACAGCTCCCTTTGGGCGTTATAATTACCAGTCTTGTAATCGGTGCTTTCTGGGAACCGTAGTTTGTTATGTGAGTAACATTAAAATCCATTAGTGGGATTGGTGTACGTCCTTTAGTTGGATTTCAGAACTCACTGCTCGCTGAGTTCAAGGAAGCGTTGCGCTGAACAGGTGTAGATTAGTACTACTCCACAGCCTCGCTTTTCAGTCTTGCGATGGTGCTCAATCTGCACGGCAGGGCAGCCGTGTGAGAATTTTTTTATCCAATTTACCCGAAAGCTTTTCAGAGGGCACACAGCAAAGCTTCCGCCGTTCGGCATTCACACACCAGCTTGCAGTGAAGGTTCCAATTCAAACTTTTAGAGCCGACGCGTTTCGAGGCGGAACTGCCTCTTCTTCATGGGCTGTTTGGTTCGGGCGTGCATCAAAGGCTCACACAACTCTGGTTCCGATTTTTAACAGGAAGTGTCCCAGCCCCCAGTGGGCGTTGTTCTTGCTTAGGAGCGTCACAGCTCCCTTTGGGCGTTATAATTACCAGTCTTGTAATCGGTGCTTTCTGGGAACCGTAGTTTGTTATGTGAGTAACATTAAAATCCATTAGTGGGATTGGTGTACGTCCTTTAGTTGGATTTCAGAACTCACTGCTCGCTGAGTTCAAGGAAGCGTTGCGCTGAACAGGTGTAGATTAGTACTACTCCACAGCCTCGCTTTTCAGTCTTGCGATGGTGCTCAATCTGCACGGCAGGGCAGCCGTGTGAGAATTTTTTTATCCAATTTACCCGAAAGCTTTTCAGAGGGCACACAGCAAAGCTTCCGCCGTTCGGCATTCACACACCAGCTTGCAGTGAAGGTTCCGATTCAAACTTTTAGAGCCGACGCGTTTCGAGGCGGAACTGCCTCTTCTTCATGGGCTGTTTGGTTCGGGCGTGCATCAAAGGCTCACACAACTCTGGTTCCGATTTTTAACAGGAAGTGTCCCAGCCCCCAGTGGGCGTTGTTCTTGCTTAGGAGCGTCACAGCTCCCTTTGGGCGTTATAATTACCAGTCTTGTAATCGGTGCTTTCTGGGAACCGTAGTTTGTTATGTGAGTAACATTAAAATCCATTAGTGGGATTGGTGTACGTCCTTTAGTTGGATTTCAGAACTCACTGCTCGCTGAGTTCAAGGAAGCGTTGCGCTGAACAGGTGTAGATTAGTACTACTCCACAGCCTCGCTTTTCAGTCTTGCGATGGTGCTCAATCTGCACGGCAGGGCAGCCGTGTGAGAATTTTTTTATCCAATTTACCCGAAAGCTTTTCAGAGGGCACACAGCAAAGCTTCCGCCGTTCGGCATTCACACACCAGCTTGCAGTGAAGGTTCCGATTCAAACTTTTAGAGCCGACGCGTTTCGAGGCAGAACTGCCTCTTCTTCATGGGCTGTTTGGTTTGGGCGTGCATCAAAGGCTCACACAACTCTGGTTCCGATTTTTAACAGGAAGTGTCCCAGCCCCCAGTGGGCGTTGTTCTTGCTTAGGAGCGTCACAGCTCCCTTTGGGCGTTATAATTACCAGTCTTGTAATCGGTGCTTTCTGGGAACCGTAGTTTGTTATGTGAGTAACATTAAAATCCATTAGTGGGATTGGTGTACGTCCTTTAGTTGGATTTCAGAACTCACTGCTCGCTGAGTTCAAGGAAGCGTTGAACAGGTGTAGATTAGTACTACTCCACAGCCTCGCTTCTCAGTCTTGCGATGGTGCTCAATCTGCACGGCAGGGCAGCCGTGTGAGAATTTTTTTATCCAATTTACCCGAAAGCTTTTCAGAGGGCACACAGCAAAGCTTCCGCCGTTCGGCATTCACACACCAGCTTGCAGTGAAGGTTCCGATTCAAACTTTTAGAGCCGACGCGTTTCGAGGCGGAACTGCCTCTTCTTCATGGGCTGTTTGGTTCGGGCGTGCATCAAAGGCTCACACAACTCTGGTTCCGATTTTTAACAGGAAGTGTCCCAGCCCCCAGTGGGCGTTGTTCTTGCTTAGGAGCGTCACAGCTCCCTTTGGGCGTTATAATTACCAGTCTTGTAATCGGTGCTTTCTGGGAACCGTAGTTTGTTATGTGAGTAACATTAAAATCCATTAGTGGGATTGGTGTACGTCCTTTAGTTGGATTTCAGAACTCACTGCTCGCTGAGTTCAAGGAAGCGTTGCGCTGAACAGGTGTAGATTAGTACTACTCCACAGCCTCGCTTTTCAGTCTTGCGATGGTGCTCAATCTGCACGGCAGGGCAGCCGTGTGAGAATTTTTTTATCCAATTTACCCGAAAGCTTTTCAGAGGGCACACAGCAAAGCTTCCGCCGTTCGGCATTCACACACCAGCTTGCAGTGAAGGTTCCGATTCAAACTTTTAGAGCCGACGCGTTTCGAGGCGGAACTGCCTCTTCTTCATGGGCTGTTTGGTTCGGGCGTGCATCAAAGGCTCACACAACTCTGGTTCCGATTTTTAACAGGAAGTGTCCCAGCCCCCAGTGGGCGTTGTTCTTGCTTAGGAGCGTCACAGCTCCCTTTGGGCGTTATAATTACCAGTCTTGTAATCGGTGCTTTCTGGGAACCGTAGTTTGTTATGTGAGTAACATTAAAATCCATTAGTGGGATTGGTGTACGTCCTTTAGTTGGATTTCAGAACTCACTGCTCGCTGAGTTCAAGGAAGCGTTGCGCTGAACAGGTGTAGATTAGTACTACTCCACAGCCTCGCTTTTCAGTCTTGCGATGGTGCTCAATCTGCACGGCAGGGCAGCCGTGTGAGAATTTTTTTATCCAATTTACCCGAAAGCTTTTCAGAGGGCACACAGCAAAGCTTCCGCCGTTCGGCATTCACACACCAGCTTGCAGTGAAGGTTCCGATTCAAACTTTTAGAGCCGACGCGTTTCGAGGCGGAACTGCCTCTTCTTCATGGGCTGTTTGGTTCGGGCGTGCATCAAAGGCTCACACAACTCTGGTTCCGATTTTTAACAGGAAGTGTCCCAGCCCCCAGTGGGCGTTGTTCTTGCTTAGGAGCGTCACAGCTCCCTTTGGGCGTTATAATTACCAGTCTTGTAATCGGTGCTTTCTGGGAACCGTAGTTTGTTATGTGAGTAACATTAAAATCCATTAGTGGGATTGGTGTACGTCCTTTAGTTGGATTTCAGAACTCACTGCTCGCTGAGTTCAAGGAAGCGTTGCGCTGAACAGGTGTAGATTAGTACTACTCCACAGCCTCGCTTTTCAGTCTTGCGATGGTGCTCAATCTGCACGGCAGGGCAGCCGTGTGAGAATTTTTTTATCCAATTTACCCGAAAGCTTTTCAGAGGGCACACAGCAAAGCTTCCGCCGTTCGGCATTCACACACCAGCTTGCAGTGAAGGTTCCGATTCAAACTTTTAGAGCCGACGCGTTTCGAGGCGGAACTGCCTCTTCTTCATGGGCTGTTTGGTTCGGGCGTGCATCAAAGGCTCACACAACTCTGGTTCCGATTTTTAACAGGAAGTGTCCCAGCCCCCAGTGGGCGTTGTTCTTGCTTAGGAGCGTCACAGCTCCCTTTGGGCGTTATAATTACCAGTCTTGTAATCGGTGCTTTCTGGGAACCGTAGTTTGTTATGTGAGTAACATTAAAATCCATTAGTGGGATTGGTGTACGTCCTTTAGTTGGATTTCAGAACTCACTGCTCGCTGAGTTCAAGGAAGCGTTGCGCTGAACAGGTGTAGATTAGTACTACTCCACAGCCTCGCTTTTCAGTCTTGCGATGGTGCTCAATCTGCACGGCAGGGCAGCCGTGTGAGAATTTTTTTATCCAATTTACCCGAAAGCTTTTCAGAGGGCACACAGCAAAGCTTCCGCCGTTCGGCATTCACACACCAGCTTGCAGTGAAGGTTCCGATTCAAACTTTTAGAGCCGACGCGTTTCGAGGCGGAACTGCCTCTTCTTCATGGGCTGTTCGGTTCGGGCGTGCATCAAAGGCTCACACAACTCTGGTTCCGATTTTTAACAGGAAGTGTCCCAGCCCCCAGTGGGCGTTGTTCTTGCTTAGGAGCGTCACAGCTCCCTTTGGGCGTTATAATTACCAGTCTTGTAATCGGTGCTTTCTGGGAACCGTAGTTTGTTATGTGAGTAACATTAAAATCCATTAGTGGGATTGGTGTACGTCCTTTAGTTGGATTTCAGAACTCACTGCTCGCTGAGTTCAAGGAAGCGTTGCGCTGAACAGGTGTAGATTAGTACTACTCCACAGCCTCGCTTTTCAGTCTTGCGATGGTGCTCAATCTGCACGGCAGGGCAGCCGTGTGAGAATTTTTTTATCCAATTTACCCGAAAGCTTTTCAGAGGGCACACAGCAAAGCTTCCGCCGTTCGGCATTCACACACCAGCTTGCAGTGAAGGTTCCGATTCAAACTTTTAGAGCCGACGCGTTTCGAGGCGGAACTGCCTCTTCTTCATGGGCTGTTTGGTTCGGGCGTGCATCAAAGGCTCACACAACTCTGGTTCCGATTTTTAACAGGAAGTGTCCCAGCCCCCAGTGGGCGTTGTTCTTGCTTAGGAGCGTCACAGCTCCCTTTGGGCGTTATAATTACCAGTCTTGTAATCGGTGCTTTCTGGGAACCGTAGTTTGTTATGTGAGTAACATTAAAATCCATTAGTGGGATTGGTGTACGTCCTTTAGTTGGATTTCAGAACTCACTGCTCGCTGAGTTCAAGGAAGCGTTGCGCTGAACAGGTGTAGATTAGTACTACTCCACAGCCTCGCTTTTCAGTCTTGCGATGGTGCTCAATCTGCACGGCAGGGCAGCCGTGTGAGAATTTTTATATCCAATTTACCCGAAAGCTTTTCAGAGGGCACACAGCAAAGCTTCCGCCGTTCGGCATTCACACACCAGCTTGCAGTGAAGGTTCCGATTCAAACTTTTAGAGCCGACGCGTTTCGAGGCGGAACTGCCTCTTCTTCATGGGCTGTTTGGTTCGGGCGTGCATCAAAGGCTCACACAACTCTGGTTCCGATTTTTAACAGGAAGTGTCCCAGCCCCCAGTGGGCGTTGTTCTTGCTTAGGAGCGTCACAGCTCCCTTTGGGCGTTATAATTACCAGTCTTGTAATCGGTGCTTTCTGGGAACCGTAGTTTGTTATGTGAGTAACATTAAAATCCATTAGTGGGATTGGTGTACGTCCTTTAGTTGGATTTCAGAACTCACTGCTCGCTGAGTTCAAGGAAGCGTTGCGCTGAACAGGTGTAGATTAGTACTACTCCACAGCCTCGCTTTTCAGTCTTGCGATGGTGCTCAATCTGCACGGCAGGGCAGCCGTGTGAGAATTTTTTTATCCAATTTACCCGAAAGCTTTTCAGAGGGCACACAGCAAAGCTTCCGCCGTTCGGCATTCACACACCAGCTTGCAGTGAAGGTTCCGATTCAAATTTTTAGAGCCGACGCGTTTCGAGGCGGAACTGCCTCTTCTTCATGGGCTGTTTGGTTCGGGCGTGCATCAAAGGCTCACACAACTCTGGTTCCGATTTTTAACAGGAAGTGTCCCAGCCCCCAGTGGGCGTTGTTCTTGCTTAGGAGCGTCACAGCTCCCTTTGGGCGTTATAATTACCAGTCTTGTAATCGGTGCTTTCTGGGAACCGTAGTTTGTTATGTGAGTAACATTAAAATCCATTAGTGGGATTGGTGTACGTCCTTTAGTTGGATTTCAGAACTCACTGCTCGCTGAGTTCAAGGAAGCGTTGCGCTGAACAGGTGTAGATTAGTACTACTCCACAGCCTCGCTTTTCAGTCTTGCGATGGTGCTCAATCTGCACGGCAGGGCAGCCGTGTGAGAATTTTTTTATCCAATTTACCCGAAAGCTTTTCAGAGGGCACACAGCAAAGCTTCCGCCGTTCGGCATTCACACACCAGCTTGCAGTGAAGGTTCCGATTCAAACTTTTAGAGCCGACGCGTTTCGAGGCGGAACTGCCTCTTCTTCATGGGCTGTTTGGTTCGGGCGTGCATCAAAGGCTCACACAACTCTGGTTCCGATTTTTAACAGGAAGTGTCCCAGCCCCCAGTGGGCGTTGTTCTTGCTTAGGAGCGTCACAGCTCCCTTTGGGCGTTATAATTACCAGTCTTGTAATCGGTGCTTTCTGGGAACCGTAGTTTGTTATGTGAGTAACATTAAAATCCATTAGTGGGATTGGTGTACGTCCTTTAGTTGGATTTCAGAACTCACTGCTCGCTGAGTTCAAGGAAGCGTTGCGCTGAACAGGTGTAGATTAGTACTACTCCACAGCCTCGCTTTTCAGTCTTGCGATGGTGCTCAATCTGCACGGCAGGGCAGCCGTGTGAGAATTTTTTTATCCAATTTACCCGAAAGCTTTTCAGAGGGCACACAGCAAAGCTTCCGCCGTTCGGCATTCACACACCAGCTTGCAGTGAAGGTTCCGATTCAAACTTTTAGAGCCGACGCGTTTCGAGGCGGAACTGCCTCTTCTTCATGGGCTGTTTGGTTCGGGCGTGCATCAAAGGCTCACACAACTCTGGTTCCGATTTTTAACAGGAAGTGTCCCAGCCCCCAGTGGGCGTTGTTCTTGCTTAGGAGCGTCACAGCTCCCTTTGGGCGTTATAATTACCAGTCTTGTAATCGGTGCTTTCTGGGAACCGTAGTTTGTTATGTGAGTAACATTAAAATCCATTAGTGGGATTGGTGTACGTCCTTTAGTTGGATTTCAGAACTCACTGCTCGCTGAGTTCAAGGAAGCGTTGCGCTGAACAGGTGTAGATTAGTACTACTCCACAGCCTCGCTTTTCAGTCTTGCGATGGTGCTCAATCTGCACGGCAGGGCAGCCGTGTGAGAATTTTTTTATCCAATTTACCCGAAAGCTTTTCAGAGGGCACACAGCAAAGCTTCCGCCGTTCGGCATTCACACACCAGCTTGCAGTGAAGGTTCCGATTCAAACTTTTAGAGCCGACGCGTTTCGAGGCGGAACTGCCTCTTCTTCATGGGCTGTTTGGTTCGGGCGTGCATCAAAGGCTCACACAACTCTGGTTCCGATTTTTAACAGGAAGTGTCCCAGACCCCAGTGGGCGTTGTTCTTGCTTAGGAGCGTCACAGCTCCCTTTGGGCGTTATAATTACCAGTCTTGTAATCGGTGCTTTCTGGGAACCGTAGTTTGTTATGTGAGTAACATTAAAATCCATTAGTGGGATTGGTGTACGTCCTTTAGTTGGATTTCAGAACTCACTGCTCGCTGAGTTCAAGGAAGCGTTGCGCTGAACAGGTGTAGATTAGTACTACTCCACAGCCTCGCTTTTCAGTCTTGCGATGGTGCTCAATCTGCACGGCAGGGCAGCCGTGTGAGAATTTTTTTATCCAATTTACCCGAAAGCTTTTCAGAGGGCACACAGCAAAGCTTCCGCCGTTCGGCATTCACACACCAGCTTGCAGTGAAGGTTCCGATTCAAACTTTTAGAGCCGACGCGTTTCGAGGCGGAACTGCCTCTTCTTCATGGGCTGTTTGGTTCGGGCGTGCATCAAAGGCTCACACAACTCTGGTTCCGATTTTTAACAGGAAGTGTCCCAGCCCCCAGTGGGCGTTGTTCTTGCTTAGGAGCGTCACAGCTCCCTTTGGGCGTTATAATTACCAGTCTTGTAATCGGTGCTTTCTGGGAACCGTAGTTTGTTATGTGAGTAACATTAAAATCCATTAGTGGGATTGGTGTACGTCCTTTAGTTGGATTTCAGAACTCACTGCTCGCTGAGTTCAAGGAAGCGTTGCGCTGAACAGGTGTAGATTAGTACTACTCCACAGCCTCGCTTTTCAGTCTTGCGATGGTGCTCAATCTGCACGGCAGGGCAGCCGTGTGAGAATTTTTTTATCCAATTTACCCGAAAGCTTTTCAGAGGGCACACAGCAAAGCTTCCGCCGTTCGGCATTCACACACCAGCTTGCAGTGAAGGTTCCGATTCAAACTTTTAGAGCCGACGCGTTTCGAGGCGGAACTGCCTCTTCTTCATGGGCTGTTTGGTTCGGGCGTGCATCAAAGGCTCACACAACTCTGGTTCCGATTTTTAACAGGAAGTGTCCCAGCCCCCAGTGGGCGTTGTTCTTGCTTAGGAGCGTCACAGCTCCCTTTGGGCGTTATAATTACCAGTCTTGTAATCGGTGCTTTCTGGGAACCGTAGTTTGTTATGTGAGTAACATTAAAATCCATTAGTGGGATTGGTGTACGTCCTTTAGTTGGATTTCAGAACTCACTGCTCGCTGAGTTCAAGGAAGCGTTGCGCTGAACAGGTGTAGATTAGTACTACTCCACAGCCTCGCTTTTCAGTCTTGCGATGGTGCTCAATCTGCACGGCAGGGCAGCCGTGTGAGAATTTTTTTATCCAATTTACCCGAAAGCTTTTCAGAGGGCACACAGCAAAGCTTCCGCCGTTCGGCATTCACACACCAGCTTGCAGTGAAGGTTCCGATTCAAACTTTTAGAGCCGACGCGTTTCGAGGCGGAACTGCCTCTTCTTCATGGGCTGTTTGGTTCGGGCGTGCATCAAAGGCTCACACAACTCTGGTTCCGATTTTTAACAGGAAGTGTCCCAGACCCCAGTGGGCGTTGTTCTTGCTTAGGAGCGTCACAGCTCCCTTTGGGCGTTATAATTACCAGTCTTGTAATCGGTGCTTTCTGGGAACCGTAGTTTGTTATGTGAGTAACATTAAAATCCATTAGTGGGATTGGTGTACGTCCTTTAGTTGGATTTCAGAACTCACTGCTCGCTGAGTTCAAGGAAGCGTTGCGCTGAACAGGTGTAGATTAGTACTACTCCACAGCCTCGCTTTTCAGTCTTGCGATGGTGCTCAATCTGCACGGCAGGGCAGCCGTGTGAGAATTTTTTTATCCAATTTACCCGAAAGCTTTTCAGAGGGCACACAGCAAAGCTTCCGCCGTTCGGCATTCACACACCAGCTTGCAGTGAAGGTTCCGATTCAAACTTTTAGAGCCGACGCGTTTCGAGGCGGAACTGCCTCTTCTTCATGGGCTGTTTGGTTCGGGCGTGCATCAAAGGCTCACACAACTCTGGTTCCGATTTTTAACAGGAAGTGTCCCAGCCCCCAGTGGGCGTTGTTCTTGCTTAGGAGCGTCACAGCTCCCTTTGGGCGTTATAATTACCAGTCTTGTAATCGGTGCTTTCTGGGAACCGTAGTTTGTTATGTGAGTAACATTAAAATCCATTA
This sequence comes from Lissotriton vulgaris, assembly GCF_964263255.1. Lineage (NCBI taxonomy): Eukaryota > Metazoa > Chordata > Amphibia > Caudata > Salamandridae > Lissotriton > Lissotriton vulgaris. Next base: position 388,957,224 of record NC_141695.1, read on the forward strand.
GTGGGATTGGTGTACGTCCTTTAGTTGGATTTCAGAACTCACTGCTCGCTGAGTTCAAGGAAGCGTTGCGCTGAACAGGTGTAGATTAGTACTACTCCACAGCCTCGCTTTTCAGTCTTGCGATGGTGCTCAATCTGCACGGCAGGGCAGCCGTGTGAGAATTTTTTTATCCAATTTACCCGAAAGCTTTTCAGAGGGCACACAGCAAAGCTTCCGCCGTTCGGCATTCACACACCAGCTTGCAGTGAAGGTTCCGATTCAAACTTTTAGAGCCGACGCGTTTCGAGGCGGAACTGCCTCTTCTTCATGGGCTGTTTGGTTCGGGCGTGCATCAAAGGCTCACACAACTCTGGTTCCGATTTTTAACAGGAAGTGTCCCAGCCCCCAGTGGGCGTTGTTCTTGCTTAGGAGCGTCACAGCTCCCTTTGGGCGTTATAATTACCAGTCTTGTAATCGGTGCTTTCTGGGAACCGTAGTTTGTTATGTGAGTAACATTAAAATCCATTAGTGGGATTGGTGTACGTCCTTTAGTTGGATTTCAGAACTCACTGCTCGCTGAGTTCAAGGAAGCGTTGCGCTGAACAGGTGTAGATTAGTACTACTCCACAGCCTCGCTTTTCAGTCTTGCGATGGTGCTCAATCTGCACGGCAGGGCAGCCGTGTGAGAATTTTTTTATCCAATTTACCCGAAAGCTTTTCAGAGGGCACACAGCAAAGCTTCCGCCGTTCGGCATTCACACACCAGCTTGCAGTGAAGGTTCCGATTCAAACTTTTAGAGCCGACGCGTTTCGAGGCGGAACTGCCTCTTCTTCATGGGCTGTTTGGTTCGGGCGTGCATCAAAGGCTCACACAACTCTGGTTCCGATTTTTAACAGGAAGTGTCCCAGCCCCCAGTGGGCGTTGTTCTTGCTTAGGAGCGTCACAGCTCCCTTTGGGCGTTATAATTACCAGTCTTGTAATCGGTGCTTTCTGGGAACCGTAGTTTGTTATGTGAGTAACATTAAAATCCATTAGTGGGATTGGTGTACGTCCTTTAGTTGGATTTCAGAACTCACTGCTCGCTGAGTTCAAGGAAGCGTTGCGCTGAACAGGTGTAGATTAGTACTACTCCACAGCCTCGCTTTTCAGTCTTGCGATGGTGCTCAATCTGCACGGCAGGGCAGCCGTGTGAGAATTTTTTTATCCAATTTACCCGAAAGCTTTTCAGAGGGCACACAGCAAAGCTTCCGCCGTTCGGCATTCACACACCAGCTTGCAGTGAAGGTTCCGATTCAAACTTTTAGAGCCGACGCGTTTCGAGGCGGAACTGCCTCTTCTTCATGGGCTGTTTGGTTCGGGCGTGCATCAAAGGCTCACACAACTCTGGTTCCGATTTTTAACAGGAAGTGTCCCAGCCCCCAGTGGGCGTTGTTCTTGCTTAGGAGCGTCACAGCTCCCTTTGGGCGTTATAATTACCAGTCTTGTAATCGGTGCTTTCTGGGAACCGTAGTTTGTTATGTGAGTAACATTAAAATCCATTAGTGGGATTGGTGTACGTCCTTTAGTTGGATTTCAGAACTCACTGCTCGCTGAGTTCAAGGAAGCGTTGCGCTGAACAGGTGTAGATTAGTACTACTCCACAGCCTCGCTTTTCAGTCTTGCGATGGTGCTCAATCTGCACGGCAGGGCAGCCGTGTGAGAATTTTTTTATCCAATTTACCCGAAAGCTTTTCAGAGGGCACACAGCAAAGCTTCCGCCGTTCGGCATTCACACACCAGCTTGCAGTGAAGGTTCCGATTCAAACTTTTAGAGCCGACGCGTTTCGAGGCGGAACTGCCTCTTCTTCATGGGCTGTTTGGTTCGGGCGTGCATCAAAGGCTCACACAACTCTGGTTCCGATTTTTAACAGGAAGTGTCCCAGCCCCCAGTGGGCGTTGTTCTTGCTTAGGAGCGTCACAGCTCCCTTTGGGCGTTATAATTACCAGTCTTGTAATCGGTGCTTTCTGGGAACCGTAGTTTGTTATGTGAGTAACATTAAAATCCATTAGTGGGATTGGTGTACGTCCTTTAGTTGGATTTCAGAACTCACTGCTCGCTGAGTTCAAGGAAGCGTTGCGCTGAACAGGTGTAGATTAGTACTACTCCACAGCCTCGCTTTTCAGTCTTGCGATGGTGCTCAATCTGCACGGCAGGGCAGCCGTGTGAGAATTTTTTTATCCAATTTACCCGAAAGCTTTTCAGAGGGCACACAGCAAAGCTTCCGCCGTTCGGCATTCACACACCAGCTTGCAGTGAAGGTTCCGATTCAAACTTTTAGAGCCGACGCGTTTCGAGGCGGAACTGCCTCTTCTTCATGGGCTGTTTGGTTCGGGCGTGCATCAAAGGCTCACACAACTCTGGTTCCGATTTTTAACAGGAAGTGTCCCAGCCCCCAGTGGGCGTTGTTCTTGCTTAGGAGCGTCACAGCTCCCTTTGGGCGTTATAATTACCAGTCTTGTAATCGGTGCTTTCTGGGAACCGTAGTTTGTTATGTGAGTAACATTAAAATCCATTAGTGGGATTGGTGTACGTCCTTTAGTTGGATTTCAGAACTCACTGCTCGCTGAGTTCAAGGAAGCGTTGCGCTGAACAGGTGTAGATTAGTACTACTCCACAGCCTCGCTTTTCAGTCTTGCGATGGTGCTCAATCTGCACGGCAGGGCAGCCGTGTGAGAATTTTTTAATCCAATTTACCCGAAAGCTTTTCAGAGGGCACACAGCAAAGCTTCCGCCGTTCGGCATTCACACACCAGCTTGCAGTGAAGGTTCCGATTCAAACTTTTAGAGCCGACGCGTTTCGAGGCGGAACTGCCTCTTCTTCATGGGCTGTTTGGTTCGGGCGTGCATCAAAGGCTCACACAACTCTGGTTCCGATTTTTAACAGGAAGTGTCCCAGCCCCCAGTGGGCGTTGTTCTTGCTTAGGAGCGTCACAGCTCCCTTTGGGCGTTATAATTACCAGTCTTGTAATCGGTGCTTTCTGGGAACCGTAGTTTGTTATGTGAGTAACATTAAAATCCATTAGTGGGATTGGTGTACGTCCTTTAGTTGGATTTCAGAACTCACTGCTCGCTGAGTTCAAGGAAGCGTTGCGCTGAACAGGTGTAGATTAGTACTACTCCACAGCCTCGCTTTTCAGTCTTGCGATGGTGCTCAATCTGCACGGCAGGGCAGCCGTGTGAGAATTTTTTTATCCAATTTACCCGAAAGCTTTTCAGAGGGCACACAGCAAGCTTCCGCCGTTCGGCATTCACACACCAGCTTGCAGTGAAGGTTCCGATTCAAACTTTTAGAGTGGATTGAGCACCATCGCAAGACTGAAAAGCGAGGCTGTGGAGTAGTACTAATCTACACCTGTTCAGCGCAACGCTTCCTTGAACTCAGCGAGCAGTGAGTTCTGAAATCCAACTAAAGGACGTACACCAATCCCACTAATGGATTTTAATGTTACTCACATAACAAACTACGGTTCCCAGAAAGCACCGATTACAAGACTGGTAATTATAACGCCCAAAGGGAGCTGTGACGCTCCTAAGCAAGAACAACGCCCACTGGGGGCTGGGACACTTCCTGTTAAAAATCGGAACCAGAGTTGTGTGAGCCTTTGATGCACGCCCGAACCAAACAGCCCATGAAGAAGAGGCAGTTCCGCCTCGAAACGCGTCGGCTCTAAAAGTTTGAATCGGAACCTTCACTGCAAGCTGGTGTGTGAATGCCGAACGGCGGAAGCTTTGCTGTGTGCCCTCTGAAAAGCTTTCGGGTAAATTGGATAAAAAAATTCTCACACGGCTGCCCTGCCGTGCAGATTGAGCACCATCGCAAGACTGAAAAGCGAGGCTGTGGAGTAGTACTAATCTACACCTGTTCAGCGCAACGCTTCCTTGAACTCAGCGAGCAGTGAGTTCTGAAATCCAAATAAAGGACGTACACCAATCCCACTAATGGATTTTAATGTTACTCACATAACAAACTACGGTTCCCAGAAAGCACCGATTACAAGACTGGTAATTATAACGCCCAAAGGGAGCTGTGACGCTCCTAAGCAAGAACAACGCCCACTGGGGGCTGGGACACTTCCTGTTAAAAATCGGAACCAGAGTTGTGTGAGCCTTTGATGCACGCCCGAACCAAACAGCCCATGAAGAAGAGGCAGTTCCGCCTCGAAACGCGTTGGCTCTAAAAGTTTGAATCGGAACCTTCACTGCAAGCTGGTGTGTGAATGCCGAACGGCGGAAGCTTTGCTGTGTGCCCTCTGAAAAGCTTTCGGGTAAATTGGATAAAAAAAAATATATATATATATATATATATATATACACACATATATATATATATATATATATATATATATATATATATATATATATATATATATATATATATATATATATATATATATATATATATATATATATATATACTAGCAGCCAGTCCCGACGTTGTCCGGGTATGAATTGCTGCCGGCCAGTAGTATATTGTTTTGTAGGATTTCATTTTGATAGCATTTCTTATCTGCGATAGGCCTGTGAAACGCTCCGATTCACAGTGCACTGCTGATGCACTTAAGAGTGCGCGTTCAGTAGTGTGTGAACTCGAGTTTCCCTACTTTATTTTCCTTGCAATATTATATAGCGCGAACTCGACAACATGGCATGAGCACAATTTACATTACAGAAGAACACATTGATTTGTGGTAGGCACTGGGAGACAAAGCGATTTGCCTGGAATCACAGGATGTTGAGCTGATGCAGAGATTCTAACGTAGCTTCCCATCTCTAAAGTTCGCAATTCTAGAACTTGTGGTGGGAGGTGTGTCTAAAAGTGTATGTCGGTGCTGGGCATCAATGAGAGAGACCTGTGCATTTTTCCAATTGGTGGTGAAAAAATATGAGTATGTTGCTGGAGATGTGGGCCGCCGTGCCACCAATGTACTTACGGGGAGGGTAAACACCCATTATTCTGCAAATTTCTTTCCGCATACCATCACTCTGCATACTTTCATTACAAAAGTACCAAGACTCCGCAATGTCATTATAACGCATGGCATTACATTTTATATGCTTTTACCACGCATACATTTACAACGAAATTTGTTGTAAATGCATGAATGGTAAAAGCATGTTTTTTAAAAATGTTTGGATAAGGCAAGTATGGGTATATGGGTATATGTTTTGGGGTACTGAGGTATATGTTTTGGGGTGTTTGGGTATTTTAATGGTTCAGATATAGTTTTGGGTTATGGGGTACAGGGGTATTTTTAGTGTTCAGGGATTAGTTTGGGTTTTGGGGTATAGGGGTATTTTTAGGGTTCAGGGGTAGGTTTGGGTTTTGGGGTACAGGGGTATTTTAAGGGTTCAGGGCTAGGTTTGGGTTTTGGGGTACAGGGGTATTTTTAGGGTTCAGGGCTAGGTTTGGGTTTTGGGATACAGGGGTATTTTAAGGTTCTGGGCTAGGTTTGGGTTTTGGGGTACAGGGGTATTTTTAGGGTTATGGGGTAGGTTTGGGTATTGGGGTACAGGGGTATTTTAAGGGTTATGGGCTAGGTTTTGGGTTTTGGGGTACAGGGGTATTTTTAGAGTTCAGGGGTATGTTTGGGTTTTGAGGTACAGGGGTATTTATAGGGTTCAGGGCTAGGTTTTGGTTTTGGGGTACAGGGGTAGTTTTAGGGTTTAGGGATAGGTTTGGGTTTTGGGGTACAGGGTATATTTATAGGGTTAAGATGGGTTAGTGTTTAAGGGTGTTGGGGTACTTTATAGAGTAAGGGTGGGTTATGATTATGGGGTGCAGGGGTATTTAAAGTAGGGGTGGGCGGAATTGGCGCGAACTTGGTACAATAAATCCGCAATATTTCGTTCCGTCAGATTTCAATTCTTAAAACAGAAACCTTATATATTCAAGGTAAAATAACAAGTATTTCTACATGCTAAAATGCATATAGTCATTTCACAAAAGTGAAATTAGCTTCCAGCAAGCAGTGAGAGAGGTGATGATTTTGAGATCAAGCCCCTGCAAACCATTATGGGACGAGATTAGCAGTGGGAAGTGAATATTATAGTATCCAAATAATTCTACAAAGAGCTGCAGTTCACCTGGTTCTCCCCAGTTGTCCCCAAGAGGCAAATGCAATAGCATTTAAAATATTACACATCAAGCTGCAGTTCACCTCATGTCCCAAGATGTCCCTGATGATGCAAATGCAATAGCATTTAAAATATTATATATCAAGCTGCAGTTCACCTCGCCGTCCCTAGATGTCCCTGATGAGGCAAATGCAATCGCATTTAAAATATTATACATCAAGCTGCAGTTCACCTCGTCGTCCCAAGATGTCCCTGATGAGTAAAATTCAAAAACATTGAAACCCTTTCATGAATGCTAAAAATTATGCTAAGCTTATCCCATAATGCTTTGCAGGGCCTTTTAGTTGTATTTTTGCCCATAACTGTGCTTGGGGTGGTTCTAAGAGAATGGGACCACCAATGAATTGCTATTTAAAGGGAGCAGGAATGTATAGAACCTGGGAAGAAAAAACAACAATTGTGACGGAATGCCCGCAGCGATTGTCACGCCCCCAGCACACACCCACAGCACAATGCAGACACGCCCACAAGGGACTACTTTGCTGGCACGGTTCTTTTAGATTTTAAATGCATATGGTGGGTGTCTGCATAGCCTATGTCCTTCTGCTGCAACTGCCCTTTCCAACGCTGTATTGGGTGTTGTGATTGGTGCTGTGGTTCCCGAGTTTACCTGGCCAAAAGGTGCAAGTTCTCTCTTTATAATAGTAGTATAGATATATATATATATTCACTGAAAAAACCATAGGTGTGACACCAGTTATAGTTAGCTGGAAATTTTACTGACATAAAACCATTGAAATTCCCACGTTAAAGTTAGTTGGACTCACTATAACTTGCGCGCCTCCAATGCACTGCTGATGACGTCACATATTACATCACTCATGACATGGTCAGTGACATCACTCATGACATCACTGATGACACCATCCAGTGAATGTGTGTCTTTCTGAAAAATAAATATGTTTTATATATGTATATGTAAAGGTCGATGGAAGAATAAATGTTTAAATAAGTGTCTTAATGGATGTTTTTTTTTTTTAATTGATTGGTTAACTGGCTTATTAAGTGTATCTTAGTGAATACATATATTAGCGAGTATTGTTTAAATATTTAAATGTTTGTATGAGAGTTTCACTTTGTGTATAAGTGGCTGCATGGGTTGGTGAGTAGCTACATGTGTGTGTATATGGGTTATTAGATGTATTTTTTTAGTATCAGTATGAGTGTCTGTATGGTTTGGTGGGGGTGTTACTTAGCACATAGATGTATCAATGACTGACTCACTGTTTGTATGTGTTTTGAAGACAGCATATGTGCAGAACTGTATGGGTGGATGAGTGTGTATATGTGTGTGTTAGTGAGTGAATGACTGTCTCACTAGTGTCTATCAGTAACTACATGTTTTAATCTAGTATATGTGAGTGTTGATGTATATAAGTGAGTATATGTGAGAGTGAGAGATTGAAAGAGTTCTTGTTTAAATAAGTATGTGTTTCTATAAGTGATTGTTTAAGAGAGTATGTATGTGTAAGTTTCCTTAGAAGTAAGGTGGTAGTGTGTGTATAGCTGTATATGCAAATAAATGGATGTTCAATAGTTTATTTGCATGTGTGATTATGTGTGTGAGTAACTTTTGGATGACTGTCGGTGTGTAACAGGATGTATAGGTGTTTCACTACATATGATGAGTGAATATATGCATGAGTGACTATATAGAACTGTTGGTGAATGAGTGGATGTGTATATAGATGGTGGTATTACTGAATTGGTTGTTGTAACTGGTATGGGTATCTCTATTTTTTTGAAAATGTTAGTTTCTATTTTTGAATATGTGATTCAAGGGTTACATTACACTGAAAGGAGGTCTGTCACTCTGTCACAAGGATGGTGTCATCAGTGATGTCATGAGTGATGTCACTGACCATGGCATGAGTGATGTAATATGTGACGTCATCAGCAGTGCATTGCAGGCGCGCAAGTTATAGTGAGTCCAACTAACTATAACGTGGGAATTTCAATGGTTTTATGTCAGTAAAATTTCCAGCTAACTATAACTGGTGTCAAACCTATGGTTTTTTCAGTGAATTTAATAGGTTTCTTAAATGCTAATTCCTAACTATAACTGGTGTGAAACCTATGTTTTTTTCTGTGAATTTCATAGGTTTAGTAAATGCTAATTTCTAACTATATATAGTGCCTCAAATCTATGTTTTTTTCAGGGAATTTCAAAGGTTTTTTAATAGCAAATTTCTATTGCTATCAAATATATTTGTTATAATGAATCCTATATTGTATATTTATGTAATCCTATTTTTTTTATGTATATTCTTCATTTTTTTTTTTTGCCCTGGAGCGCACCCGGTGCGCGTACTGGTGTGCGCACCGGCAAGCGCAGTTTGCGGCGCGCCCCGGTGCGCCTACCGGTGAGTGTCCCATTTGCGCTATTGCCGCGAACGAAAACATCATCGTGACATATCGCGTAGCCGCGTCCGCGTGATATGCACGGCGTAAGCGCACCCGGAAGCACCCGAGCGCATACGATATAAGCGCGAAATATAGTTAGTACAACTAACTATATAGGAGCAATTCCAATGGTTTTGTATGAGTGAAATGTCCAGCTAACTATAACACCCCTAAAAATTATAGTTTTTTGAATGAATTTTAAAGGTTTTTAAAATGCTAATTCCTAACTATATAAGGCCTAAAACCTATGGTTTTTTTCAGTGAATTTCAAAGGTTTTTTAAATGCTAGTTCCTAACTATATAAGGCCTGAAACCTATGATTTTTTCAGTGAATTTGCAAGGTTTTTTAAATGCTAATACATAACTATAAAAGGCCTGAAACCTATGTTTTTTTCAGTGAATTTCAAAGGTTTTTTTAATGCTAATTCCTAACTATATAAGTCCTGAAAGCCCACCAGGAATCTCCAGTATGCACCAGGGGACTGCATTGCAGAGAGGTGTAATGAAGCCACGCCCCTTTTTACACCTCTCTGCAACGCAGCCCCTGTGCATGTTTGAAGAGGGGGAACTAATTCCCCTTGCTTACTGGGGGCCCCTGGGGGCCAACTAGCCCACCTGCAACCTCCAGTATATGCCAGGGGGCTGCATTGCAGAGAGGTGTAATGAAGCCACACCCTTTTTTACACCTCTCTGCAACGCAGCCCCCGTGCATGTTTGAAGAGGGGGAACTAATTCCCCTTGCATACTAGGGGTCCCTGGGGGCCAACTAGCCCACCTGGAACCTCCAGTATGCGCCAGGGGCCTGCATTGCACAGAGGTGTAATGAGGCTATGTCCCTTCATACACCTCTCTGCAACGCAGGCCACTGGCGCGTTTGCAGAGGGGGGACTAATTCCCCTTGCATACTGGGGGTCCCTGGGTCATATCTGCCCAAACACCGATATTCTGAACAATTGAAAATTACTTTTCTTGAGAAACATTTGGATTTGGATTATCATGTCCTACACTTTGGAATTTTTGAAAGACTGACTTTGAGGATGCTATAAATTACTCAAGTCTGCCCAAATTGTGTGGGTAAAATTGATACCTAGTCACTTTGAATAAGAATGTACTTACGTCTCGTCTAACATTTGGAAGAAATATCTAGTTATATGACAACAGGATACCAACATAACTTAAAGGAAATAAGAACGCCCTGAGGAAGTTCTGTTGTACAGAACGAAACGTTTCGGCTGGCTGTGGTACAGAAACTTAAGGAAAATAAAAGCATTTGAAAATACACCAAGATTCAGCGCTTCAATAAGGACTCTAACTGCCTGACTCATCAAAGACCCGTTTTGCGAGTCTATTTATTTATTTATTTATTTATTTATAGTGTTTTGTATAGCGCGAACAAGACCCGTGGGTATCAGAGCGCTGAACATAGAAAGATTACAGACTTGACAAATTATCACATCAATTATAACAACAAACAGTTATGAGGTAGAAGCGGTGTGGTAAAAAGGGTGACTAGCTAAAAGGCATTGAACGGTGCATTGGTCTCAGCTTGTGTCATAGTCGTATCTTCAAGCTCGTTGAGGTAGGGTTATATAACATAATCAAAAACAATTGCCTATATAGTTAGCCATTAAGAGTTGCGTAGGTTTAGAGTGTCATAGTAGTCATAAACATAATAAAGTGAGGTATAGCTTGTAATAGTAGTCATAAACATAATAAAGTGAGGTAGAGGTTAAATAGTTTTAGCTGTGAGATACAGTATATAAGCTCCCAAATATATGAGGTAGTAGTACATTGTGTAGCCGAGGCTCGGACGGGAGTCTTTCATTTGTTAGATATTGAACTTCCAATTATTCAAGATGAGTACCTCCTCTTTGGTGTAGATGTTCATATCCATTAGTCTGTAGTTTCTCTACGTGGGGTATTTACTCATCAAGTGGCTCTTTAGTTCCCGTTTGAATGTTTCCGTATTTTGAATCTTCCTGATGTTTGGAGGGAGTGAATTCCAGATTCTGGGTGCAGCTCCGGAGAAGGCCCGATCGTATGTCCTTTTCTTGCGGAAGAAGGCTGGTCGCAACAGCAGCTCTTTAGCACTTCTGCTTGGTCTGTTGCCTCCCGAAAGTTTAATTTTCTTGGCTAGGTATCTAGGCATGTTGTAGTGAACCGCTTTGTGGGTAATGCAGGCCATTTTCATTTGAATTCTGGCCTCATAAGGTAGCCAGTTTAGGGCTTTCAGGTGGGGCGATATATGATCGAATTTCTTCGTTCCCGTGATGAGTCTTGCCGCTGCGTTGAGGCAGGCTTTTAGTGGTGCTATGGATGTTTTGGGTAGGCCAGCTAACGTGGTACAACCATATTCAATCCTCGAGATAACTAGCGATTGAGTGGCCAGTTTTAGATCCGCCTCAGAGATAAAGGGTTTTAGTTTTCTCAGATAGTTCAAATGGAAGCGGGCGCTTTTAGCCATTGAGTTAATGTGGGCTTTCATGTCGAGGTTCTCATCTAACGTGATTCCCAGTGATTTAGCTGAGTTAACTAGGGTCGGAGTGCAGTTTAACGCAGTCACCAATTTCACCCATTCCTTTACTTCAGGTTGGCTCCTTGTTGGTGAGATTAGCAGGAATTCAGTTTTTTGGGCATTGAGTTTCAGATGATTAGTTGTTAACCATTGCAACGCTTTCTTTAGTGTGTCATTCATTCGGTCAATGTCATCATGGGAGGCGATCTTTATATATATTTGCGTGTCGTCTGCATACATGTGGTAGGATATCCGTGATTTTTGAAGAATCTCCGTAAGGGGTTCTACATATAAGTTGAATAGATCTGGGGATAGAGTAGAGCCTTGTGGGACCCCGATTGTGTTAGGGCATGGGGAGGAGGTTGCTTGGTTAATCAGGAATAGTTGAGTCCTGTTCTGTAGGAAAGAGTTGAACCATTTCAGTACGTTTCCGGACAAACCCATCCTGTCTTGAAGCCTGGTTATTAGTAATTCGTGGTTTACCGTGTCAAAAGCCGATGACAGGTCTAGTAGGATCAGTAGGCATGCCTGATTTTGGTCAAGGGCTTGTAAGGCGTCATCAACAATGTGCAGGATCGCAGTTTCAGTACTATGTCCTGTTCTAAATCCTGATTGGCAGTCGTCTAGTAATGCGAACTTAGTGATGTGTTGACTCAGTTGGCCTTGCACGCATTTCTCAATCAGTTTGGCCAGTAAAGGTATGTTGGTTACTGGTCGATAGTTATTCGGGTCTGTAGTATCAGCTGTAGGTTTTTTGATGATGGGCACTACCTGCCCCGTTTTTAGGCAGTCAGGGAGGGTCCCTTGTGTAAGTGAAGCATTTATTATCTGGGTCCAGATCGGAACTAGAGTGTGGCTAATTTCTCTTACACACTTTGACGGTAGAGGGTCTTGATAGTGGTTGTTCGGTCTAAGTTCCGCTAGCTTTTTGGCAATCTTACCCTGGTCATATAGTTCAAATGTGTCCCAATTTGCTTTATTTTTTGTTTGAGGACCCTCTGTTGTCTCGTTGGCTTTATTTTTAGGTGAAGGAAGGGTCACAAGGTTGGCTGCTGCACTTGTGAGCTCAACTTCTAGTAGTTTGGTTTTTTCCGAGAAAAATGAGGAGAATTCCTCGCAGCTTATGGGGGTTTTTGGGTTCTCTTGGGTTGTTTTAGTTAGTTTGTTTGACTGTTGCTTTAGGATCTCGAAGAGTTTTCGTGGTCTGTTTTTGGCATTATCCAGTTCGGCTCTTATATATTCTTTTTTGGAGTTGATTATCTTTTTGTTATATTGTTTTCTGGTTTTTCTGAGGGCTTTCAACTCGGGGGAGGAGGGATGTCGTCTCCATTTCCTTTCGGCCATTCTTAGTTTTCGCCTATCCTCGTTCAATGCCTCATTAAACCAAGGATTTTTTGGCTTCTCTGAGACGTTTTTCAGTTTTTGAGGCATGGTGTCATTGACGATGTTGCCGATCGAGGTTATGTAGTGGTCAGTCAGCTCATTGACATTCTGCCTGTTATTGGGTGGCTTCAGGTCTTTCTCACATCTTTCAACCAGTCGTTGAATATTGGCTTCCTTTGTCTCACGAATCAGTTTTTTGAACTTGCGGGGTTGCACGGTCTTGCCCTTTTTTATTGTCGGTATCGTGAATGTTATGGCGTGGTGGTCAGACCAATCGCATGGATCTATAGCAATGATCGATGTCACATTATTTCTTGAGATAATCCAGTCTAACGTCGCTCCTTGTGAGTGAGTGGGCTGGGTGCATGCTTGGGTAAGGTTTAGTTCATTGAGGAAGTCTTTCAGCGTGTTAACCAGCTTGTCATTGTCGTTGTCCCAGTGTAGGTTAAAGTCACCTAGGAATATATTGTTGGCATCCGGGTTTGAGTTGGCCGTTATGATCTCAATTAGTTCCTCTGTAAACTTTGCGTTATCTCCAGGTGGGTGGTAGAATGCATGCAGGTTGCAGCTTTGCTTATTTAGTGCTCTTATATTAAGACCAAGGTATTCACAGGACTCTATGGGGTCAGATTGGAATTGGCTGACCTCGATCTCCGAGCGGTGGATGCACGCTATACCTCCTCCCACTTTCTTTGGTCTGTCTGACCTGACGATGTTGTATTGTGGTGGAACTAGGAGATCAATGGTAGGAGATGAAGATTCGTTGAGCCATGTTTCAGTGAGGATGGCCAGGTCGATATCATTGTTAATGATGAGTGCGGCTATGTCTGATGCATGTTTATTTGCCGAACGGCAGTTGAGTAGTAGGCAGTTCAAGGTTTTCTGTGAATTATCGACATTATTGTTTTCGGTATCCGTTGTAGTTAACTGAATGTGTTGTAGGTTGTGGTGTATCGCTTTCCTGTTATTCTTTCTGGGCATCCTATTGGAGTCAATGGGTATTATTTTGATATTCTCCTCACTTCCCTGGGCCAGATGTTCATAAGATCGAAGTAGCACCATGGTTTCTTCATTTGACAAAGGATAGGTCCTGTTAGGTCTGTTGGGTCGGAGTGCAAGATTCTGGATGTGTGAAACCTTCGTGTGCATACTTATCGTCATCTCCCAGATTTTTTCAACTGTCTGTGCGACTTTCAGCGAGTCTTGTGCCAGGTTTCCTACTAGTTTCTTGAGTTCCTTGATTTCTTTCTGGGTTCGGGGTGATTTCTTGTGTGAGCTAGGCTTGCCTGTTTGGGTTCTGCATTTTGCTCTTCTTCGTGAGAGGTTGGTTCTCGAGTCCCCATATCTTTCCATTGACTCCTTGGTTTGGTTGTTGTTCCTGACTCTATTAGGACTGACCTCATTGTTTCTTATATTGCGATGTGTAACGGGTGCCTTTGTGGATAGGGATCTAGGAGATTCCAATCTCGCATTCGGGGGAGGTTGCGGAAGGTAGGTATCTTCTGCTTTGTTCATTTCGTGGTTATCTTCATAGGGGGACTCGTTAGTTGTTGAGTTACCCTCTTCCGGTGAAGTGTCATTGATTGGTAGCATCAGCCGCTCTTCCATTGGGGCCATTTTCTTTTCTTTTTTTCCAAGGTTATTAGATGTCGCAGTCATTTCACTCTCCTTCTCCATTGTTGCTATCGCCGTTTCCGGTAAATCTCCGGCGTTAGAGATTTGATTGTTCTGGCAGTTAGTTAGATTAGCATCTCTAGTGATAGAGTCGTTGTTGTCGATTGTGGTAACTGGTGGGGTCCTGTTTTGCTGGTAGTTTTGTCCTTCTATGCATTCCTTTAAGGTTTGGAAAGCTGCCTCAAATTTCTCTAGTTCTTTGTTAGTTGCTTGTATCAGCACTATTCCCGTTTTGTACATAGTAATGAATAATTCTGAGCTACATCCTTTAGTTAGTGAAGTCGTTATTTTTGTGCCATGTGGTATGTTTTTTATGGTTTTTGTGAACAGCCTATTTGTAATGATATTGCGCCATTTGGCCGTTTTGTCAGTGTAGAATATCAGGTCATTCATCATGACGCCTTTAACTCTATCGAAATATGGATCGGAGAACAGGCTGTTCGGGTTTTTTCTCAAGGTGTTATGTTTGAATTTTTTGGCCGCATGTTTGGATAGAGTCGGAGGATATTCTATATTCTTTGCATTAGATCCCGTCGATTCTCGGTATCTTTCATCCATTTCCGCTTCACCTTTATGTTGCGTTGTAAGTCTTAGAACGCCTTTGCCTAACTGTACTGAGTGGTTTCTAAGTGTCCCCAGTACTGCTGTTTCGTGTTGGTAGGTATAGTTATTTTGTGGTTCCGTTTGCTTTTATACCTTATTCTAATCAATCCTTTGTACTTAAGGTGCCATCACCAGTAAAATAATTAATTAATTGACTATCTCTCTTTGTGAGCAGAATTTGTCTGAAGGTTCTTTAGTTTATCCTTTGTAATATTGTTACTCCTTCTAATCCATCATTTGTAATTATGGTGTTCTCACCAGTAGTTAGTTAATTAATTGACTCTCCTTCTTTGTGAGCAAGCGTTATCTGGTGCTGTGTTTCAGATTTTCCTTGACCCTTTTCTCTTTCCTCTTGGGATTGTGTAGTCCCCCTTCCTTCTTTTCCCTTTTCCTGTCCTTTCTTTCTTTTCAGTCTCTTTTCCTTAGGCTTGTGTGGTCCCTTTTCTGATTTCTTTGTCCTTTCTTTCTTTCCAGTCTCTTTCCCTTTAGGCTTGTGTAGTCCCTTTTCGGTTTTCTTTGTCCTTTCTCTCTTTTCAGTCACTCTCCCTTGTGCTAGTGTAGTCCCTTTTCCGTTTTCGGTCACTTTCCCTTGTGTTAGTGTAGTCCCTTTTCCATTTTCCCCGTCTTTACTTTCTTTTCAATCCTAAGTATTGGTTGGTCGCCATTCCCTTTTTCTCATCTGTTCGGGTGGGGGGCGTCTATGCTGTTTCACTCCCTTTCCACAGATCGCCTGTCCTTTAGCACCGAGTCTGCTCCTGTGGTGTTGATCGGTGGGATCACTGGTGTAATGTTTGCTTAATGCAAACGTCTTATGCGGCCGCCATGTTAAGGTCAGGCGCGCCGAGACTCAGTCCCTTCGCTTCGGTTCTCCTGCGTTTCCTCTTTCCATGTGTTAGGGAAGTTGCGAGTTGAGATCTGGTAGGTCCGTGTAGATATTGAGTATGACCATACCTTTTTCCGATGGTCTGGATAACCGGGGGCACTCCGCTCAGCCTTCCGAGATGACCCGTCCGTCTACAGGCACCGGAGCTGCTGGCGATCGTTTTTTCGGGGATCTCCGACTTGTGAAGTCCAGGGTGGCATCCGGAGGTTATTCAATGTCTTCCACAGCGGCTCCACATCGGGACGTTCATCTCATGCGGTGTCCGACGTCCGAGGGGTCCCAGGCGCGCAGGCAGTCTTCTCCACTGACCAGGTAAAGGATTTCCTCCCGCGTCTTGCTTTTCCTTCGCTCCTTTACGTTTTCTGTTGTTCAGATCATGAAACCGTGGTTCCGCTGGGACCTGGGTCGTCTTAGGGGGTGTTCAGGGATTTAATCCTTATTTGGAGATCCCTTGCCCCGGAGCTCCTCACTAGAGCTCCCTTACAGCGGCCATCTTACTTACATCTGTCTATAACAGCGATTCATAAGGAATCGCTATTACAGACTCGCAAAACGGGATTCATGTAGGAATCTCAAAAAGAATTGTGATTCCTACACATTCCTTATTTGCGATTAGCACATTGCTAATCGCAAATAGGGAATAACTCCCCATTCATTCCTATGGTCCAAAAGGCCCATAGGAATGAATGGGGAGTATTCCTTATTTGCGATTAGCAATTTGCTAATCGCAAATAAGATAGCGATTTAAAGGGTGCCAGGGGTGTCCAAAGGACACCCTGTAGCACCCCTTAAATGCAAATTGAAACAGGTGTTGCGCACACACATGTCCAAAGGACATGTGTGTGTGCAACATGCAACTTTGAAAAATGCTTTTAAAAGCATTTTTCGAAGTTTTCGCTATTTACCACGAGGTCTGACCTTGCGGTAAATGGCGGGCCGAAATTGCGAATTCGCAATTTTTAAATGGATGATGAATTGCATTTAAGGAATCTCAAATAGAGATTCCTTAAATGTAATTCCTCGCAAAATTGCGAAATCGCTATTACCGATTTTTGCATTTGGGATGATGAATCCCAAATGCAAAAATAGCGCTAATAAAGGGCCAGATTCTGAGAATCTGGCCCTTTATTAGCGCTATCTTTGCGAGCCGATTTCGGCTTGATGAATCAGGCTGTAAGTGATATGATTTGATTGGACTTATTGTGCAAGTGGTGCTGTGCCAAACTTTGGAATATTCTCCACTACTCTCTACTACTTACTCTCTCCTACTCCACTACTCTCAAATACTCACTCTCTACTACTCATTCTCTACTACTCTACTACTCTCTACTACTCTCTCTCTACTACTCACTCTCTACTACTCACTATCTACTACTCTCTACTACTCACTCTCTACTACTCTCTCTCTACTACTCACTCTCTACTACTCTACTACTCACTCTCTACTTCTCACTATTGTTATTAGATCTCAGTGCCGCCTTCGACACGGTCTCGCACGGGATTCTGATTCGGCGTCTTGAGGAGGTGGGCGTTTCTGGCTCCGCCTTGCACTGGTTTCGATCCTTCCTTACGGATAGGTCATTCCAGGTGGCGATCCCGCCCGGTAAGTCGTCATCCTACCCGTTAGACTAGGGAGTCCCACAGGGGTCATCACTGAGTCCCACCCTTTTCAATCTGTATGTGAGACCTTTGGCTGCGGTCGTCAAGCGGTGGGGCCTGACCATGGTCTCTTACGCAGATGACACGCAGCTGGCGGTCACACTGAGTGGGGACTCAGACCTGGAGGCTCCCAGGTTTTGTGATGGTCTGCGGGAAGTGGCTAACTGGATGAATTCCAACTGTCTCCAGTTAAACACCAAGAAGATGGAGATTATGGTGGTTGGTAAACAGGTGGCTTTGTGGGGTGACAAATGGTGGCCTTCGGAGTTGGGTGCGACTCCCCTCCCAGCGGCAGAGATAAAAAACCTGGGGGTGTGGCTTGATCCTTCTCTGAGTTTCATCTGTCATACCAAGAAGGTGGCGGCTTCTTGCTATGGCATCATCAGAGGACTTCGACCCATCCTCAAATTCTTTGATGCACCCACAAGACAGCTGGTGGTCCAAGCATCAGTGCTGTCCAGGCTGGACTATGCCAGCTCCCTACTGGCGGGGGTTAACCAGGCAGAATTTCTGCGGCTCCAGCGGGTTCAAAACGCTGCGGCCCGACTGGTGACAGGTCTGCCTAGGCGGTGCTCGGTGTCCAATGCCCTGCGCTCTCTCCACTGGTTCCCTGTGCAGAAGAGGATTAGATTCAAGGTTCTCTGCCTTGCATTTAAAATCCTCAAGGGTACTTCCCCACAAATCTTGGAGAAACTGCTGATCCCCTATGTCCCCTCTCGCACTCTTAGATCGCTAAGCCAGAACTTAGCAGTGGTCCCGCGTTTTAAGTTAAGCAGAATTGGTAGCCGCTCCTTTCGAGTCCTGGCAGCGAGCTGGTGGAATTCTCTTCCTCCACAAATCCGGGCCATCGATGAGCTCCTTCAGTTTAGACGGGCTATCAAGACCTTTTTATTTGTTTAGCTCATCTGTTGTGTCTCTTCTCCTTTCTGCCCGCTTTTAATGCTGTGTTGTGTTTACCTTCTCAAAGCGCCAGGACGCCCCTTTGCTGGGGCAGCTGTGCGCGGTACAAATAAAAATAACATAACATAACTACTCTCTACTACTCACTCTCTACTACTGTCTCTCTACTACTCACTCTCTACTACTCACTCTACTACTCACTCTCTACAACTCTCTACTACTTACTCTCTACTACTCTATCTCTACTAGTCTCTACTACTCACTCTACTACTCACTCTCTACTACTCTCTGCTATTCTCTCTCTCTGCTACTCACTCTCTACTACTCTCTACTACTCACTCTCTACTACTCACTCTCTACTACTCACTCTTTACTACTCTCTACTACTCACTCTCTAATGCTCTCTACTACTCACTCTACTACTTACTCTTTACTACTCACTCTCTACTACTCTCTACTACTCACTCTACTATTCACTCTACTACTCTCTACTACTCACTCTCTGCTACTCTCTCTACTGCTCTCCACTACTCTCTACTACTCACTCTCTACTCTCTATTACTCACTCTCTACTCTCTACCTCTCTACCTCTCTCTACTTCTCTCTCTACGAGTCTCTACCTCTCTACCACTACCTCTCTACCTCTACCTCTCTACCTCTACACCTCTACCTCTCTACCTCTCTCTACACGCACACATATACACATATATATATGCATATATATGCATATGCATTTATATATATGTATGTGTATGTATATGTATATATATATACATACATATATAAACATAT
This sequence comes from Lissotriton vulgaris, assembly GCF_964263255.1. Lineage (NCBI taxonomy): Eukaryota > Metazoa > Chordata > Amphibia > Caudata > Salamandridae > Lissotriton > Lissotriton vulgaris. The sequence continues at coordinate 388,976,191 of NC_141695.1, forward strand.
ATAATCTGTATATCTATATAAATACAAATATAAATACATGCATACATATACATATATGCATACAGATGCATGTTATTTACATGAAAGTTTAAAAAACACTAATAAAAGCAAAGCTAAAAAGCCACCTCATTACAAACAGAATGGCTTTAACTTAAACGAGGGCGAGATCTATTGCATTTTCAATGCTTGTTTACTTTGGTTCCATCAAGAAGGCATTCAGATGTTTCACACATTTGCCATAAATTCTGAATGTTAGCACTCTAGTTGCTCATTAGATCCCTGTAGTAAAGCTACTGCTCACCAGGGAAGTCTGCTGCTGGTATTCAAAGTGCATGTTTCAGTCTGCATGTCAGAATTTTTTTTTACTGAAATAGAAGAGGATTTGAGAAGTCACTCAAAATGATCCCTAATTTTTCTTTCTGAAGCACTAATCATACTTTCTATGGCAAAATGAACCCCCTCATTTTGTTCCTTTTTAAATTAAATGTTTTCAGACTTACCACTTCATTCCAATCAAGATGGCTTCTGGTGTGCCAGACTTTTGTCATAAGTAAGACTGTTAACGCTCTAGTTGTTCTTTAGAACACTCTGGGACATTCTGTCATTGGGTTATACTTGGGCTACATCTGGGTGATATTTGGGCTACATTTAGGCTCTTTTGTCTCTGGTGGCCATCTTGGGAGACTGCATGTCAGAATTTTTTTATGAAATTGAAGAGGATTTGAGAAGTCACTCAAAATGTGCCCTAATTTTTCTTTCTGCAGCACTAATCATACTTTCTATGGCAAAATGTTGTTCCTTTTTAAATTAAATGTTTTAAGAGTTACCACTTTATTTCAATCAAGATGGCTTCAGGTGTGCCATACCTTTGTAATAAGTAGGACTGTTAGCGCTCTAGTTGTTCTTTAGAACACTCTAGGAGGCTGCAGTAGAACACAAAGGAATCAACTGACAGTCTCTGTCTTTGTCCTTGTTGGATGTACATGTTTTACTGGGAATGTCAGACTTCATTCTCACATGACTGAGAAAGATAATGTGAATTTACAGAAAATATGCTTTCAGTTTAGCTTATAGATCCCCTTCCAAACCACTGTGGGAAAATCATGAGATATTAGTTTTCTTTCAAACATGATTCATGATATCACAGCAGAAAGCTTTTTCACATGGTAAAATCACCTAAGAACACACCACAATTCCTAAAATGAGTATGGTACCATCAACAAATGATTTATAATGTAACTAAAGTCCTAAAACCCTCTATTAACTACAATGCTTTTTAATGAGGTGCTATTGTCATTGTCATGTATATTGGTCCCACGATGGCTGCCAACACTTCTTGGATGAAGTGCTGACAGCCAATCAGATCAGATGTGCGGTTAGGCTCCGCCCAGATATATATTTTTTTGAACCTAAATTACTCAAAATACACTGGAGCACATATCTTGAGACATAGCAAAGGCACATCGGGCTACCAGTCCCTATAATTTTGCCAAGTTTTGTGGAAATCCATTCAGCCGTTCGGGCTAAAAGTGAGTCCAACCGCCCTATGGTAATTAACATGGGGAAAACACGTTTTGGGACCCCCCTTTTATCTCGGCCCCCGCTTGACGAATCCCCCCCAAACTTTCAGGGAAGGAGCGGAGCGCAGCGAGGCAAATTTAAGGACAATTACAGGCAGATTCCTCAACCGGCGCCAAAGTTATTCCCAATAGAATGTTGCGGATTTCCTATAGAAAACAATCCTAACTATAACTACGACCGCCAGTAGGTAATATATATATATATAAATATTATATATATATATATATATATATATATATATATATATATATATATATATATATATATATATATATATATATATATATATATATATATAGATATATATATATTCTCCCCACCACCGCTGGTCAAGGGAGGAGCTGGCGCGGGCGGTCCCGTTGCAGCCACCAGCTGGCTGAGTAAATTCACTTCCAGAAACACCATAGATAATGATGAAAACGGGACACCCAGAGCTGCAGTGTTCAAAAAGATTTATTCGGCAGATGAGAAAAGTTTCACGACGCGTTTCGCCATTACGGCTTGGTCACGCTCGTCTTGTGGCTACCATTGCCGATATTTAAGCAACACCCACTTGTGCTCATATTTACATCACATGGAAAAGCATGAAACGATGGCGGCCATCTTATAGTGTCAAACTTAGTCAATGATATCGTAATGCTGACTACTTTGTTTGCCCACTGGGGCGACATAACTACAACATCGTAGCAAAACGATTGCCAACTGGGGCGTCATTGATGTGGAAAGATAATAACACCGCTATATCTAATACAAACACAGGGCTGTCATGACAACGTAACAGTCGCTGTTGTTCTGAGTGGCAGTAGACAATGAGTGATGTTAATGGTTGATGTCCAAACACGAGACGGTACTTTGCCTCACAGTATTAACAACTGCATGTTTGCCTTAACATTTCACTGGTCACAATGATTGCCGATATTGGGACGGATACAGAATGTCTAATTATAATTTTGTGGCCGTAACTTATAAACTGTATATTAGGCAGACAAATTGTATATATATGTTTGGGATCATAATGATATTAATTTGGTCCGAGTAATGGCAAACAAAGTAGTCAGCATTACGATATCATCTATGGTGTTTCTGGAAGTGAATATATATATATATATATTCTCCACAAAGTGATCCTTCGACTCCGTGCGCTCAACTGCGGGTGCTCTGCACAGGGGCCAGATCCTGGCCCAATTACTGCAATTTTCTACCAAAGATGCGGCACTCAGGGTATGAGTTTTTAGCAAAACAGGTTTATTAACTTCTCCAACTCGGACCGACGCGTTTCAGCCTAGCATAGGCTTTGTTCACGGTAAGTGAGCTTTTTTCTATGTTTACTATTCATCCCATCTGGCATTTAGGGTGCATTATGGGACTAGTAGTTTTTTTTTCATACAGATATGCAATTATGTGACATGCAGTGTTCAATCGCGCTTATATACATAGTTTTCCTTTATGTTATATTGGTTTTGCCCTGCATATTACGCACCAAAATTGTATTGGGCTGTTACATTTAAACATAAGAATTGCTCGGTATAGTACCCAGTTTCTTTTGCGAATGTAACATTATGTATCTTTAGTTACATGTGCTTGGGTTTAGTACCCCATTATTTTAAGTCACATAGATGTACTGTTCTACTTACAGTTATCGAACATTTTTAATCTAAGTGTACATAAAGCTCTTCATCAAAGTTAATTCCACGTGGCATCTTCGTTTTGAGTCTGATGATTATGAACCTGGATTCAATTTGTCTCAATTTGCGTTGTCTGTTGCCTCCTCGTTCATCCATACTGACCATATATATTCCATAGTAGGACATGGCTCTCCAATCACTCTTTTGGCACATTGCCATGTGTTTTGCTGTGGCGTAGGACATATCATTATACTTTACAGCCTGAATGTGTTCCAAAATTAGTTTTTTCAAAGTGCAGGTCGTGCTTCCAATATACCTTGACCCACACTTGCATTGTACAATATATACCACATGTGTGGAGGAGCATGTTATTTTTCCTGCAGTGATTGTATTTTTTGCATCAGATTCTTCGAAGGTGTTTTTCTTGGCCAATCTTGCACGTCTTGCAGACATTGCATTTTCTTAAGCCATTTTTCTGCTCAGTCAGCCAATTGCTCTTATTTCCAGGTGTATTTCCCTTGAAACGGCTGTGGACAAGTTGGTCCATCAAAGAAGAGGTTTTTTTGTAGCTCATCATCGGTCCTTCGCCTACCATTTTACCTATATTAGGGTCCCCGGATATAATATGCCAGTACTTTTTATCTTGCTTTTTATGATACCACTTTCTTTGCTATATGTGGTCACCAAGCGAGGTCGCCCTTGTGAATCGTCTTTTTTCACCTTAGTCTTTAGTATCATTGATCTAGTTTTGAGTTCCACTCTTTTTTTGCTTTTCTCCAATATTCTTTCACTGTATCCCCGGGACCTTAGTCTTTCTGTGGTTTCCATAATCTTCATTTCCGCATCTGCTTCCTTCGAGCAATTTCTCTTCATGCGAATAAATTCGCCGTAAGGTATACTTGCAAGTAATGGTTGAGGATGGAAGCTGGTCCCATGTAGTATGCTGTTTGTAGATGTCTTTTTCCGGAACAGTGTTGTCTGTTTTTGATTGTTCTCAACATATATTTTTAGATCCAAAAAATCAATTTCTTTTTTGTTAGTGACATACGTGAATTGTAATCTCACATCATTATCACACAGTTTTGAATAGTGTATGTTAAAATCAGTTTTTGTCCCATTCCAAATTAAAAACAAATCATCGATATATTGAACCCATAGAATTATCCTGTCCAAGTCCATTTGATTTGTCGGGTTCCATGCGATAGTTTTCTTCCACCATCCCAACGTAATATTTGCGTAGTTCGGTGAGAATGAAATTCCCATAGCCGTTCCACATTCTTGCCTGTACAGTTGATGGTGGACTAGGAACACATTGTTGGTGAGACATAACTTGATCATGTTTATGAGCATTTCAGTGTGTTTTAACTCACAGATGTTACATTGCTTTAAGAAGTAGTGGCATGCATTTAGACCTATCTCATGTTTTATTGATGTATACAGTGAAACTGCATCGATTGTTACCAATAGGTAGTCTTCATTCCACACGATGTCCTTGAGTATTCGTAAAAAATCACCAGTATCTTTGATGTAAAAACTCATACTCTTTGCAATGGGTGCTAAAAACAGATCTACATATTGTGAGAGGTTTTCATATAAACTTTCACATGATGAAACGATTGGTCTGCCGTGTGGGTCAATGAGTGTTTTGTGTATTTTTGGCAAGAAGTAAATCGTAGGGATAACTGGAAATTCATTCATTAAGAATTTTTTCTCCTCTTCATTCAGTAATCCTTTCTTTTGCCAATCATGTAATAGTCCATTTAATTGCAACGTCATTTGATTTATTGGGTTTGTTTGTAATTTACTATAGTTGGTGGGATTCTCCAATTGACGATTGGCCTTTTTTACATAGTCTTGTGTGTCCATCAGGACAATATTTCCCTCTTTGTCCGCCGGTTTTATGGTCAGGTTGATGTCTTCATTTAATGTTTTTATTGCATTTCTTTCTTTGCTTGTAAGGTTTCTCTGGTATTTTCCTTTCTTACATTTGTTAATTTTTCTATTTCCTCAATTATTGCTTCTGAAAACATATCAATTCTGTTACCTGGCGACAAAGTTGGGAAGAATCTAGATTTCTTCTTCAGGCCACTTTTGACTATTTGGTCAGTTCTAACATTCATCTTCCATTAGCTGAGTTCCTGACATTTCGGTGGTACCTTGGTCATACAGTACTCCGAATATATTTTGGAGATCAGGGATTTCTTCAATTTGCCAGTTTGGTCTATTGTCTGGTGGCTCCCCACCTTCCATTTCCGGAGTCTGTTTTGGTCGTCGTGCATGTATTTTTGCTAGCTTTAGCTTCCGCATATATTTGTATAGATCAATTCTGACTTCAGTTGGATTGAAGTGTTTCTTGGGACAAAATGAAAGTCCTTTGTTTAATAACGATCTTTCTTCTTCTGTTAATACATGTTTGGATAAATTAACTATCAGATTTTCTACTTTCGATTTCTCAGGGGATATTCTCTTTTTTCTTTTGGCTCTTCTGGTTTTCCTTGTTTTCCGACAGTGGTGTTTGACCCTCTTCCTCGGGTCTGAATGTTCCTCTTCCGCGGCCCCCTCCTCTGGACAGTGTTTTGTCCAAGTTCCAGAGCCGCACTTCTTCTAAAGAATTGCACCCAGTGTTACTTGCTCCACTATCTGATCCTTCAGTTTCACTTATTTCTGAGCCGCTGGTACTAGTTGGTGTACTTATTGGATTTTTTGCTGGAAAGTTCTTTTTGAGATGATCAAATCGTTTGGCAAAGGTCAGAATTCTGCCTAATGCATAATCTTTTTCATCGTTTTTGAATTTTCTTTCCTTGCGTTCTTCTATTTCGGTATCATATTTTTCCAGTCTGTCATCCATTTCTTTTCTCATTTTCGATGCCTCATCTTTATTGACTTGTTGTTTTATGTTATCTTCCATTTCATGAATTTTGACCGTAATATCTGCTATGTCAATTTTTGCATGTTTTATTAAGATGCGCATCATATTTAGCGAACACTCCGTGTTGTTTTCTACCCAGTCCTCAATTAGTTCTTTCTTTGTTTCTGGGTGTGTCGGCATTGTAAACATTCTAAGCCCCCTTGGTATCCTTTTTACCTCAATGTATTTTTGCAGTGCAATTACTTCCCAACTTTTATTTATTTCTTTTTTGTACAGTTTTTCCACTTGGTTGAACATTTGTTTACCGATGTTTGATTGTGATACATTCGCATTGCTCACGCTGGGTGTTTCTTTTCCCTTACTTTCAGTGCTTTTAAACATGTTGTTAGCCTTATCAGCGCGTTTGGCTGCTCGCGCTTCCATGTTGTCACAGTTCTTATCAATTTAATTATGCGTTTGCTCTCCTCGCATAACAACTTCAATTCCTCACAAAACCGAGCATACGGAGTTAGTTAATGCCTCTAGCTTGTCAAACCCTTTTCTCGCTGGCCTCTTGAAACCGCCGCACTGTTTAGGGACTCGGTTTCACTTGCGGGCTTCACGGGAGCACATCGCTTTCATGCTGCTTTATTTCACATGATTCAGAAAAGGGGGTGGTGATGAACAGAGTGTCTGAATTAAGCAGACCACTCTTACCCAGTCCAAAGATCAGGGCTTGATCCATCACCGTTTTTTAGCTCACTGCACCATCCCAGCTCAGAACTTGGCTATATGCAAATTAGTCTGACCCTGGCCCAGTGCATCATGGGAACAGGGCAGACCAAACTACCAAGCCAATTCTTATACTGGGAAGGAAACAAGCTACCGGGGACCGGTTTCTGGCATTTCAGCCGTCTTCGGCCCGGCTTGCTTGAATCCTGATGGTGCAATGAGCTAGGGACTCAGATCTGAGTATACCCTTCCACGCTTATGGTGGACAAAAATAATTCAGAAAAGGGGGTGGTGATGAACAGAGTGTCTGAATTAAGCAGACCACTCTTACCCAGTCCAAAGATCAGGGCTTGATCCATCACCGTTTTTTAGCTCACAGCACCATCCCAGCTCAGAACTTGGCTATATGCAAATTAGTCTGACCCTGGCCCAGTGCATCATGGGAAAAGGGCAGACCAAACTACCAAGCCAATTCTTATACTGGGAAGGAAACAAGCTACCGGGGACCGGTTTCTGGCATTTCAGCCGTCTTCGGCCCGGCTTGCTTGAATCCTGATGGTGCAATGAGCTAGGGACTCACATCTGAGTATACCCTTCCACGCTTATGGTGGACAAAAATGATTCAGAAAAGGGGGTGGTGATGAACAGAGTGTCTGAATTAAGCAGACCACTCTTACCCAGTCCAAAGATCAGGGCTTGATCCATCACCGTTTTTTAGCTCACTGCACCATCCCAGCTCAGAACTTGGCTATATGCAAATTAGTCTGACCCTGGCCCAGTGCATCATGGGAACAGGGCAGACCAAACTACCAAGCCAATTCTTATACTGGGAAGGAAACAAGCTACCGGGGACCGGTTTCTGGCATTTCAGCCGTCTTCGGCCCGGCTTGCGTGGATGAGGGCTGTAAACTGAGCCTCCCACCCCAAGGGGGTTGTCCAATGAACAGAGGATGAGACCAATGTCCAAAAGAAGGAAGCCCTTTGACCTGATGGGGCTCCTGAGGCGGTGGGGAGTCCGCCGGGGCCACAAATTCCATGGGAGGGAGAGGCAAGGACAGATCCGGCGTCACCGGACATTGAGGCGACGCCAACCTCCTCCCCCACCCCTCCTGGAAGCCTCCGGAGAGGAGTCAATTAATTAATTTATTTATCAAGGAGTTTTATACAGCACTAGCTTGACCCGAGGGTATCGAAGCGCTTCACAGCAGTTTTTTTAGCAAGATTCATACAATAAGCTGTATTCTACATATAAGTTCGACAGTCCAAGTGTGCTGTGCAGCAATGAGGTAGTATGTGAGTCCTGAGATAATCTCATGGAGTGCACGTTATCTTGGGGTTGGTACAATAAAGCAGGATTCTCCATAATAGGTCGGAAATCCAAGTGTGCTGAGCAGCATTGAGGTAGTCCGTGAGTCCTACGATAACCTCATAGAGTGCACGTAGTCTTTGGGTTGAACCAATTAAGGGGGGGAGTAGTTGGGGGTCGAATAGCAGGGAGGAGGAACGTCTTTGAGCTACAATGGGAGACGACCATTACAAGGCGGTCTTTACACCGCGCTACCATTATGAAGCGGTCATCACAACGCAAGTCGTTACAATGGCTTGCGCTGGATGGCGCTATATACCAAGGAATAGTAAGATTTATTATTCCAACACCTTCCCTACTGTTACGTAGGCTGGAGTTGGAATAGTAAATTATACTATTCCTCAGTCCAGCGACACTAGCGCAAGTCGTTGTAACGACTTGCGTTGTGAAAACTGCGTTGTAATGGTAGCGTGGTGTAAACACTGCGTTGTAATGACTTACATCCGCTACAATGTCAAGAAGAGACAACGAGCAGGGAATAGCGTTTTGATGGCAGCTATCCATTCGGGAGGGAGGGAGCAGTTGAGGAAAAGGACTTTAAGTAGTTTTTTAATTTTGTGAAGGACGGGATAGTCCTGATACCGACTGGAATGGCGTTCCTGATTTTGGGAATCAAACAAGGACCCCCTGATGTGGATTACTTTCCTGAGTCAGGTAAACAAACAAGGACCCCCTGATGTGGATTACTTTCCTGAGTTCCTGATTTTGGGTGCATTTCCGGCAAAGGACTGAGCAGCAGTTTTTTGTTATCGTGTTTTCATGGAGATGAGTAGTAGGGTACTGGAGCTCTTGGGGTTTCTTGTCTGACCAGCCCTCTTGAAATTGGCAACCAAATACTCAGGTTTTCTTGTGTGCAGGACTTTGTGTGTGAGGCAGACAGTTCTGGATCTGGCACGTAGTTCGATTGGGAGCCATTTAGTTCTCTGAGTGCTGGTGAGATGTGATCGTATTTCCTGATTTCAGTGACCATTCTAGCTGCTGCGTTGAGAGTAGTTTTGAGGGGGGTAAGGTGCAATTTTGTTGTACCAGTGAAGGTGACATCCTCATAGTCGAGTCTGGATAGCACCAGTGATTGGGTGGCTTGTTTGAGGTCGTTGGTTGGAATGAATGGTTTTATTTTGTTAAGTAACTTCAGGTTGACAAAGGCACTCTTTGCAGAGTTCTTGATGTGATTAGCCATGTCGAGTTTTGAGTCTAGGGTAATTCCTAATGATTTAATAGAGTGGGTCAGAGTGTGATTGCCGTTAAGAGCATACAAAGCTTTTGGTCCTAGGTGACCTCGAAGCAAAGCTGCGGAGATCCCGCACGTAGCAGAGGTTCTGAAGACGCCCCATGGAGAGAAGGGGACCCAAGGGAGGCCTGCAGGGCTGCGGCATAGACCTCCATCTGTGTTCGAGTCGCCCCTGTACCATAGAGGGCGGATAGGGGAAGGACGACTCCCGGGGGCGCACGTCAGGAGAATTCCGGGAACCAGTGTCCCCGACAACAGAAGGAAGGGAGGTTGAGAACCTCGGCAACATGCACCGTGACTTACCCGGAAAAGGCAAACGACGCACATGGGAACCGGACAGCGACCGATGCCGCAAATGGAACCCACTGCCACTGGGACCTGCCGCCAGAGAGGAGTCCAGGGCCGTGACAACTCCAACCGGGACAGGCGAGCCGAAAGCAGCGTCAACCGGCGGTCCCGCCGGATCTTCGGCTTGAGGGTGTTGGCAGGTGTCGCAATCTGTCGAGTTGTGGTGTTCGCCCAGCACCACATGCAGATAAGGTATGGGTCCGTCGGATGTGCCACACACAGGAGGTACACGTTTTAAAGCCCGAAGGCATCACACACTGTTCCAGACTCGAAGCGTCAAAGGGGGGGCCTAAAAACATGCCAGAGGCACCGCTTACCCCGGATCCGCGGTGCATGCAGAAAAGAAGGAAACGGACGTCAGCGTGCTGGGAGGGGCTTATACGACCCCACTGATGTCACATCTGTGGACAACATCAGAGCGGGGTCATGTGACGCTGTCCTCTGGCGGGCAGATGGTGCAGAGCGGGAATATCGACGGAAAAATATCGTGTGACATAAATATCCCCGCAGAAATATCGAAAAGAAGAAATATCGACAACAAAAATATAGTTTGACCAGAATATCGACTGACAGGTAAGTAATATCGATAACAATAATATAGTTGTAATAAATATCGTTTACAAAAATATAGTTTACAAAAATATCGATTTTTTTTTGTGTTCAAATCATTTTTATTAGACAAGAATAAAAGGAAAGTAAAGAAATTAAGTATAAATCAATAATACATACAGTCATGGTTCATATATTGTTGGCTCATACATTATTGAGTTAAATAATAAAATATAAGAATAAGACAATACAGAGATTGATCCAGAACCACACCTTCCGTGAAGGATAGACGAACAGTCAACAGGGTTGTCCTTACACGTGAGATAGCATTATAGTACAGTGAGTACATTAGGATACAGTAGTAGATCAAAAATATAGTTCTGTGATACAATGTCACGATACAGCCCCGTAGTGCAATTCAGTGTGGTCCTAACAAATAAGCGAAGTTAATATATGCAATAAGTAACCATCTGTCGAGTGTCATATATCTTAACTTCATGTTACAGCTTGTGAAACCACATTGGAGCGCAGTACCTACTGCCAATATCTCGCTGATAGTGTAGCATAATATATAAGAATCGTATATAAGAATCGTATCGTACCCATTTGTGATTTGCCTCTGAGTGAGTGACAACGTGGCGGGCATTCTACAGGGCTTAGCAAGTGTTGGGCAGACTACGGTGGATCAAAGGAGAAGGAGGATGCATCAAGAGTGGACCAGAGTTTTTTGTTGGTGGTTTTCCACGGGGAAGAGTGTAAAGCAGGGTTATCTATTCCTCTGATGTAAGAAGGCCACTCCTTCCAAGCCGCGAAGGAGACCTCTGAGGCAGTCTTCCAGTGGCATAGGACAACTTTGCAAGCTAGGGTAAGTAGCAGATCAAGGAGTTGGCGGTCCTGGTCCCTCAATAGCATCGGTTCAATGGCTCCTAGAATTATATAAATAAATTCCCTCTTTGGTTTAATGTTGAATAAGCGTTCAATGTAGTCAAAGACGCTGGATCAATATTTGTTTAACATAGGACAATGGAATAGCATGTGCGGTAGGTCTCCCTCCTCTAGGGAGCAATTCCAACAAGTGGAAGTGTCTCTTAGGTTGAGTTTAAATAGTTTTTGGGGAGTCCAGAATACCCTGTTGAGTATCATGTACTTGGTTTGTGACAGGATTGGTGATACCTGTGTGTGAGGGCTGAAGCGTGGATCGTGTCCCAGTTAATATTTATACCCGTACTGTTAGGTTCTGCCTCCCACCTGAGCTCGTTTCGTCTCAATGATTTGCCTAATGTCGGTGAGAGTAATTTGTATACTTTCGAGACAAAGTGACCTGTAGATTGTACTTGAGGGAGCGTCAATTTCAGCCATGGGTCCGAGAATGTGAACGAGCACGAGGACAAGGCCGACTTCAGTTTTAGAAATGCATAAAAGCTCATCGTAAAGGTCCGAGACTGTGTTGATACCTCTATCTGACCAATGTTCCCAAAACGGGGACGTACCATTGATCTTGATGAGCGGGTTATGCCATAGGGATGATGTGGCCGTTTTTTTCATCTGTAGGCCAGATTTATGGGTCTGGTCTAACCTGAGAAGAGCTCTGTTGGTGTTGAGCATAATGTACTTAGAATGTGTAAGGTGCGATAGGTCCATGGTGAGTATCGATGGGAGAGGAGCTTTGCCTATGATGGATTTCTCTATGTTGATCCACAGTGGTGTATAGCCAGAGCCTTCAGTGAACCAGCAAGCCCCCTGTTTACACATAGTTCCTGAAATTGGGTAGGCCCAAACCACCTTTTACTTTTGGGAGTTGTAGTTTCCTCATAGATATTCTGGGCTTCTTTCCTTTCCACAGGAAGTTACTAATTAACTTGCCTATTTTTTGTAGAAAGTCCTCTGAGAAGGTCATAGGGAGCATGCTTGCCATATAATGAATTAAGGGGGTGACCTTCATCTTTAATGTCTCCGCTCTTCCCCACCACGACAAGAACTTGGGAGACCATCCCTCCAGAAGTTTGTGTACTTTCTTTAGAAGTTGGTCCTCATTAATTTTAAGTGTCGTAATTAGGTCCTTCTCAAACTCCAGGCCCAGGTATTTGAAGCTCTTCGGTTGCCAGGTAAGTCCTGAGTCGCCTAGAATGTTTTTATCACTCATATTGTTTAGGATTTTGACCTCAGTTTTGTCCTTATTTAAGGAATAGCCAGACATGCCAGAGAATTCCTCGATCGTGGAAAGCAAGGCAGGTATAGCTCTATCAGCCTGTTCACTTAGCACTAAAACATCATCAACGTAGGCTGTGAGTTTAATGGTACAATCATTGAATGGAATTCCCGGAATGTCAGCATTCTCCCGGATCTGGTAGAGGAAAGGTTCAATCGCTAGGAGAAATAGGGACGGAGACAAGGGGCATCCCTGTCTGGTGACTTGTTCTAATTTGAAAGATGAGGAGAAAGCTCCACCAGCCCTCACTCTTGCCGTCGGACAAGCATATAGTGAGATTACCATTTTAGTAAAGAGAGGACCCAGTTTAAATTTGTGTAGCACAACTTCCAAATATAACCAATCCACCTTGTCAAACGCCTTTTCTGCGTCAAGTGTTATTTCAGTGGTAGGCGTGGAAAGGAGCTTAGATTTTTCAATTACGTGGGCTAGGATTCTGGTATTGTCGCTCGACAATCTATTTTTTAGGAAGCCAGCTTGTGAGGGATGAATTAAGGACTGCAGAATTTTTTGAATACGTTGTGCTAGAATTGAGGCCAAAAGCTTACAGTCTAAGTTTATTAACGAGATGGGTCTATAGTTTTTGGGGAGCGTCGAGTCTTTCCCTTCCTTTGGTATTACAGCTATTACCGCTTCAGCTAGCGTTCCCTTTACCTCGCCCATAACGCCAATCTCAACAAACATGTTCAGAAGTGGAGAGGTGAGTGTTTGTGCGAATGTTTTATAAAATTTTGCCGTAAAGCCGTCTGGGCCAGGGGCCTTCCCACATTTAAGTGACTTGATCGCACATGTAACCTCTGCCTTAGATATCGGCTCGTTTAAGGATTCTTGCTCTGTAGGGGTAAGTGTTGGCAATGCACACATGGAAAGGTAGTCCTCCACTTTCTCCTTCTTCACATTTACATTCTTGGCGTATAACTTCTCATAGAAGTCTTTGAATAATTCTGCTATTTTAATGGGATCCGAATTGGGGGTGCCTTTGTCATCTAGTAGGGAGTTGATCGTGTTTTTTTGGATTTTAAATTTAAGGTAGGCTGCCAGCCCTTTCCCCGCCTTATTAGATTCGCAGATTTTAAATCGTTTTCTCCTGTCTAGCCAGACTCCTGCTTTTTCACTTACCAGTTTATTATAGGTATATTTTAGGTTGGTCAAGTCGCTCAGCGATTCTGCACTTCTATTGTTCAGGTAGTCGTTTTGGAGTTTTGAGATGTCTTTTTCTAGTTTTAAAAGGGCTGCGTTATGGTTTTTATTTATTGCAGATGTTATTTTTATGATGAGGCCCCTTATGGTAGACTTCAGGGCTTCCCATCGGACAGAGTCGGAGGTGTCATCTTTTTTATTAATTGTTAAGTATTCCTTAAGGGCGCTTTCTATGGACTCTCTATGCTTCTCATCATTTAGGATGGCGTCATTAAGGCGCCACAACGACTGACGGACTGTGGGTTTAACGTTTGATAAAGTCAGTGATATGCATGAATGGTCAGAGATGAGTCTTGGTTCAATATTGGTGTCTTCTATTCTAGCTACAGCGTTCCTAGTTATGAATATATAGTCAATTCGTGAAAACGAGTCATGTGGGGGGGAGTAGAAAGAGTAGTCTCTACCATCTGGATTCTGTATACGCCACGTGTCTGTCATGTTAAATCTGGTGCATAGTTTAATGAACTCCTTATGAGCCCTGCCAGGGCGGAAGGTGCATCTAGAGTCCCTATCTAAGGCAGGATCAAATGGTAAGTTGAAGTCACCTGCTAGTATATGAACTGTTGAGTCCGGAATAGTGTCAATCTGTTTCGCTAGCTCTAACCAGAAAGATGGTTCATGTGTGTTGGGGGCGTATACCGTTGTAATGTAAAACTCGGTGTCATCCTTGATTAATTCCACCGAGATCCATCTGCCTTTCGTATCCATGGAGGAGGAAACCACTTCTACATTTGCCTTCCTTGCTAACAATATCACCACCCCGTTCTTCTTGGATATGGCTTCCAAACCTACCACTTCAGTAAATAACTTGTTTCGTAGGGTATGGAAGTGTTTAGCCTCTAGCTTTGTTTCTTGTAACAGAGCTATGTCTCCCTTTTGTCTACGGAGGTAATCTAGTATTTTTTGTCGTTTAATCGGCTGGTTCAATCCCTTCACATTCAGTGAGAGTATTTTAAGGTTATCTATGGTCGTCGTCCCAATGGGAGTATTTACAGTAGGAGCCATCATGTGACATGTATATAACATTCCGAATCACTGGTTGGAGCTATAGCTCTATGAGTTGTTACAACAGGGCCTAGGCACAATGGGTACAGTAGTACGCAGAGCGTAGCGTTAGTATAGGTACATGCAGACTTGGTTTCAAGAATCACACTTGACTGAAAGATAGTATGCAATTTGAAAAAAGTAAGACAGAACAGAATAAAATATCCAAAAACAATCCCCGCCCTTACCCCTTCCAACCTCCTTTCACCCACCTCCCTCTCCCACATCCCTCCCTTCCCACCCCAATAGTAGAATCAGAACATGGCGACTCTGGAATGACCGCGAGGCCGCCTCCAAGCAGCCTACTCAAAACTATTAAATGTAAGAGCTGCAAAAAGCATTTTCCGAGCAAAAATGTAACCTGTATGTATGCAGAGAGACAATATAGTATTAAATCTACATCAATGTTCTCAACATTAGCCCCTATAGTGACTGTAACCGCTAGATTGAGTGTGTCAGAAACAACTAATGAAATGCCAGATAGAACAGAAACCTGACACATGCATACTTACAACATATACGCACATGTTTGAACATTAATTATACTAGAACAGTAATCTCTACGGTAGTGTCTACAATAGTCATTATGGTGACTGTAACGTTAGAGACGAAGCATGGGAATGACAACTGACCAAGTACATCATTAACCATACTAGAATAGTAATCTTTACAGTAGTGTCTACCATAGTCTCTATGGTGACTGTGACGTTAGAGACGAAGCATGGGAATTACAACTGACCAGATGCGCAAATGAGTCATCGAACAAAGCAAATGATCATGAGCATGTTAATATAACAGTAGCGCTAGACATACATTCCTGGCGATTATGAGATATCATCCTGAATTAGAGCCAAAAGTAGTACCTAGGGCCACGGTCTCAAAGGATATAGGGCAACAGCATATAGAACAAAATGCATATTGAAAACACCTGAAAGTGGGGGTCTTGTTTAGGTCACAGTTAGTCGGACTATTAAGCGTTAGAGAGCAGGACCCACATAGTGTCGGATCAACCCAAGGATCGACAACAAATTCTCAATCAGGTCCGGGGGGTAGACTTCCATGTTGCCGTCTCCCTGACTGAAGAGTAGGCGTCATAGTATCTGTGGATCAAAAAACACATGGGCTACACCTTGTATTGTTACTTTGAATTTGGTAGGCCCGATAAAACCATATAGGTAGCCAAGTGACTTCAGTTGTGGCCTCATTGCGAGAAAGGCTTTCCTGATGTCCATAGTTTCTTTACTGAAGTCCTGTGAAATAAAGATTTTGTGGCCTTTCCATAGCACGTGGTTATGTTTGCGGACGAAGCTAAGTATCTGTTCAGTATGCTGAAACCTTAGTGGTTTGCACACTATCGCTCTCGGTCCTTTCTGATCCTTTGTCATTCGTCCCAGAACCCTATGTTCCCTGTCGAACTCTAAAGGCTGAGTGAAGGTTAGATTCGTGGCCTGTGTGAACCATTGTTCGAGGAAGGATATGCACGAGTCGTGGGATTCCTCTGATTTCTCTGGCATGCCAACAATTCTCAGGTTTCCTCTTCTATTTCTGTCTTCCAACTCCGCAACTTTCCTTGAAAAACGATCAGAGGATAAGTTGAGGTTCTTGATGGCTGCACAGGTTTTAGTCTCGGAATCCTCCAGTTTGGATATCCTGCTTTCAGATTCAGCTAACCTCGAAATAATATCTCTGATGTCTTGTCGGACCGCCACTACTTCATCTCTTGTGGATTTGGCGAGATCCTTAACTTCTTCCAGTCTGTTCAATATTGTTTCCATCGCATCCGTGAATTATTTTTTCCCTTTAAACGGAGAGATCGGTGCTGGTTGGTCCGACTTCAAACATTTGGAGTTCTTCCCATTCTCGTTGTCCCCCATTTTGAGGGCAGTGGGTGTCTAAAGGTTTTATGTCTCTTGTGAATATCTCTTGTGAATATCCTGGGCCAAGGTAATTTTGCGTCAAACCTGGTCCAAAGCCCTTTGCATCAAGCGCGCCACAAAATATTCAGGAGCGCCTCCGCAAGCCCACAGCACAGAGAGTTGCTTTTAAAACCTGGCGGGAAGATGTGAGTAGCGATTTGAGCCTTGTACAAATGGTTGATGGTCTTCCCTGCACGCTCTGTGCTTTGGCATGTAGAAGGGACAATTCAGAGAATCATTAGAATGCATGAACTCATCACTGTATTAATGACCGTAGCTCAAATACTATGCTTTAGTATTGCGCATTGGAACCAGTCTCATAGCAACAGCTGTCTGCATGTAGAAGGGACAATTCAAAGAATCATTAAATGTACAAGCACATCTATGTGTTAATGACCGTAGCAAAAATACTATGCTTTAATATTTCGCATTGGAACCAGTCTCAAAGCAACAGCTGCCGCCATTTTGTTTTGTGTGTGCTCGTGTCTTTAACTGCTTGCACTCAGCACACAGACACCTTCAGGCTTCCAGATATTGTGCCCCTAAGCCTCTGCCGATGAGTAAATATGTCCTCAGTAGTCTCACACTAACGGCGCGGGTCATAGGAGCGGGCGGTGGGTATACCAGGTAAAGCCGGGAGTTCGTTCAGTCCTCCAGTCCGCCATTAACACAAGCGTTCCTACGCGCCTTTTTTCATTACCGTATCAGCCAACATAAATGCGGAAAAGAAATAGCCTCTTACTCACGGCTTTGTTGTAGGTCGTGCCACTGGTTGTAACTTACTGAGGCCATTTCCGACACTGTTTAGGCTCCGGTGGAGCGGACTAGCTGTCCCGTACAGCCGCGTAGTTGCAGCCGGCGTCAGGCTCCGTCCCGTTCCGCACTAGACAGCGGTCGGAACGAAAAGATCGTTTTCTCAGGATTCTGAGCACCGAATCATCTCAAGTTTCCAGGACAGGCTGGGATGATGCTCCGACGTGTGAATTCCCCTTCAGTTCATGAGATGGGGTCGGATAGCAGCCCTCCGTGATCGAGAAGTTTCAACTGCCCGGAGGAGGGCAGAGTTACGCCGCCATACTTCCCGGCGTCCAAGCCACGCCCCCAAAAATATCGATTTTTTAATAATGATATGCATTTTAGTGTTTTTAATGAGTATTGTTTGTCATTTTATTATATGTTGTAGAATTTTATTAGTTATTAATGTATTTTATGTTGAATTTTGTGTTATTAGTTCCGTAGCGGGTTGTGGATTTATAGGGGAATAGGGTGGGAAGTAATTTAAATATATAAAATTAAATGATTAATTAATGTGTTAATTTAATATTTATTGTTTAATAATTATTTGTTAATTAATTTCAATTAGTAATTATTAATTAATTATGTTAATTAATTATGTTAATTGTTTTATTAATTTTAGGTGTGTGTAGTGGAGTTTATATGTGAAAATGGTGTGAAGTAATTAATTTTTTATTGAATAATTATTAAATACTTTATAAATTAATTATAATTAATTAATTATTAATTGTAAAAGAGTAAATAATTTTAGGTTTGTGTTGTGGTGTTTATAAGTGTATATGGTGTGAAAGCTGTCAATTAATTAATTAATTAAAACATACGTTATTATTCATTAATTAAATAGTAAATATTAAATGTAATTTAGTAATTAATTCTAGGTGTGTAGGTGTTTGTTAATAATAATATATTTAAATGTATATATTAATTATGTTTATATTCTAAATTAAATTTTATAAAAAATGTGATAGTTTGTTTTTTTATTGTTTTGAGTTCCAGCGCTTTCCCTACTGTTGTACCCTGTGGAGTGGTAATAGTAATTTTTAACCCTACGTGATCCAACGCTTTCCCTACTGTTCCACTCTCTGAAGTGGGAATAGTAATTTTTACCCCTACGCGATCCAACACTTTCCCTACTGTTGCACTCACTGGAGTGGGAATAGTCATTTTTACCCCTACGCTATCCAACGCTTTCCCTACTGTTGCATCCTTTGGAGTGGGAATAGTAATTTTTACCCCTACGCTATCCAACGCTTTCCCTACTGTTGCACCCTCTGGAGTGGGAATAGTAATTTGTACCCCTACGCTATCCAACGCTTTCCCTACTGTTGCACCCTCTGGAGTGGGAATAGTAATTTTTACCCCTACGCTATCCAGCACTTTCTCTACTGTTGCAACCTTTGGAGTGGGAATAGTAATTTTTACCCCTAGCCTATCCAACGCTTTCCCTACTGTTGCACTCAGTGGAGTTGGAATAGTAATTTTTAACCCTACGCTATCCAACGCGTTCCCTACTGTTGCACCCTCTGGAGTGGGAATAGTAATTTTTAACCCTACGCTATCCAGCGCTTTCCCTACTGTTGCACCCTCTGGTGTGGGAATAGTAATTTTTACCCCTACGCTATCCAGCGCTTTCCCTATTGTTTCACCCTCTGGAGTGGGAATAGTAATTTTTACCCCTCCGCTATCCAACGCTTTCCCTACTGTTGCACCCTTTGGAGTGGGAATAGTCATTTTTACCCCTACGCTATCCAGCGCTTTCCCTACTGTTGCACTCACTGGAGTGGGAATAGTAATTTTTACCCCAACGCTATCCAACGCTTTCCCTACTGTTGCACTCTCTGGAGTAGGAATAGTAATTTTTACCCCTACGCTATCCAGCGCTTTCCCTACTGTTGCACTCACTGGAGTGGGAATAGTAATTTTTACCCCTTCGCTATCAAATGTTTTAACTACTAATGTTTTTATATTGTTATTAAATGTATGTATTATTATTTTTATATACTTTTATGTGTTAAATATATGTATATGTACACATTTATTAAGTTTATATTGATTAAATTTAGTTCATTTGTTATAAATAGTTAAAATATAAAAGTAATGTAATTTATTTTGTTAATAATATTAATATTATTTAATTATTTAATTTAAGTTATAACATGTATTAAAGTCGATATTTTTTACATCTACATTTATTACATCTATATTTTTGAGTCGATATTTATGTACTTACCTGTTTAAGTATAGGGAGTCGATATTTTTATAATCAATATTTTTACATCTATATTTTTGTAAACTATATTTTTGTTATCAATATTTAAACATGGAACCGGGCAGAGGTGCTGCTGCAAAAAAAAATTCCAGATCCAGTCTGACGCCTGGAATTATTCTAAGTTAAGGAATCTGCGGCTAGATGTCTCTATCAGATTCCATGGTTGGCTTTTTTGATTTACTTGTCAGACCCTAGTACAGTGCACTGCATGTGCCCAGGGCTTATAAATCAAATGCTGGTGGGCTTGCAGCACTGGTTGTCCCACCCACTTAAGCAACCTGAAAAGTGTGGGTCTGCCATCGCAGAGCCTGTGTGCAGTCTGGTACTGCCATGTTGACTGAGCAAGTGCACCCACTTGCCAGTCTCTAAACCTTCCCTTTTCTACATATTAGTCACTCTTATGGTAGGCCCAAGAGCAGGGTGCATTGTAGGTAAAAGGTAGGACTTGCCCTGATGTGTGTGGCATGTCCTAATAGTGAATTACAGCCATTTTCATTTTTCACTATTGCAAGGCTACCTGTTCCCCATAGGCCAGAATGGGTAGTTTGATTATAACATCTTATAATCCTAACTGACTAAGGGAACTAGGTAGAAATTCGAGTTTAGTATGCCTGAACTCAGAATGATAAAAGTACATCATTTAGTGAAGTTGGTTTTAGCATTCTGTGTTTGAAAATACCACTTTTAGAAAGTAGGTATTTTCCTGCCTAACTATCCAAGCCTGCCTCTGCTAGGTTGTGTATTCCTTGTCTGGAGTTTGAGTGACGAGGGCTGGGGGATTCCAGGAGACAGGGTGAGTCAGCACAGGGCTGAATAGAGAGATCTGCATGTAGATGGGAGGGAGGAGTTGCACTTGGGATCTGAATAGGGCTGTGCCTTGCCTCCACAACGCTGGCTCCACCTCCTGTGGTGAGTCTGATGTCCCTGCCCTGCACTGTGAAAGGAAAGACGGAGTCATGTAAACAGAGTGCTCCAGGACGGACCAGAACAGGTTTGGACTAGGCAAAGGCCTCTCCGCCAGCAGAGAACAAAGAGAAACTGTATGTAACAAGCATTTGAAGTGCAATAGGTCTTGCATTAGGAAAGTTTGAGCTATTGGTATTGTAAATGACACATTTTGTATTTATGTGTTGGTTTTGAAAATATCGAAATTAATAGCTTTGTCATTTACAATGCCAATAGTTTTAACTTTCGCAAATGTGACACCTATAGCATTTGTAATGCAATTTGTGTTGTATTTACGTGACTTAGATGTATTGATATTACAAATAACAATGGCTTTCATTTTTTTAAAATAATTAATACTTAAATATAAAGCTATTGTAATTTATAATGGCAATAGCTTAAACTTTTGTAAATAACTTTTGTGAAGATTATGTTCAGTGTATTTTATTCTGACGAAAATCCAAGAACAGAAGTGAAATATTAACATCTTTTTGTGACATTTCTAATAAAGCTTGAAACATTGAGAGAACATATTTGAACCAGTTGTTGTTGAATGGTTGCACAGATTGATGCTGTGATGGCGCTGAGTGATGTTGTGGTGGCTACGAGTGATGCTGTGGCGTTCAGTGATGCTGTGGTAACGCATAGTGATGTTGTGGTGCCTCTGAGTGATGCTGTGATGGCGATGAGTGATGCTGTGGTGATGCGATAGAGTGAGTGCGATAGATAGATAGAGTACGGGCGATAGATAGATAGAGGGGGGGGGCAATAGATAGATAGAGGGAGGGCGATAGATAGAGGGAGGGCGATAGATAGAGGGAGGGCGATAGATAGAGTGAGGGCGATAGATAGATAAACAGATATAGTGAGTAAGGGCGATAGAGTGCGATAGATAGCTAGAGTGAGGACAATAGATAGATAGAGTGAGGGCGATAGATAGAGTGAGGGCGATAGATAGAGTGAGGGCAATAGATAGATAGAGTGAGGGCGATAGATAGAGTGAGGGCGATAGATAGATAGAGTGAGGGCGATAGATGGTTAGATAGATAGAGTGAGGGCAATAGATGGATAGATAGAAAGAGTGAGGGCGATAGATAGATAGATAGATAGATAGATAGATAGATAGATAGATAGATAGATAGATAGATAGATAGATAGATAGATAGATAGATAGATAGATAGATAGATAGATAGATAGAGTGAGGGCGATATATATATATATATATATATATATAGATAGATAGATAGATAGATAGATAGATAGATAGATAGATAGATAGATAGATAGATAGATAGATAGATAGATAGATAGATAGATAGATAGATAGATAGATAGATAGATAGATAGATAGATAGATAGATAGATAGATAGATAAATGGAGTGAGGGCGATAGATAGAGTGAGGGCGATAGATGGATAGATAGAAAGAGTGAAGGCGATAGATATATATATATATATATAGTTAAATAGAGTGAGGGTGATAGAGTGAGGGCGACAGATAGATAGAGTGAGGGCGACAGATAGATAGAGTGAGGGCGACAGATACATAGAGTGAGGGCGATAGATAGATAGAGTGAGGGACGATAGATAGATAGAGTGAGGTGTCCCCGTGGTGGACGTGGTGGTGGCCGTGGTGGGGTGGTGGACATGGTGGTGGTGTATGTGGTGGACATGGTGGTGGTGGACATGGTGGTGGTAGTGGATGTGGTGGTGGGTGTGGATGTGGTGGTGGTGGACGTGTTGGACATGGTGGTGATGGATGTGGTGGTGGTGGTGCACGTGGGGGTGGTGGACGTGTTGGACATGGTGGTGGTGGACGTGGTGCTGGTGTATGTGGTGGTGGTGGTGGACGTGGTGGTAGGTGTGGTGGTGGTGGACGTGGTGGTTGTGGACATAGTGGTGATGGACGTGGTGGTGATTGACGTGGTGGTTGTGGATGTGGTGGTGGTGGATGTGGTGGTGGTGGACGTGGTGGTGGTAGAAGTGGTTGTGTTGGTGAATGTGGTGGTGGCGGTAGTGGTGGTGGACATGGTGGTGGTGGGTGTGGTTGTGGTGGAGGTGGGTGTGGTGGTGGACGTAGTGGTGGTGGACAAGGTGGTGGTGGACGTAGTGGTGGTGGACATGGTGGTGGTGGACGTAGTGGTGGTGTGTGTTTTCTCAGAGTTTAGTAGAACTCTGAGGTATAATGGTCTCCTTGTGCCAATGTACCATGTCCAAGTGTGAACAAAGTCAGAGATGTGCTGGCGATTCCGAAGACACCATGATAAGAGCTCAGAATGCTGCTTCTTGCATGGAAGGAAGAAGAACCATAATAAGCCAAGTTTAAGTGATACGAGGGCAAATCACATGATGAGTAAACGCGCAGTGTCATATAAGTATGGGAGCAGACACCAAGTGCAAATATGGGTAACAGCGATATAAATTGGACAATAGGATTCCAAACCCGTGGTTCAGATGTTGATAATAAGAATAATACTTGGGGCCCCAGCCGGCTGGTGAAAACCGTATGGTGTGTGGGCCGCCATGCGGGAAGAAGTGAATGACCCAAGGGTAATTAGAGGCAGGGCAAAGGGAGAAAGGATGAACAGACGCACACCAGAACAAACATTAAAGAGCGAGGTTCTCTAAGGATCAGCGGGAAAAACCCGGATGAGGTCCCCAACGTGGAAGGTCAGGAACCCGTTGGTGACCAATTTGAGCGGAAAGGCAGAAGAGTATAAATTGGCAATACTGGGAAGAGTAAAACGGGACATGTGCAGAAAGGAAATACAGATCCTCAAAGTGAATAGGGAACGTTAGGTTATGGTGACCCTCTGGAAAAGAATATTTAAAGGGCAAAGTGCAAGAATGTAAAAAGCGGCAAGGCAAGAGGACACAAACAGATGTGGTGGATATATAAACGGCAAAGAGCAAGAAAGTAAAACAAGCTCTCGGCATTGCTGTGGCTTATACCAGAACTGTAGTTTCCCTCAAAAATGTTTTTGTAAAATTCAAAAGATCAAAGTTTAGAGCGAAGGGTAGGCTATTTTCTTCTCTCTCCACCCTTACCACTCTTTTTACTCTCCCTTCCTCTTCTTAATAATTCTACATAGATTATATAAACATTCTATCCCTGTGAGAATATAAATAGGAGTGGATATATAAGATATGAGGTATAGCCCATTTGCTAGAATACAATCAACAGAAGTGCTGTGTTCCCAAAACAAATGTACAAAAAAAATAAAAGAGGGGAAATAGTCCCTCATAGTGCTTTGGATAATTAATATTTTGAACAAAGTTCAGCTTGTAGTTGGAATAGTCAAGCTGTGCTCTTTCATTCTTGTAAAACTATGATGAACTGGAGTTGATATGTATGGGACAGTTTTTGATTGCCCTATTGTAAAACAATTATTTAATTGTATTTGCCTACAGGTACCAAGTGAAAGTGGCAACCAATCAGTGCCTTTTAATAAGAGAGACGTATGTGATTGTCTTGAAAAAGATGGACTATCATTTTTAACCATCGAAACGCGTCAAAGCTTCATTTTACACTTTCGAGGGGAACAGCTCATCCTATAGATATCAACATTAAGTATATCAAGGATTAGCCAGGAAATATCGTGAACCCTGATGTGTGACCTTATGACAAAAAATAGTGTCTGTTCTTTGTCTCTCTGTGTTTTGTTGCCTGTTACCATATACTTGGTGTAATCCGAGTACAGAATTATTGTTTATTGTCTGATAAAAGTATAGAGATTTGATTTTAATTCCTTTGTTGATGAAATACTGTCCTATGTAGTGTCACATTATTGTACATCTTTTTATTGAGAATTAATTTTTAAAATTGTATGTTGTATGCCTACTAGTAGGAGGTTTAAAGTTTTTTAAAAAAATAATAAAATATAAGTATTTACTTACCTTGGAATAAATGTTGTTTTAATCAGGAATTTGTAAGTTCTAACACATGGGCTACAATCTGTGTGCATGGCACATAGATTGATTTAGGATTGATATTTCCACCAAGGGATCTTTTCTGTCTACCTCTTAGAGTCAAGCCAGACCGGCTTGGCTCGGCCCGGCCCTGTCTCGGCTCACCCTATTAACTTCTTGACGCCCAGCTGTATTTGTAACTTGGGCTTAATATATGGGTCTGTCAGTCACTTGATATAATGATTGTAAAGGGCAGGGACTGGAAACATGGAGCGCTACCTACATGGACTGATTTGACAGCACTACCATTAAGGCTTCTCATAGCAGAGAGGAAGAAGAGTTTGTGCAGTAAAAATATATTAAAAATAAGTGATCCCAGGACAGAGACTCTGGGCTGTTCTGTTGAACGTGACTGTAGTCTTGAATTCCCAGGATGAACTACCGGGCCTAGGTATAACGGGCAGGGAGGGAGCTTCGGGCGGAGGGTGTTTCGGGTGTGACACATTCTTCACTTGGTAGTAGGGACTGGGGCTCTGAGTCAGGTTTGATGTGTGTGTCGTTTTTTTCATTGTTCTTATTTTGCTAAGAGTTAAATTGGTAATTTTTTGGAGCGGAAACCTGAATGTAGATAGTGACTGATTTACCAAAACAAACAAGTAAATCTGCACCCATAGAGTAATCAATAAATAGATTACAAATTACTACTTTTGGAATTCACAAACATTGGCAGTAGTAGGTTTGGACAGCTGTACAAGTCTCAGGTTTCATGCAAAAAGAACAATTGATGGACGGAATGTTAAACAATGCCAAACATTCACCCCAGTACAGAGATCTTGGCCTAAATATTATTTTTTTGCTCCCCATTACATTCCAGTTTAATCCCAGCCAAATGCAGTTCAGTCTTGACCCTTCCCCACATGGGAACAGTCCAGCCCCAACTGCCAGGCCAGGTTCTCCCTGGACCAGAAACAAGCATCCTGGGACCAGTTTGGGGGTTTAACCCCTCATCAGCCAGGATAGCTTGACATCCAGTGGCATGGAGAGCATGAGACCCACGTCTTGGCATAACTGTCCCACTCAGGGTGACAAATGCAAAAAGAGCAATTGATGGACAGTATGTTGAACAAAAATTAAGTCTAAACTGGAGTGGTGTAGTGAGCACAAAAAAAATAGATTTAACCCAGATCTCTTGACTGGGGGTGAATGTTTGATTCATTCAGCATTCCGTCCATCATTTGTTGTCACAACAAGTCTCAGGGTTCATGGCATAATAATGACAATCAAAAACCCAAGATGTGATAGCATGCATGCTTGCAAATAGTCTCTCGGTAAAACATTCCAACTCATTGGTTTTTGCCCACTTTGCAACTCTAGACAGAGGTCCCCTTAGTACAAATCAGTACTGACCCTGTTCCTCATGGAAACAGTCAATTGCGAACCTGGTCATCTAACCCCTCCACACTGCAGCCCACTGCTTTTTCAGTTGTGAAATGTAAGGTTCACACCTCCCGAATCTCATTGACTAAGCTACACCCCGCCTGTCCTTTTTAGGTCTCGCCTGACGTTAGCAGCGCGCATGCGCTGCTCTCGCCATGTGAGAGCTTCTCGTAATCAATACGGTTTCGGAAGGGGATTAAGCCCAGCCCCCTCTTCCCGTTTACTTGTGTCATAGCTTAGGCTAAACGCAGGCATTCTTTTGTTAAGGGGCCTTTGTTGCTGCCCTGTCCACTTTTGGCCCCGCCGACCCGGACAGGATCTTGTACTGGCGACAGTACACAGGCTGTTTTAATTATTAGTTAAGCACCATTCGTGTAATGTGTTACAATAACAAGCGGCCGCGCTTGTTTTGCTGCCGCTCGCGATGCCCTCCCTCCACCACCATTAGTCCGTCTCTACCTTTCATGCTCATGTCGGCATCCATTGCTGGCCTGCGCTCATCAGCAGGAATAACGAGGGAAAGAGTAACCCATGCCACTTGTTTCTTTCTTTAAATTGCTCCCACCCCTGTACACATTCATTGCCATTACCAGCGCCCATTAACATGGCAGCGGACGGACGTTTTGAAAGGGGCCTCCGTAACGGTAAGCGCTATGCTTTATGCGCTTTCAACGTGCAGCGCTCTGCACCCATGTTCCACAGTTCATTGTAGCTCAATACCGCAATGGCTGCCCCCACTACATTTCGCTTTCCTGATACTGTTTACAATCCTGCGCCTCCCTCGTTGCTGCTTCACCCATCCTCCCCGCCATTGTTTTTTTTTCTTCCATTAAGAAAAAGTTGCACACCTACTCCAACACCTCCAAATAAAAATGTTTTCATAGCTCCTCCCACACAGTTTGACTGCACGTGTTATGTCCTACAACTATCAAGGCGGTAATTAAAAGTTAGCCATTGACTATGTGGCCCCCGTCACTCTTTCCACTGCACTGTCGTCCCAGCCACACCTCCACTAAGAGAGGCTTCCCCGCACTCTGCCTTGCCCCCCCGGTCCCGCTCCTAGGGCGGCAGAGCCCCGCTAGGCCTCGTATGAAACCTCCTTGCAGGCTCAGCTTTTCTGATAGTCTTGCAGGCCACTGCATAATGGAAGCCTGGCCCCTCCTCCACTCTGCCGAAATCTGCTTACAGGCTTCCTTCTTTATTCCCCCTCTTCTTCCTTTGTGTGCCATTGTTTTTTTATTTTTAATAAATCTTTTTTTTGCAAAAAAGAATTAGGTAAGGTGATCACCACATACAAGGAAACATTTGTTGCATAACATCTGCAGGAAGATCACAGGTTAGCCATATCATTACTATTACAATGCATAACGGGATTACATCAATTACATCGGAGGTTACAGTTCAGTTAGCTCGTCAATGGAGGCAACGCTGGGGGTACACATGTATTGCCGAGGTATTTGTTCCAGTTTGACCACACACAACCCACTTTCGAAGGCATCCCCTGGCCACATATACTGTTTGTTTTGTTTTTTAACCGGCTCAACACTTGTGAATTTTTTTAATTACGGGCAGAAATAATGAAGCAAAAACCAATGCAGGAGTAAAAATGTATACATATACTTTGTGCCTTGTTTGTTATTCACACTAACAGCGCAGCTGCTTTATTTTGTCCTATTTATTTATTTGTAACTTTAATACTGAGAGCACGCCCACTTCAGGGACACCGCAGACTTTCTTTTTTTAAAGTATTGTAAATACTATCAGCGTCTGGCAGCTGAGCTGGCAGCACAATGAAAGCCTGGCCCCTCCTACCCTCTGCTGAAAATATTCCATTATCTCTAACAGAAAACATATGAATGTGCCCCCTCCGCCTCGGCTCCATGCTGACATACCCGGGCCCTGGCTGCCCGACCTGGAGGTGGGGCAACAGAAGAGAGGGCAGAGGAATGCTTGGTTTGGGCAGATATGGGGTATTTTTTCTGGAGGTGTAACGTTGAGGGACCAGGCTTTCAGACTCGAACGCTGTCCGAATATGGCATAGAGGAAAGAGAGATGGAGGCTGAAAGCGAGGAAGGCAGAGGAGGAGGCAGGGAGAAAAGAGGCAGAGGGGGCTGGAGGGAGTAGTTAAGCTGAAAGGCGCAGACAGGTAGGACAGAAAGGCGGGAACGCTTTTATCAGTACGCTTTCAGAGTCCGATCGCACAAGCAACTGCTTGAACAAGCATTAAAAATGCAATCGGTCTTGCCTTTCATTAACGCCTTGACCGTGGCGGTTTTTCCACCGCGGTGCGGGCGTTCTAAAGTGTGGGCGGGGCTGCGTTCGCAGCACTGGGGAGGGAGTGCTCCAGTTGGCCAACGGCCGACGGGAGCACGGAAGGGGTTAAGTTAAAGCCATTTGCTTTGCTATACAATACCATTAGCAAAGCAAATGGCTTTAACTTAATCAAAGGTGAGACCTATTGCATTTTCAATGCTTGTTTCTGCAGTCACCCTCTCATCTTCCATCCTCTTCAAGTCTTCTATTTCTGAGTGTGGCCTTCTCTCAGTCTAACGCCTGTCTACCTTAATCCCTCTTATTATAATTCTGCAAATGGCTCATGCCTCATTTCATAGATGGCAATCTCTTCTTCTTTAAAACCCCTATTCCTGCAACCTCACAATACCTAACTTCTGCCCCCCCATTTATTTATCTATCTTGACAAATATTTCCCTGAAACCACTGCTCCCACTAATGATTACACCTAACAAAAAAGCTTTTTTCTTGAAATTGGAAATTTAAAACAAGCATTTGCAATGCAATAGGTCTCGCATTAGGAAAGTTTGAGCAATTGGTATTATAAATGACAAATTTTTTATTTATGTTTTGTTTTTGAAAATAGCGAAATTAATAGCGTTGTCGTTTACAATGCCAATAGTTATAACTTTTGCAAATGTGACACCTATAGCATTTGTAATGCAATATGTGTTGTATTTACGTGACTTACATGTATTGATATTACAAATAACATTGGCTTTTAATTTTTTATTCAATAATTAATACTTAAATAAAAATTATTGTAATTTATAATGGCAATAGCTTAAAGTTTTGTAAATAACCTTTGTGAAGATTATGTTCAGTGTATTTTATTGTGACGAAAATCCAAGAACAGAAGTGAAACATTAACATCTTTTTGTTACATTTGTAATAAAGCTTGAAACATTAAGAGAACATCTTTGGACCAGGTGTTGTTGAATGGTTGCACAGATTGATGCTGTGGTGGCGCTGAGTGATGTTGTGATGGCGAACGAGTGATGCAGTGGTAGCGAATAGTGATGTTGTGGTGCCCCTGAGTGATGCTGTGGTGCCCCTGAGTGATGCTGTTGTGGTATTGGGTTCTTCAGACCAACATACTCTGTAAAAACTCCGTAACACCCGAGACAGAAATTGGCACGGAAACTGGAAATACAAAAGACAAGTTTATTAAGACCCCATGGGGTGGTGGTATATTCCTACAGCACCCTTCGGCAATGCAAGAAGTATCACACCGAACATCGGTGCGAGACCTCTTTTATACAGTTTTACAGTAATAAAAAGAGTGGGTGGAACACATTTGCTCAGTTTAGGTACATATAAGGACATTTTTGGAACACAGCCAGCTTATGGGAGGAGTTGTAACACTACTGGTCAGGTTGGGGAACATTCCTAAGTAATGACTGTCCACTAGTACAGAGGGCTCTGCTGTGCATGTGCAAGCTTGACCAGTACTAAAAATAGCCTGTTGCTAGGCAAGTTAGGTGGTCAGTGGTACAGAGGAAGGACAAAAGGGCATGCTGACCACGAGGCAGCGCGATCATGTAAAATGGACGCCAGTGATTCAAAATGGCCCCCCCGAACATCATGGTCAAGATAAGGGGAAATTCGTGTAGCAAAGCTGAACGCTAACCTGATCATCGCCAAATTACGACAGACGACCATTTTAGCGTTTAGCTGA
This sequence comes from Lissotriton vulgaris, assembly GCF_964263255.1. Classification (NCBI taxonomy): domain Eukaryota; kingdom Metazoa; phylum Chordata; class Amphibia; order Caudata; family Salamandridae; genus Lissotriton; species Lissotriton vulgaris. The sequence continues at coordinate 389,006,165 of NC_141695.1, forward strand.
AGCTACCTCATAATGGACATAATCAGGATATTCATCGTCAGTATTAATCAACATAATATTCGTTATTTCTCTATTAATCATTTGCTCATTCTTAACAATAGCTCGTTTGGATGGAATACAAGCAGAAATACACATAGAACATAACATAGGGCCACATTGAATACATAGGCATAGAAAAAAGAGTATCCCAATTATTATACATAAAATTGTCAACAGTTTCCAACCCCAAGTACTGAGCAAGGTCCAAAACCAACCCGAAAGTGTCCAGGTACCATTGTCAGGATGTATTTTGGCAGCTATTTTATGCAATTTAGAAATAGCATCATATACAGAAGGTGAATTATCAGGAACGTACACGCAACAACTACTTCCGATAATGCGGCATGCACCCCCACGATCAGCTAACACTACATCTAGAACCATTCTGTTCTGGAGCGTTACAATTCTGGTAATTTGAAGTTCCTCAGTCAGATTCCCTAGAGCAAAGACTGTCTCATTAGCAACGGCTTCCACAACACGTGTCAATCGTCTGATCTTTCTGCTATTAAGAGCAGCACCGACAAATGAAAAGAGGCCTAAATTAAAATCAACATATTGCTGCAGGGAGGTATCTGTTTGATCGATCTCGTCAATTGCTAATGTTCTCTTCACTCTGTTTAGTATAAAATCATGGTATAACACAAAATCATTATGATACATGGGCGGGGCAATAAACACAGGAGGTAATACAAAAGATATATAACATGTTCCTAACCATCCTATAGGGAGACGGTGATAACCTTTATTTCCACAAATAAAGTAAGTGTTTCGTGAAGCTACAAAGGTGATACCATTTGGAGTGTCAAAGGTGAGAGTGGTGTTACATTCACTTCTTCCTACTGGGATATTACCTTTATTTCGGACACATAAATCAGCTTTGGTATCAATAACTGTAATCACATGCAAACTAGACATGTTTACATTTCTCTGATTCGTATAAACTCGAGGCGATGATACATTATCTGGTCGATATTCTTCCCATTCAAATGTAGTTCCTTCTGCTTGCGGGTAACCATCTCTGTCATTATAACAGACTTTATTGAGCCGGAAAAGCAATCCACCTTTTGTCGGCCATCTCAAAGTGAACAAAAGAGTGTACCAAGCATTGCAAGAACCATTATGGGAGAACAGAAGAGGAATAAGTGGAGTGCCTTCTTTTTTCTGATGTCCAGGCAACATTCCACATACCCAACAGTTCGAAGTATTCGTCATATTATGGGTGTGATGTAGGATTTGAATGAAACTGTTATTTAGATAAGTCTGTCTATGTCGTTCTTCATGATAGGGCAAGGTAAAATGAAAATGTTCGGATGGAATTGGGGTAGTAGGCAATAAATATTCTCTTGCCGGAACCAATCGTTCTACCACCCACGCTATTACCGCTATCACCACTATGGTCATAACGAAAAGTACTGCACCAAGAATTCTCTTATTCCGCATCGTAGTAGATGCCATAGTTCAAAGTACAAATGTCTCAAAAAGAAAGCAACTAAAAAAATAAAAATATGAGTGCTGAGCTCCGAGGTAGCCGTTGGTTTCTTCTCCGAGATTCAAGACGGGTGTCACTACACTTGGCAGAACTGATCCCCCCCATTGATATTCCCGGCTTCCGTTTCACAAACCTCAGAGCGGTAACTCAACCAGTCTCGCACAAAACAACTGCTTTTCTTGGCCGTAGGTTGTATCTTTCTCCACCAGAGACAGTGTGGTCTGGGAAGGCTCCCTCCGATTCAGTAGACGTAACAGCTGGGCTCTTCTCTGCGTCCAAAATATCTCGATAATCAGATAACACAGTGGGATTCACCAGATCCTTAGAGACACGACGACAGTGAGTAGAATGCACCCACCGCTTCTTATTCGTGACTCGCACAGCCGTTCGAGTCACCAGCAACACTTGCTCAGGGCCATGCCATCTCGGCTCCAGGCTGGTGGTTCTCTCAAATGAGCGGATCATAACATGATCACCAGGACGAAGATTATGAGCCTCTCCAATGGAATTGTCGGGGAGCGCTTCTCGAACCTGTTGATGAATAGAAAGTAAATCATTTGTTAATCGTGCCAAATAATCGTTCATCATTATACAAGGCACATCATGTAACAACCGAGGCTTAGGAACTCCCCATATATTCATGGGCCTTCCAAACACCATTCATAAGGTGTGAGGCCAGTTCGGGTATGGGGCACTGATCTAATAGATAGCAATGCTAGTGGCAGAGCATCCGGCCATTTCAAAGACGTAGATGCCACGATCTTTGCTAGCTTCAGTTTCAGAGTAGCATTGTACCTTTCTACCAAACCTGCTGACTGCGGATGGAATACAGCATGAAACTTTTGCTGAATCCCCAACCCTTTCAGAACATACTCCACTACTTTCCCAACAAAATGAGGGCCGTTATCATTCCACAAAAATTAGCAAACACCATAGCGTGGGAAGTACTCCTTGAGCAAAACCTTAGCTGTTGTCAGCGCTGTATTATCCTTCGTGGGGAAGGCCTCAATCCATTTACTGAAGGCACACACCACCACTAAGACATACTTAAGATTATTGCAACGCTCAAGCTGGATATAATCCATTTGCAATACTTCAAATGGTGCAGTAGGTGGAACAAACCCTCCTTTCGGAGTATAAGTCCCTTTAGCAGGATTGTACTGCAAGCATATCAGACAGGTCTGCAATACTCTTTTGGCCGTATTGGCAATCTCAGGATGCTCCCAAGCTCGTGTAAGCAATTTAGTAATTGCAAGAGCTCCAACATGTGCCAATCCATGTGTCATTTGAACCATTGTTTGCAAGTAAGCGGCAGGCAATTTCCATCTCTCCATGTCCTTGCTCCTCCAGCAACCCTCATCATCCAACACTCCCTCCTTTGCCCAGGTTGCGAGTTCTGCCTCGGACGCTGATTTCTGAATGTCTAAGATCTCCTCTCTAGCATCATGCCATCTCTCAGCCTGCGACTTCACCACATATATTGGCGAAACGTTTGGTGACATAGCAGTTTCCCTCGCTATGCGATCTGCAAAAGCATTTCCTTGTCCTACTTTGTCTGTCACTTTCTTATGTGCACTACATTTAATGATCGCTACTTTCTTTGGATGCAGTAGCGCATTCAGGAGGTCACGTACTAATTCTCCATGCATGATGTGCACTCCGTGTGAGGTCAAAAATCCTCGCTCCCTCCAGAGCAGGCCAAAATCATGCACTACTCCAAAGGCGTACCGGCTATCAGTGTAGATATTCACACATAAACCAGCACTCAATTCACATGCCTTTGTTAAAGCTATCAATTCAGCTGCTTGGGCCAATTTCTGTGGTATTCGTGCTGCTTCTACCACAGTCTTAAGTGTCATGATCGCATATGCTGCAGAAGTTGTACCATCTGGCAACCTTAAACACGATCCATCAACCCACAGTTTCCCATCTACATCTAGAAGTGGCGTATCCTGTAAGTCAATACGACCCTTTGTTTGTTCTTCAGTCAGGAAAACACAATCATGGTGTTCTTCCTCCTGGCCCTCAGCAACAGGATACGGCAATAAAGTGGCAGGGTTCAAAGTGGCACATCTCTTCAGTGCAATATGTGGCGCCAACAGTGTTAGCTCATATCCTGTTCAACGTGCACTCGTTAAGTACTGGGTCTTTGTTTGATTTAACAGAGCATCTACCGCATGGGGAACCAACACCAACAATTTGTGTGACAAAACTATTCCCTCACTCTGTCGTATAGCCACTGCTGTTGCTGCGACTGCTCAAAAACACCCAGGTAATCCTCGTGCTACGGGGTCAAGTACTGCTGAGAAGTACGCACAAGGTCTCTGTTTATCCCCGTGTGTCTGCACTAGGACTGACAATGCACACCCATCCTTCTCGTGTACATATAATGTAAAAATCTTCGTGTAATCTGGTGTACCTAGTACTGGTGCAGAACAAAGGGCTTGTCTCAATTGTTCAAAAGCATTCTGACATTCATCTGTCCATTCAAGGGGAATCGGTGTAGTTTTGGACAACAATGCTAACAAAGGTTTTATAATGTGTGAAAACCCCATTATCCACTGCCTACAAAAAGATGTTAGACCTATAAAAGCACGAACATCTCTCTGAGTGCGAGGGACTGGTGTATCTAAAATCGCTTGGATTCGATCAGATGTCAATGCACGTCCCTCAATAGACAAAAGATGACCGAGGTAGGTCACCTTTGGTCTACAATATTGGAGCTTTTTCCTAGAAACCTTGTGATTATTCTGAGCAAGAAAAGAAAGCAAAGCAAGACTACTCTCCTCACATTGCTCCTGTGTGTCTGCTGCAAGTAAAATGTCATCAACATATTGAATGAGAGCCACTCCAGACTGTAAATCAAAAGAATCAAGCTGTCTTTTTAGAGTCTGGCTATAAATGCTAGGACTTTCAGTGTAACCTTGAGGAACACGTCAAAATCCAAACGATTTATTATTTAATGTGAAGCCAAACAGATATCGGCTATCAGGATGGATGGGAATGGAAAAGAAAGCGTTTTTCAGGTCAATGACAGTGAAGGTAGTGGCTGTGGGTGGAATCAAAGTAAGTAGGGTGGTAATATCAGACACCACCGGGTATTGGGGCACTACTATCTTGTTAATAAAACGATAGATTTTGGTGTCAGTATCTTTCTTTAAAATCGGAAGAATAGGGCTGTTACAAACATTATAGGGAACCTCCTCTACCACGCCTGCAATAATCAAGTCATGTACAATGTGCATCAGAGCAATTTCACCTTCCCTGGATATTTTATACTGCGGTACACGAGGCAAATATGCCCCCTCCTTAACAGTGACAGGTATGGGAGGGATAATCATCTGTCCCACATCTGTATCTGAAGTAGCCCATAACGTTTTTGGAAGAGAGGCCAATGCCTCAGTCTCTTGCATGAGGCACACTCTCATTACATCTGGGTAATTCTCGTTCAAAATAACCCGCACCCCTTCAGGAGCGCAACGTATAGTTGCTCGAAAATATTTAAGCATATCTATTCCCATGATATTATCTGGGGTGTTGGGTGACAACAAAAATGGACATGGGGCAGTAAACTTATCAATGTGAAATGCAAGGGGTTGTGACAATGGGCTAAGAGAGGGTGTTCCATCGAACCCTATTGATGTAATTATTTCGCCAGACAGGGGAGCCCTTGGAACCAAGTGTTTGGACAGAGCACTACGAGTAGCTCCTGTATCGACCAGAAACTGATCAGTAGAACCCAAAACATGCGCTGATACATATGGACCTCTTTGATCTACTGGTACTTCCACCGATTCCACACCCCATCCTACGCAATCCTATGCATGTACATAATCCTGAGACTCTGTAAACTCACCCTCAGCTATCTGATACTGATTCCATCAATCAAAAGTATTATGATCATCCTGACCACGACCCCTCGCTTCAAACCTGCCACGATCACTCGCTCCACCCCTTGATCCTGAATAACTATTCCGCGTCCTTCCACCTCCTTGACCATGCTGATTACGCTGTTCTCGAAGCACCGGACAGTCTGAAGCCCAATGTCCAAACTGTTTACAGTATGCACACTGATCCTCAGAAATGTCGGTACGAACGGAAGACGTACCATACGATCCACGCCTACCCCTATCATTCCCTCGCGTCTGGGTCACATGAACCTGAGCCAACATCACCTTCGTCTTTAACTCCTTCGCTTTTTTATCACTACTTTCCTTAGCCTCCATTTCATGTCGTTCATAATACTGAGCGGTAGTCAATAAAGAAGCAGGGGTCGCCGTGGTCCAGGAACTTTCGCTAGCCTTTAAACGTTTCGCAATCTCTGGTAGGAGATTAGCCACATACTTGTCAACGAACAAATGCCTACCTGTGTCCTCGGTTAATAATTGCCCACTATAGTCATGAAATGCTTCCTCAAAACGCGAAAAAAAATCAGAAACAGATTCGTCCGTTTTTTGTTTGCAAGAAGCTAACATAGTCCAATCGACTTTCTTAGGGGGAACAAGCGTTTTCAATTTATTCAGAATAGCGCCCGGAAGATCTAATATTAATTGACATGGTTTACACACTGGCTTCCTATCCAAATCAGCTTGTACTAGATCTTTCCAATCTGCACCCAGAATCGCTCGATCATCAAACTTACGAATCGCTCTCCACATATCAGGAGGCAGTATTAACCCAAAGAAAAGATCAATATCAACTAATGTCATAACACACGAAGAAATAGCCCCTTCCACTCCTTCATAAAAAGCTGCTGGATTCTTACGAGGATCAGGCAAAGCAGTCTTAAGTGCCATAACATCTGTTCTATTCCATGGTGTCTAAACCCAATTGTATATAAAATAGCCCTTTGAATCCACAGACATTTTATCGTCATCTGTACTTTGCCCTTTAGGAGGGACATATAAAGGTGCAGCTTCTCGCATAGGCATAATATGGACTGTAGAACTCTTATCTGCTCCAAAGATAGGACACTCTTTGGAATCCTCCGTCGATCCAGACGCAGCCGAGTCTGATGCCTTTTTCGCCACCCGTAATTGTAATGCCTCATCCCGTAGATGGACCAACCGTTGGAAAAACACATCTGCATCTGTAAGAAAAAAAATACCTTTACGCAAATTCTCACGACCAACTGATACATCTTTCGGTTCTAAATCAGGTGAATATTTCCTAAACCGTTCTACAACTACGTCTCCAAAATGACTCAAGAAATACAACCGTTCTCTCTCAGACCACTTACGCATCTGCTCATCAATGTCCGAAATAGTTATAGTTTTAAGATTAAGCTTTCGAGCAAACCCCCGCAATTCCGCAGCCCGATCAACACTTAGCCTGGTACGACTAGAGCCTTCATCATCTTCATCCGATCCCTCACACGGAGCCGTAGGTGCAACATACGGAGGCGGGCAACGGTCTAACAAAGAAAAATCATCAGGTTCATTAGTAAGGACAGGATAAAGAGGACGTCGAATAGGGAATTGACCATTAATTTGCAAATTACGTTCTCGCACCTCCCTCTCTTTCTTTTCCTGCAACTCTTTCTCCTCCAGCTGTAAAGCTTTATCACGGGTAGCCTTTCGCTGCTCCTTGTCTGCCAAGGCTTGTTCACGCTTCATTCGCTCACGCACCGCTTTCTCCCACATACGCACACAATCAAACATATCCTGTCTAGACCTGCGCTGAAACAAACATTGCTCCACATATTGAACCTTTCATAAATCAAACAACCCATGTAGTGGCCATTGCAATTCATGATCAGTTTTGGTATACATATGCCACAGCGTACTATACATAATAGGGGGTAGGCCGAATTTAATGTACATTTCACGATTTGGGGTGCCCTCTGGGGGAGCCGGCTGAGATTCATTTAATCGATAATTGGTACCTTTTCCAAGACAGCACATTCCTCGAAGTGTGCTTAAAACAGGCATGTCAAAATATCACGGAAACGCAATATTACATAAAATGGCACTTAATATACTTCACACAAGGTGTGCCGTTCAAACAAATACAAAATTGGAGAAATATCTCCACACTGCCTGCCTATGTGAAGTGCACTGCACATATAACTCAAATCATAGAACCAAATGTTAGCTAACTCAAAACAAATCCAAAAAGCCACAGTAAGCGTCCGTAGACTATCTTACCAATCACAAGCGTACCAAATTCTCAAGTATTCAGGTTCCAGCTGCCAAGTTCTTTAATCGAATCAGCCAAACAGGCACTGTACGACAACTCGAACGATCAGGATCTCAGTCGAGGACCGGCGCCACCTGGAAGGTCAGATCAGAAGGAAAGGAAGAAAACACCGTGGGTGCCAAGACTCGGGTCACTCAGTGGCAGCGTACGCATCCATGGCAAATTTCCAATCCTTCGTCACGACCTCTCCTTCGGGCATCCGAGTCGCCGATGAGTCCCTTCGTGGTCGCCAATTTGTGGTATTGGGTTCTTCAGACCTACATACTCTGTAAAAACCCCGTAACACCCGAGACAGAAATTGGCACGGAAACTAGAAATGCAAAAGACAAGTTTATTAAGACCCCATGGGGTGGTGGTACATTCCTACAGCACCCTTCGGCAATGCAAGAAGTATCACACCGAACATCGGTGCGAGACCTCTTTTATACAGTTTTACAGTAATAAAAAGAGTGGGTGGAACACATTTGCTCAGTTTAGGTACATATAAGGACATTTTTGGAACACAGCCAGCTTATGGGAGGAGTTGTAACACTACTGGTCAGTTTGGGGAACATTCCTAAGTAATGACTGTCCACTAGTACAGAGGGCTCTACTGCGCATGTGCAAGCTTGACCAGTACTAAAAATAGCCTGTTGCTAGGCAAGTTAGGTGGTCAGTGGTACAGAGGAAGGACAAAAGGGCATGCTGACCACGAGGCAGCGCGTTCATGTAAAATGGATGCCAGTGATTCAAAATGGCCCCCGAACATCATGGTCAAGATAAGGGGAAATTCGTGTAGCAAAGCTGAACGCTAACCCGATCATCGTCAAATTACGACACTGTGGTGGTGCTGAGTGATGCTGTATGCTATGCTATCTTTTGTTTTGCTATCCTATGTTTTGTTTTGTTATGCTATGCTATGTTTTGCTATCCTATGCTTTGATTTGTTATGCTATGCTATGCTGTGTTTTGTTATGCTATGCTGTTTTGTTATGCTATGTTTTGCTATGCTATGCTTTGTTATGCTATGCTATGTGTTGTTATGCTATGCTATGTTGTGTTTTATTATGCTATGCTTTGTTTTGCTATGCTATGTTTTCTTATGCTATGTTTTGTTGTGTTTTGTTATGCTATGCTTTGTTGTGTTTTGCTATGCTATGTTTTGTTTTGTTATGCTATGTTTTGTTATGCTATGCTATGCTGTGTTTTGTTATGCTATGCTATGTTTTGTTATGCTATGCTGGTGAGGGTGTGTGAGGATGTGTGAGTGTGTGTGAGGGTGAGTGAGGGTGAGGGTGTGTGAGGGTGTGTGAGGGTGAGGTGGTGTGAGGGTGAGGGGGTGAGGGTGTGAGGGTGAGGGGGTGTGAGGGTGAGTGAGGGTGTGTGAGGGTGAGAGGGTGAGTGAGGGTGTGGGGTTGTGAGGGTGTGGGGTTGTGAGGGTGAGGGGGTGTGAGGATGAGTGAGGGTGTGTGAGGGTGAGGGGGTGTGAGGGTGAGGGTGAGGGGGTGTGAGGGTGAGGGGTGAGGGGGGTGAGGGTGTGTGAGGGTGAGGGGGTGTGAGGGTAAGTGAGGGGGTGTGATGGTGAGAGAGTGAGTGAGGGTGTAGGGTTGTGAGGGGGTGTGAGGGTGAGTGAGGGTGTGTGAGGGTGAGTGAGGGTGTGTGAGGGTGTGTGAGGGTGAGGGTGTGTGGTCAGGACAATAGCAGGAGCCAGGATAACAGTTGAAGATTAGCATAAACAAAACGAATCAACGCTACATACATGTTTGTGTGTGCCCTCATAGGTGTCCATGAGTGCATGGGAGTGGGTATGTCAGTGTGCCCACTCGGATCAACTGCTTTCCGTTGGATAGTAATTCTTAGCAACTTGTGGTCATCCATGGCATGATGTCCTCTACCTACTCCCACTGTAATGATGGCCCTGGCACAAAGATGGCAATTCTTTGCAACCTGTGGGCATACATGACACGATGCCTACCCCTGGTACAATGTTGTTTGTAGCAGAATAGTGGCATGTCTTTTCAAGAATGGTGGTAATTCTTGATGTACTGTGGGCAATGGGTGGTAATCCATTGCCCATTCTGAAATAATCCTTTCCTCTGCTTCAAGGTCGTAACACCGGGCATAATGTTGCAGTCAATAGGTTTGAGGTAGCGTGGCACTTGTGTAAATAATTTTGAATACACTTAATAGTAAGCATACTCAGAGAAGCCAGAAACATGCGAATGAACATAGGTAACATGCACACCATTGTACATTCTCAGCCAACTCTCTTTCGAAATGCCAGGACAGATATTGCTTTGTTAATGCTTGTTATGGCGAGAGGGACAGGTAAAACTAAACCTAAACCTAATGTGCGTGCAAGTGCTTGTTGGCGAGAGTTGTGTTGGCATGAGTTATGATGGAGTCAAACTGCTAGAAATATATCTATATTAAGTAAACCACCAACTAATCAGCCTTACAATACAGTGCAGACTTTACAAACAAGGAATAATTTTTAAAAAAACAAGCATGGGATGAATAAAAACGCGGTAGTGAGGATTGGAGGTGAGTGTGACAAAACTCTGCAACTTGTTCCGCCTCGGTGAGGTATATGGGCACTAAAACGGCAACTGGCTCAGCCCTACTGGGGAATTGGTGTTGGGCGGCGGTATCACTCTGGAGAGACTGCGTGGTGACTGCGTTGGTCAGTTTCAGAATAATGAGGGGTAGAGTCAGCACAGTCTGCGAGGGATCAACGTGTCTAAAGGCAAAGCATAGCGGATGTAGCATTATTATTATTATTATTTGAGGGATTTCTAAAGCGCACTATCACCTGACAGGTATCTTGGTGCTAGTAACCCAACGACCATAACGACAGGGAAGGAGGCATAGAAAACATTTAATTTCTTTCTGAAAGCAAGAAGATCATCATGTTGTCTGAGTGCAATAGGTAGAGTATTCCACAGCCTGGCCGCAGCGACCCCAAATAATCTACCCCCTGCTCTAGTTTTTTTGAAACGGGGGACTTTTATAAGCTTGCCCCCAGCGAAGCGAAGCATTCTGTTGGGAACGTACCATTCGATTTTTTTCTGGAAAGAGACAGGTACTTTCCCATGTAGAGCCTTAAACACTAGGCATAGGGATTTAAATTTAATGATTTGTCTCACGGGGAGCCAGTGCAGCTCCGCCAGTGCTCCAGAGGCAGAAGACCTCCTCGGCCAGCCTAGTACCAGTTTGGCCGCGGCAGATTGCATCCGCTGTAACCTATCTAAAAGGAATGAGGGGGATTCAAGGAGCAAAGCATTACAATAGTCCATCCGACTAAGGATCGTGCTACGTGCTAGCAGGACGCGGGCTTGATGGGGTAAAAGAGGAAAAATCTTCCTCAGCGAATGAACAATAGCCAGGCAGCAGCTCACCACCTTCGCAACATGTGCCTCCAAGGAGAGGTTGCAATCAAATGTTACCCCCAGGTTGCACACTGTCTTGACCGGCTGGCCAGTATTGGGGAACTCTGGGGGCCAAAGGTTCCTGGGCGGCCCTGCTGTGTGCCTGCGCACCTCAAAATGCATCATCTCGGTTTTGGCTATATTAAACTGTAATGAATTCTCCCTCAGCCACTGTGACATGTCTTCTAAACATCCTTGAAACCCTTCTACTGAAATGGACTGGTCTCCCTCCAGGGAGAGAATGAGTTGCGTATCATCAGCGTAGTAGATGAGCTTGATGTTAAATCGCTTGATGATCGCCAGCAAGGGTCTCAAGTAGACATTAAAAAGAATAGGGCTGATGGCAGAGCCCTGAGGTACCCCATGTAGAACCTGAGTGGAGGCATATTGGTAAGGGTGAAGAGAGACCGCCTGCTGTCTCCCTGAGAGAAAAGAGTGAAACCACTTAAGGGCCACTCCAGTCACTCCCACCTCTCCGTATCGAAGGCGGCAGACAGGTCCAGCATAATCAACACTGCTGCCTGACCCCTGTCTGCCCGCCCCCGAAGCTCATCCATTACGGTCACCAATGCCGTCTCAGTACCATGAGCCGGTCGGAACCCAAACTGCTCCTCCTCCAGATGTTTAGCCAGTTCTAAATGTGCGGACAGTGTACCACTTGCTACCCGCTCAACTATTTTGGCTGGGAAAGGGAGAAGAGATGTTGGTCTAAAGTTTTTTATTCATTCTGAATCAAGGGAGGGTTTTTTTAGCAGTGGCGTTACCAACGCCTGCTTCCATTGGCATGGCACCACCCCATCTGCAAGAGACTGATTACAGATCTTACACAGTGGTGGAAAGAGTTCTGCCCCGAACTCCTTCCAGATTTTACAAGGCAGTGGGTCCAGGGGAGAGCCAGACACAATACTGTCTGCTATCTTGCAAAAATCCTCAATCTGTAGAAGGGGAAATTCCGAAAGTGCCCCCAGGGCCACCTCTACCGTACTGTCATTCTCTGCCACCTCACCCAAGTCTTTAGTGAGGGATAGCTGCTCGTTCACTACTTTCGACAGAGAGGATGTCTTCTCCAGGTCCTCAATGATATTAGCGACTTTATCGCGGAAAAAGTCGGCGAAACTATTGCAGAGTCTCTGGGATGGCAGGAATTCATTTTTACAGCATTCAGGTTTAGTCAGGCTGTTAAGGATTTTAAAAATGCAACGAGAGCTATTCGAAGCCCTGAGTATCTTAGAAGCTAAGAAATCAGCCTTCGCTCTCATGATGACCTTTCTATAATCCACAATCTTTACTCTCCAAGCCTGTTTATCCTCCACTAGATATTTCCGCCTCCAAGTTCTCTCGGCCCGGTTGCACTCAAGCTTTAGTTTTTTCAACTCCTCCCCAAACCAGAGAGCAGATGGCCTCCCCCTGCTCTGAAAGGACTTGAGGGGCACAAGGGCATACAGGGTCAAAGTAATCTCTTTACAGAGAGCGTTGTAGTTCTCCTCCACCTGGGCCTCCGGCAGGAGGCAGTCTTCCACCGAGAACACTTCCCCCAGACCTTTCCTCTGTGTCAAGGCCCTCCAGTCCCTGCCCACAAGGTTCATCCTCTGCTTGCCTTCCCTTATGTCCCAGCTGGCCATATTCAAAAATAATTTAACCAAGAAGTGGTCAGGCAAGTCCATCGGGAGAACATCCCCCATATATAGCTGCTCATCTACTGCAAAGATGAGATCTAGCATATGTCCCCCCAAGTGGGTGGCTACAGAGACCTGTTGACGCAGTCCCAGCCCCTCACATGAATGGATAATATTGGCCAGACCTATGTCAAGGGAGCCATTCGGCCAGAGGTTAAAATCACCCAGAATTAATACGCTGCGGTGAAGCGTATGTCATTGTTAGTCGAATTATTGCGGTGATTGCTTGCACCTTGCTCTGCATGGGCATCGACTTGGTCTTCAGAAGTGGGTATAATGCAGCCAGTTTGGCTGCTGCTTTCTGGCAGGTCTTCTCTATGTGGTTTCTCCAGCTGAGTTTAGAGTCCAGAGTCACCCCTAGGTAGGAGCTGCTGTTTTCCCATTTGATCTCATCCCCATTGAGGAGGATCCTGTGGATGTTTCCTGTTCAGCTTCCTGGTGAATAATGTTGCTGTGGTTTTACTTGTGTTGAGGGTAATCTGCCAGTCGCTGTACCATTCAGAGAGACTGTTGAGTGATGCCTCAAGGTTCTTAGCCACTTCTATTTCGCTGAAGGATTGGGAGATGACTGCAACATCATCAGAATAAAGAGCCAGATCAGTCTTCTTTAAGTCTGTGGGGATATCGTTGGTAAATATGTTAAAGAGAAAAGGTCCGGGGGGGCGTGGCTTGGATGACAAAGAAGATGGTCGTCTAGGTCCAGAGCTCCGCGACCCCTGAGGAAACGAATGCGAATTAAGCCAGCCAAACACAAGGTGTGCACCTTGTAAAGGAAATCAGCGAAGCATGAAGTAAAGGGCTGCATGGAACAGAAGCAACCAGCCCTTGAAGTAAGCACAGAAGCCCAAAATAGCCGAACGAACTCTGGAAACAACAGAGACACGGGAGATAAGATGGCGGAAGGGCGACGCTGAAGAAGAGGCAGAGCCGAGCTGGGAGCAACGAAGCCTAAAGCCCGACGAACGGAGAGGCTCAAACGGAGCACAAGCCAACCGGAAGACACAACAATCACAACAAGTGCACTCAGCGGACTAGAAATCGGCGCCCTGTCGGGAGCGGGGAAACAGAAACGAGGATAGAAGCGGAAAGAAGTAAGGAGCGGAAAGGAATTGAGAGATACGGAAGCGTGGTAACATCTCCTAAGAGCGCTCCGCAACACCTACCAGAGGAGTACGCAGCAAGCAGCAACGGCGGGAAATCGGGTGAAGCCAAACCGGAAGTGCCGAACGGAGGCAGCCATCTCGGGAAGGTAGAAGGCGGAAGAAGAAGGCAAGCTGAACCGGAAGCCAATGAGGGAGGAAACGGAAGCGCATATGATCCGGTGACCAGGAAGTAAACAAAGGGCAGAGAGGAGTCGAAGAAGGCAGAGCCACAGCTGATGCGGTAAAATAGACAGTCAGATCAGCCCGCGCCCCCGCCTGAACGCACGAGATGCGCGAACCGAACAGCAGCTAAGCCGCGCTATCGAGAGGAACGAGCGAGTGAGCCCCGCCCCTCTCCCTCCCAATATCGGGCGCGAAGCGAGCGCAGAACACACGCGCTCAGTAAGAGCCCAAAACCGGGATATACCTCGCCAAAACAGCAGGAAGGGATAAAGGGGGCGGTACCCAAAAGCAACCTGAGGAGGTAGCAACACGAAGGGGCTACAGCAGAAGCAGAGCCCAGAGCCCAGAAGACGAGCGCAAAGGGGATTTACATGCTACAGAGACACCTGCAGGGAGGGGTACATGAGGTAACAGTGCCACGCTACAGCAGCGCTGGGCGGCAAACCCCCCCCCCCTACAACACCGTGCTCGAGGCCAGCAGTAGGCTCTACCCAGGAGAGGAGAAAGCTGGGACTAAGCGCAGTGGGGCTATCCCCTTTAGTACCTGACGCCAAAAAGGCAAGCGGGAGAGCAAGCAGGAGAGCAGGAGGCCACACTGCCAGCACAGCGGCAAGGCCAGAAAGACTACAAGAGAACCCTTACCAGAACCAGAACCCTTACCAGAAGCGAACGAAACAAAGCAAGAGCAAGCGCTGGAGGGGGCAGGAACAAAAACAAAGACCAGGCTGATCAGGGTCCCAAGCCGTTTCCGCTATAACACTGCAACAAAAGCATCGGAACCCACGCAGGCCAAACAGCTAGCCGGGGAGAGGACAGCAGGCACTCTCAGTAGCAGGAGCAGATCATATTTAAGAAAGATGGCCGAGGGGAAGAACTCTAACGACCTGAAGAAGCCAAGGAAAGAGAATTTGGACTCACCTGGGAAGCATAAATCAGAGAATGCAACACTAGAAACAGTGTTGAAAAGAATTAATGAAGTCAAGGACGTGGCGAGAGAAACCAAAAAGACAATAGATAACATGCAACTAGAGCTAGCGGCGATTCGAGCGGACCAGCACAACACAAACACCAGACTGGAGAAAGCAGAGAGCAGGATAAGCGGGGTGGAAGACGCAACTAATAAGAACATCAAAGCCACGGAGGGACATGCAAAGATGGCCAAGGCGATACAGAAGCAGCTGGCGGAGCAAGACGATAGAGCAAGAAGGGGGAACATCAGAATCTTAGGGATCCCAGAAGGCCTAGAGGAAAAGGAGCAATCTTGCGCCGCAATGCTCGAGGACATGCTCCCTAAGCTCACTGGCCTAAACTTTGAGAGACAGTTTAAAGTAAACAAGGCATATAGGGTACCAGCAGGAAAACCAGCTTCGGGTAAACCCCCGAGAGCAATAATCTGCTCACCATTAAGAGCGGAACATACAGATGCGATCTTTGACTTTGCAAGGAGAAACCAAAACCTCACCTGGGCGAGCAACAAGATTGTGCTCACACAGGACTACTCGAAAGCCACAGTAGAAGCCAGGAAAGGCTTTTTAGCCATGAGAGAAGTGCTGCGGAAAATAAACCTCACCTACTCATTCACGGGACCGGCCCGATTTAAGGTCACAGACAACTGGCGATCCATCACGTTCAAGGAGCCCGGTGAACTCAGACGCTACCTGGCAGGGCCACCGACCGAGGAGATGGAGGCAAGCGGGCACAGCCAAAGCGCTCCAAAAAGAAGCGCGTCACCGAGCGAAGAAGGGAAAGCTGATTGTGCCTCCCCCAGGAAGAAGAAGCACAAGGGGATACAAGAAAATACCTCAACGCCAGGGAACTAAGCCAATGAACACTACACCGACATCTACCTCACAGCTACCTCAGAGCTACCCCATAGCTCAAGTGAAGGAACTTTAATAAGACACTACTTCGAGCAGCGGAGTAACCATCACAGCGAGAAACAGCAGAACTAATAACAAGACGATGAACATTTGCAGAGCGACAACCAATCTACCTCAGGGAGTTGCGGACAAAGGAACTTTGTTGTCGCACACCCAATATGCAAGTAAGGGGGGGAGGGAGGGGTGGGGGGCAAAGAGGGGGGAGGGGGGTGCGGGACACACACACATGGGCTGACAATATTCTCTTTTCTTTCTCTTTCTTTCGAAACCCTTTTTCTTCTTCAAGAGAGAGCAGGCAGGAGAACCAAGTACAGAACTAGGACAAGTAGGTGGCCAACAGAGAAGCCAGCCAAGCAGGGACGAAAATGATGCACAACACGAACCATAACCTCAGAACGGACATAAGAGTAGTATCAATGAATGTGAAGGGCCTCAACCACCCAGTTAAGAGAAGGAAAATCCTAGATCACCTATTCAAACTAAAAAGTGATATTTATGTCCTGCAGGAGACCAGACTAGCCATAGAGGACATAGACCGCCTAAAGGCAGGGTGGATAGGTCACGTAATAGGGACACCTGCAAAGAACAAAAAAAACGGAGTGATTACTATTCTTAGCAAAAAGTCTAAACTATCACCATTTAACACAAAGAGGGACGAAGAGGGGAGGTTGCTAATCACTAGCTTGCTCAGGGGAGAGGAACCTATACATGTGGCAAACATCTACGGACCCAATACAGAGGATAAGGCATTCTGGGAACAGACAGGCAGAGAACTAGAAGTGCTGCCTCTGGGAGAACTGCTAATAGTAGCGGGCGACATGAACCAGGTACTGGACCCCGCCATAGACAGACACCCACAAAGACACAGCCAGAATACGCAGAGAGGCAACCCACTACAGGACCTATGCGCAAGACTCAGACTAGCATATCCATGGAGGCTACAAAACCCAGATGAGAGGAAATATACCTTTTACTCAAATCTACACAACTCATACAGCAGGATCGACTATATACTGATATCAGACACTAACACACACCTTATCGAGCACACGGAGATAGGCCCAAGAGCGATCTCAGACCACTCTCACATCTGCCTGACTCTAACGGGCAGACACAACGAGCACCCCGCACGAAGATGGAGGTTTGACGATGACCTCCTCAAAAACAGCAGCAGCAGTACTGAAATAGAGCTCGCACTCAAGGACTACCTAGCAAACAATGACACAGCAGACATAGGAAGAGAGACACTATGGGACGCAATGAAAGCTACTGTAAGAGGGACCATAATGAACATTAAAGGAAGACAGAACAAAGAAAGAAACAAAAAGATAACCGACTTAGAAAGCGAAATCAAAAGATTAGCAGCAGGTCACATAATCAACATAGAGGACAGGAACACCCTCACAACACTAACAAAGAAAAAGTACGAATTAAACAGGATCCTTAGTGAGAGGGCAGGAACCTGGATTAACAAGTATAAAGCAATAAACCTATGCTCGGCCAACAGGGCAGGAAAGGCACTTGCGGCATACCTCAAAGGCAAGCAGAGGCAGCACACTATAGCTGCAGTCAGGGACAGCACAAACAAATCACATACATCGAACAAAGGAATACTGGACACTTTCAGAGACTTTTACGCACAGCTATACAAAAAAGACGAGACGCTTAAGGCAGATGGAGGGAAGGAACTACTAGGAAGCGTCACAACTCCAACCCTGTCAGAAACACAGAAGGACATACTAGACTCAGAAATAACGGGAGACGAGATAGAGAGAGCAGTCAGAAGCCTGAAAGACAAAAAAGCCCCTGGGCCCGACGGCTTCACAGCCAGGTTCTACAAACACTACATCACAACACTAAGGCCCGTAATGACATCAGTCTTTGCGAACTGCATACATAAAGGCCGCATGACGCCGTCAATGGCGGAAGCCAACATTATAGTGATCCCCAAAGAAGGCAAAGACGCACAACATCCGAAAAACTACAGACTAATCTCACTTATCAATGTGGACTGCAAAATATATGCCAAGATCCTTGCCACCAGGCTCAACACATACCTTCCATCCCTTATACACTGCGCACAAGTGGGATACCTGAAGAACAGGATGTCCCAAGACAATACAAGATTGCTGTGCCACGTAATCAACCACGCGGCCAAAAGCAACAACGCGGCGGTCATGATCGCCCTTGATGCGGAAAAAGCTTTCGACAGAGTGTCATGGCCCTACTTAGACCAATGTATGCAAAAATTCGGTCTGGGCCAACAATACAGGAAGATGGTAATGGCACTGTACAATGAACCCAAAGCCCGCGTGGTTGTGAATGGAGGCACATCGGAGCTACTAGATCTCAAAAGAGGGATGAGGCAGGGATGCCCGCTATCCCCAGCCCTCTTCCTACTAGCGATTGAACCCCTACTGAGCATGATCCGCTCAAACCCTGACATTAGAGGCATACCTATAGAGGGTAAATCCTTCAAGCTAGCTGCGTATGCGGACGATGTCCTCATTGTAACAGAAGACCCTGAGAGTTCCATTAAAGCACTAATGGAGACCATAGATCAGTATGCGCAAGCATCGGGATACAAACTTAACAGAGAGAAATCTGAATGCAAACCACTGAATATACACACTAACAAGACAGTACTGGGGACCTCTAACGTGGCAGAAAAAAGCCATTAAGTACCTGGGCCTCCTGTTCGAGAGAGACTTGCGGACCACAGTAGACCAGAACGAACAAGCAATCTTACACAAAATAAGGGAGAAACTAGAGGGATGGTCACCAAGATTTACAACATGGTGGGGAAGGGTGGAGACCATCAAAATGATGGTCACCCCTATGATCAACTACACGCTCAACATGCTACCAATAACCAACACACCTGACTTCCACAAGAAACTGGACAAACTACTAAACACATTTCTATGGAGAGGGAAGAAACCTAGAATAAGCCTTCAGAAACTCAGACTCCCCAAGGCTCTGGGAGGTCTGAACATAACGAACTTTAGAACTTTCCAAACAGCCTGCTTGGCAGCACAGGGTCTACACTGGATATCACCAAAGAACGATTACACCCCGGCCTGGCTCTCACTAGAGCGGAGACTACTAGGAGGAATGGAACCCGTGGCACTACTCACAGCGACAAAACACCACGCGATTAAACAGAACGCAATCCTCAGGAACACACGACTGGCCCTACTAAAATTAGACAAATTACTAGACATCAGCGTCAGACAAACTCAGCTAGAGTCGCTATGGCACAACCCCAGAATTAAGTACAGGAATAGAACACTGGATATGCACACCTGGTACAGGCAAGGCATAACAACGGTTAGCCAGCTACAGGAGACTGGGAATCAGGCATCGTTTGACAAACTTAGACAACAATACAATTTCGACAACATAGAGCTCTATAACTTCCTTAAAATAAGAGTGGCAATCGCCAAAGCCAACATAAAAACGCTCACCCCATCAATAACACACTACGCTAACAGCCTGAACATCACAGGACACCAGGTAGCGCACATATATAGAGCCATGACCCCCAAAAAGTCCAAAATGAATAACAGAACTTTAATCCAATGGGAAGAAGCTGAAATAAAAAAAAATTAAAAAAAAAGAGAAAAGGTCCGAGAATTGATCCCTGAGGCACTCCAGCGAGGATAGGGCGCTTTGATGAGCATTCCTCCCGTACCGTCACGTGGAAGGTCCGTCCTAACAAGCAGTTAGAGAGCAATTTAACCAGGTAGCTTGGGAACTTGAGTTTGATGAGTTTGTAAATCAGTCCCTTGTGCCATACTCGGTCGAAGGCTTTGGCTACATCCAGGAAGACTACTCCTGTGGACTTGTGGATGTTGAATCCATGGCTGATGATGCCCACAACTCTGAGAAGTTGGTGATTTGTTGAGTGGTCTTTCCGGAACCCAAACTGTTCTTTGGAGAGGAGGTTTTCACTTGAGGCAAAGTCCGTGAGGCGAGCCAGGATAACTTTTTTTAAGAGCTTTGATAGGCCCGATAGCAGACTTATTGGTCGGTAGTTTGCCGGGTCTCGTAGTGGTATTCCAGCTTCAGGGAAAACAATGACTCTTGCCTCTTTCCAGGCTTTGGGGAAGTACTGCTGCTGCATACACGCATTGAATATCTCTGTAAGTTGATCCACTGCAGCATCTGGGAGCATCTTGATGGCTTGGTTTGTTATTCCATCCTTTCCTGGAGCCTTGCCATTTTTTAGTTTCTTTATTAGGGCTTGGACTTCACCTGTTGAGCATTCCTCAATGGTTGAAGCATCGGTTTCTGGCGGGTGTTCCAGGTGGTGCTTTGTGACCTCTTGTTCGACTTCTGCCGCCATTTTGCTTGCCTGGTTGGGCCTGAATGATGCCTCCAGTGTCTCGGCGAGGACCTCAGCCTTGTCCCTGTTGCTGCATGGCAGGTGTGTCTTTCCTTGTATGGGTGGGTTTGGTTCTTTCTTTCCAGTCAAGCGTCGGGTCATTCTCCATAGAGAGTTGTCAGAGTCCATTAGGTTGGCTGTTGCTGCTTCCCATTTCTCACCTCTGTGCTGGCTTATTTGCGTCTTCAGCTGTTTTGTCAGTTTGTTGTATCTTTTCAGCAGATCAGGGGTGCGGTACTTTTGCCACTCTCTCCGGGCTTTGTTTTTGACAGCTATCGACTTCTTGATGCCATTCGGGAGGTCGTAGATGGAGCAGCGTTTGGGATCTTGCCTGGGGATGCTGAGTTCGATAGCAGTATGGACTGCAGCTGTGAAGTTGTGAACCGCCTGATCAATTTCTTCAATGCAGCGTATGGGGCCAGTGTCTACTCCAGGCTTCTCTTGTAGAGACTCCAGTCCGCCTTCTTGTAATTGTGCCTGGTGCCCTGTTGTTGGTTTTCAATCACATCTCCAACTGTGATCAATACTGGGTTGTGATCAGATGTCAGCGCTGTCAAAGTCTCAAGCTCCATAGATTGTGAAAGGTTCTTCATGACTACTATGTCCAGGACATCGGGTTTGTACCGTGCAGCACCCGGGTAGTGTGTTGGGCAAGTTGGGCCTGCCACTACAAAGTCCTTCTTCCTGGAGTGGGCAAGTAGAGCGTGTCTTTTCGTGTTTGCAGTGCGAGATTTCCAGCACTGGTGCTTGGCATTAAGGTCTCCTCCAATTAGTGTTGGTATGTTGGGATCTAGTAAGCCATCCAGGTCTTTTGGGTGTAGCTTGTCTGGGGGTGAATAGGCAGCAATCAACCGTAGAGGGCCTGCTGGTGTCTGGATCTGTATGCCAGTTGCTTCAATGCTCCCCACTGGTGGTAGTACAATCTCGTGGTGCTTCACTTTTGTGCTGACAATGACTACTGTTCCTCCGCCCTTGGCTCCATTGGGGCGATCTGTGCGGTACACCCAGTGGTTTGCTAGGTTAAGCTTCTGGCTTCCTTGGAAATGAGTCTCAGAGATAAGCGCAACACTCACATCCTTAGTTTCCATCAGGTGTAGGAGTTCATCTGTTTTCTTCTGAATGCTGTTAGCATTCCACATCACGAAGAGAGAGTTTCTTTTAGTTTTTGCTGCCATGGGAGTTGCTTTCTTCACCTGGGAAAAGTCTGGCGATGATATTCGCCACCATTGCCACCACAGGGTGGATGTCCAAGTCTGCGACTACTTTTGCAACCTTCACAATGAGTTCCTGCCAGTTGATGGTTGAGCCCATTCCACAGGATGGTCCCGGTGTGGTTGTTGGAGGTGGGCTGGCTTGCTTAGGTGCCGTGACGTCCGCGTATGTCCTTCCATCCACGTGTGCATCACTACTGCTGTCGTTTGTATTGGGGGTTGGGATCCTGTGTGCCAATATAGGTCTGCGGTTGTAGGACTTACTTTGATGCTGGTCTGTTGCTGATGATTGTTGGGAGGACCTTTGTGGTTGTGGGGGTGGCTTGCGTTGTTCTACCTTCTTTGCATTCTGTAGGTAGGGACAGCCGCTATAGCTCGCTGGGTGGGGTCCTGCGCAGTTGGCACACTTTGCTGGTTCGGTTTCCCGGTTCCTTGTGCATTGGTTAGAGGTGTGTTCGCATCCACAGCGTACACACTTTGGCTTCTGTTGGCAGAAAGCAGAAGTGTGCCCCAAGCGTTGGCAGTTGTAGCACATGACTGGTCCTCGTTTCCCTCTAGGTGCTTCTGTGGTTATGATGCAGCTGCAGAGCCGTGTGACTGCTGAGAGGTCTGCTGGCTTCCCATTCTGGCTTGGGTACAGGGTTACAACAAAGAGGGGAAATTTCTTGTTCTTGTCAGCTGGAGAGGCAATCTGTGCGACATTTTTGACTGGGAGACCAAGATCAGCTAAGTCCCCTGCGATGTGCTCAAGTGATGCATTTTCTGGGAGCCCCCGTATTACAAATCGCTGAGCTTTTGCCGTGGTTATTGAAAAGGTATGGTACTCCATTTTCTGTTCTGTAAGTATGGTGGTCACACTCCTGTAGTCATCTGGGGTGGTGAGCATAATCTTTGCGTGGTCTTGCCTGGGCTTGATTGTGTAGGCGGAGTTGCAATGTTCATCCAGTAGTTCCACATGAATGGATAATATTGGCCAGACCTATGTCAAGGGAGCCATTCGGCCAGAGGTTAAAATCACCCAGAATTAATACTCTCCGGTGAGTAGCCGTCATATTGCAGCTAGCAAGTCAAGTGTTTTCAAGCTGAGTGTCCCTAGAGAGATGGCAACACAGCAACAGCATTTGAGGAGCAAGGCTACTGTAAACAAGCACGGTAGGCTTTCACTTTTGTCCAGAAATAAAAACGAGAAAGGTGCAGAGAACACCGAACAAAACACGGCTTCCCCGCTAAATGGATGCAAAAAAAACAAGCTCTCTGCATTGCTGGTGCGGGGGAGCGAGAGCGCATTCCTTCGAAGTCTGATGGGGGGGGGGGGGGAGAGGCTTGGGAGCGGATTCCTTTGAAGTCTGATGCCGAGGCTCAGACAAATGGTGGTGTGCGAGCGGCTTCCTTTGAAGTCTGATCCCGAGGCCGATGGTGTTTGATGTGCACGCGCCTGCCTCAAACGCCTGCCTCACATGAACTGTACGCGATCCGCAGCTAGGTAGACTTTCGGACTGCTTACTATAATCTCGCCTATTCAATCCCTAACGGAGCTGAATAGTGGAGACCTAAAAATGACTCGGGAGAATGTATTCCCACCATTGACTACTATTGAAGGAGAGGTAGTTTCAGGCAGGAGACAGCCAAAATAAATCAATTTTTGGCTCAAACAATAGGGAGTCTCCCGCCTGAATTGGGTTTATTTGCATGTATGCTTAGAAACTTGGGTCCCGTTTGCTCTGTGAAGGTACTAAATTGAAAGCATGAACCGTCTTATGAGCTATATGCGCCTTGGTGAACTTTGAGTATTTATGTTTAAACCTAATACCATTAAAAAAGAGATTTCTACAATTATTTATAAAAAAAATAAACAACACGAACAGACTCTTTAGGTGCATAGCTAGGAAGTGGGCGTAAGGCAGCGGAGCATAAAGCCAAAACAATGCAATAATGGAACCAAATAAAGTAAAATAATTTTTGAGACAGCCTTTACGGTGTGCGAGGCTTTTAAAACACCCAACGTCCCGGTTTCAATCACTCTCTTTCCTCTCTAGCCCTCCTCCCTCTGTCTTTCATTGGCCTTTTAAGTGACGCAGAGCGTTCTGATTAGTTAAGAGTACATTTCGCGTCAGGGATCGTCTCTTCTTTACCTCATGCGTAACCCTGCTCTGATTGGAGAAGCGGCTAGCCAAAGAACGCCCTCATAAAGGAAGCGCAAGACAAAGGCCTCAGAAAGTCGCATTCTGATTGGGGTTAGGGCTGTCCTTCTCATCTGACTGACGGTGCAAGGCAACGTTCAATTGGCAATTTGTGTGTAAAAGGGTGTGGCTAGGGATGGGCGACGGCTCGGCTGGGAAGGGCCGTGTGTGATCTCGTAGGCGAGGTCGAGAGATGGTCTGGGTGAGGAGGACAGAGCGGCCTGTGTGGCCGGTGGGGAATGTGTGATTAGGTACGAAGTGCCTGAAACATAAAGTGACTCCGCGCCAGAGAAGCGCGCCCAGTTTCGAACCATTAACCCTCGTCGCTTGCAGCAATGGAAGAGACAGTCTACGGTAAGAAGGCGTCCATAGGGCTGGGTTCGGTGGGGGAGGGGGGCTGTCTGCTGTCGCTCCATTATTCCAGGTCGCTGTAGGGGGAGGGATTCCCCTTACATTATGTGGTCTGTTGTTGCTAAGTGACCTGGATTAGCACAAGCTGAGGTTTAGAAGGCATGCTTCGGGCCGGGGTGGGGCCTCAGAAGCCTATGTGGGTTTACTGTAGCCTGTGTGCAGTTACAGGAATATAGTGCACGGTGATCGCTTATACATGCATATAATTTTGCTTGGACTGAGGTCCTTTCCATTTCAAAATATATAATTGACGTTGAATGCAAGCAGCTGTGTTCTGCAACAAGCTGCGGAGACAGCAGAAACGCATCCGTCCATCTGCTCAATTCCAGGGCTAGGAGATCGGGGGGGGGGGGGGGGCAGTTAAAGGGATATAACCGACTGCTGAGAATGCAAACCAGTAACTCTTGGTTGAGTTTGGGAGATGCAGTATAGAGGTGGCCGTTAAAGATGACGTTAGATGTTCTCCAATTTGAAATGGTTATCTCTTCGTACAGAAGTGATTACGCGATGGCTTGAGTGAGGGTTCCTGAACTTGGACGTTACTTTATTTCATATATCACATGTTTACATGTTGGAATATAGTATGTGGGCACATGTAAAACTCCCATTGTCCTCGTACAAGCCTTTCGAATGGGTTCTTCCCCTGCTGCGATGTTAAGGGGAATATATCAGACAGACGAAGATTTTGCAACTTAGTAATAAAACTGAGCGCTGTTATAATTCTCTGGTTGTCATGTGCCTAATATGTTGTTTATTGTAATCTTGCTCAGTGCCCGCAAGTCCTGCGCTGTAGGTGGAAGAGCGATAGCCAGTCTGTGTTTTATAAAGATGCTCGAGCCTCTGTTTACTGTGTGGAGCACTGAGCCTGTGACAGACGGCCTCACTCCGTTGAAGTTGCTTGTTTAACGTTGAACGTTGTGAAGGCAGCCTTTGTTTTGCTGTAGATGCCTTTGCTCCGGTGCTTCGCTGTGGATAAAACCTCGTGCTGTTACTACACGGAGAGTGCTTTGCTGGAGAGTGCGGACTGTCTCACAGCCTAAGTTTTGATGTGACAGTAGACACTGTCTGATGGGCAGCTTGGGTTTCACTATAGAACCAATGCTTGTCTATAGAGTAGCCTGGGATTCACTATTGAAGTCTGTGTATCTAATGGGCTTCCTTGGTATTGCTGTAAGATGCTGTTAACTTGTGTTATGTTCGTAGAACGCCGAGTGATGACAGTTTGGAATGGACTATTCCGATGGGGAGGTTGGTCAAGACTGATTTGCATATGACTGGGTTTAAACTGTACTGTAATGGCATGAGGAGCAAAGACACGACGGATTTAGGCCCAGATCTCTGTATTGGGGTGAATGTTTGACAGTGTTAAGCATTCTGTCCATCAATTGTTCTTTTTGCAATTATAACTGTAGAGGTGTCTGAATGTATGTGTATTGATTTGCTTAGTCACAGAATGTGTGTTCAACCAATCAGTGAATTCTGAAAAGCCTTTGATATTCCATTCTAATATGACATTGTGCATGTGAAAGTTGACTTACCATTTGGCCCCTATTATAGCTCTCCTCACGAAATCTTGCTCCAGACATGTTCTTTGGCTATTGTAAAGCTTCGATGTTTTATATGAATTATACACTTTTCTGTTATGAACTCTATGATCGATCTCTCTATTTGTATATGCATGTAATGCTTGACAAAAAGCTCTAATATCCCGATTGCTCAGGTTCACACTGAGCAAAACTATAAATTAATTGTCAAGCAGCTAGGACTCCACTGTAGATTGCTGAATGTCTGATGGGAAGCCTAGGCTTAACTACATAAGGTCCCTTGTTCCTTCTGCTTTCTGGGTGGAACTGAAGAGACATTCATAATGGGAGAACAAGTTATAGACCGAGGAAAGGTGAGGTTCAGAAGTAGAATTTGTTATAGGTGAAGGGGGTCGCCCTCTGCACATAACCCGACTATGGTGCAGAGTTTTAACATGTTGAGTGAGAAAGGGTTCAAGTTCAGAGGAGGAAAACCACATTACGTTCCATCGGCATAGACTGAGCAAGGAATGTCTAAAGTAGGCGACAAAGTGTACTGTTCGTGCTGGAATTTCAGGATATCCTTAGGATGAATTTATCAACATTTAATTATAATAGAGTTCATTTTCATTGCGCTTATCTTGAAAATATGGCATATATTGGAATAATGCTGGACACCTGTGGTCAAGGTGAACATTGATGTTGGAGGTATGGAATTCTTACGATGTACTGTTTGGGGCTAAGGACAGCACCTTTTGATGTTTTTTGTCCACTGGACAATTGGGCCTCCATTTCCCTGAAGCATAAACCCTTTTGCTCTCGGTTTACTGTACCACAGTATGTATTTGTGAAAAGGAATTGACTACTCAGTAATGATTTGTATCCATTTGCATAAGTTTTTTAAGTATGCACATATTTTGATTCAGCGAAGCTTTTTATTAGGGTGAGTGCACAATGGAAATGGTTTGAGTTCAGCCTGCATTTCTAACAGTAGTTTCAGCATGGAAACATGGTTGCAAAATGTAAGAATTTGAGGCTTCTAATTATGATCTCCGATTGTATGTGGATAATTGCAGAAGTCTAACAGCAAGACTGGTGATTGTTTGCTTTCAAAATGTAATGTGTAGCTTGAAAAAAAGGTTGTGCCAAACTACTATGCAATGTTAACCATTTCTCCGAGGCATCATTTAGTAAAAACATCTTATATACACGTAAATATTTAAAATAATAATGAACAGAGAGTCAGTATAAAACTAATATGGACAATATGAAAAAATGTTCTTGAATTGATGTAGTTAAACGACTTTTTATTTATGCATGACAAAATATGCTTGCTCATATTTTGCTAAAATCTGATGAGCGATTACAAATTTACTTTCATCAGCCTCCCTCCCCGTAAAAGTTTTACTGTTGAATTTTTCAGGAGTACATTTTGCAGTATTGGGCGTTTTGGGGAGTTCTGACAACTTTTGGGCCCAGTGCCACTGCACCTGCTGCACCATTTAAATTATGACCCGGTTGCCTGCAAAATAAGTGCACTTGCGACTCACTGCTTAGTAGTCAAATATAGCAATATTTGCTGTTTTAGTGAAGTTATGCCAACTTTTGGCCCCAGTGCCACTGCACCTGCTGCACCATTTAAATCACGTCCCGTTCATATGCAAGATAACTGCAATTGTGACTGCCTGTTTAGTAGTAAAATAAGGTGTTTAGAGGAGTTCCGACAACTTTTTAGCCCGGTGTCACTGCACCTGCTGCTCCATTCAAACAAGCATTGGAAATGCAATAGGTCTCGCATTAGAAAAGTTGGAGTTATTGGTATTGTAAATGACATATGTTATTTATTTGTTGGTTTTTAAAATTGCTAAATTGATGGCTTTGTCATTTACAATGCCAATAGTTATAACTTTTGCGAATGTGACACCTATAGCATTTGGAATGCAACATATTTTGTATTTACGTGACTTAGATGGCAGCTCTTGTCGTTAGGCCACATCTCTAGAGAGCAGGAGAGTGCAGCAGGGGAGAGAAGCACAGCAATGCAATAGGTCTTGCATTAGGAAAGTTTGAGCTATTGGTATTGTAAAGGACACATTTTTTATTTATGTGCTTGTTTTGAAAATAGCGAATTAATAGCTTTGTTATTTACAATGCCAATAGTTTTATCTTTTGCAAATGTGACACCTATTGTAACACAATATGTGTTGTGAGGGTGAGGGGTTGAGGGTGAGGTGTTGAGGGTGAGTGAGGGTGAGGTGTTGAGGGTGAGTGAGGCTGAGTGAGGGTGAGGGGTTGAGGGGGAGGGGTCGAGGGTGAGGGGTTGAGGGTGAGGGAGGGTGAGGGGTTGAGGGTGAGGGAGGATGAGGGGTTGAGGGTGAGGGAGGATGAGGGGTTGAGGGTGAGTGAGGGTGAGGGGTTGAGGGTGAGGGTGAGTGAGGGTGAGGGGTTGAGAGTGGGTGAGGTGTTGAGGGTGGGTGAGGGTGAGGCTGAGGGGTTGAGGGTGAGTGAGGGTGAGTGAGGGGTTGAGGGTGAGGGGTTGAGGGTGAGGGGTTGAGGGTGAGTGAGGGTGAGTGAGGGTGAGGGTGGGTGAGGGTGAGTGAGGGTGAGTGAGGTTGAGGGTGAGTGAGGGTGAGGGGTTGAGGGTGAGTGAGGGTGAGGGATTGAGGGTGAGGGGTTGAGGGTGAGTGAGGGTGAATGAGGGTGAGGTGTTGAGGGGATGAGGGTGAGTGAGGATGAGGGTGAGTGAGGATGAGGGTGAGTGAGGATGAGGGTGAGTGAGGATGAGGGTGAGTGAGGATGAGGGTGAGTGAGGATGAGGGTGAGTGAGGATGAGGGTGAGTGGGGTTGAGGGTGAGTGAGGGGTTGAGGGTGAGTGAGGGGTTGAGGGTGGGTGAGGTTGAGTGAGGGCGAGTGAGGGCGAGTGAGGGCGAGGGGTTGAGGGCGAGTGAGGGTGAGGGGTTGAGGGTGAGGGGTTGAGGGTGAGGGGTTGAGGGTGAGGGGTTGAGGGTGAGGGGTTGAGGGTGAGGGGTTGAGGGTGAGGGGTTGAGGGTGAGGGGTTGAGGGTGAGGGGTTGAGGGTGAGGGATTGAGGGTGAGTGAGGGTGAGGGTGTGTGAGGGTGAGTGAGGGTGAGGGTGAGTGAGGGTGAGGTGTTGAGGGTGAGTGAGGGTGAGGGTGAGTGAGGATGAGGGAGGATGAGGGTGAGTGAGGATGAGGGTGAGTGAGGATGAGGGTGAGTGAGGATGAGGGTGAGTGAGGATGAGGGTGAGTGAGGATGAGGGTGAGTGAGGATGAGGGTGAGTGAGGATGAGGGGTTGAGGGTGGGTGAGGGTGAGTGAGGGTGGGTGAGGGTGAGTGAATGTGAGTGAGGGTGAATGTGAGTGAGGGTGAGGATGAGGGGTTGAGGGTGAGGGGTTGAGGGTGAGGGAGTGAGGGTGAGGGAGTGAGGGTGAGGGGTTGAGGGTGAGTGAGGGTGAGGGTGAGGGGTTGAGGGTGAGTGAGGATGAGGGTGAGTGAGGATGAGGGGTTGAGGGTGGGTGAGGTTGAGTGAGGTTGAGTGAGGGTGAGTGAGGGTGAGGGTGAGTGAGGGTGAGTGTGAGTGAGGGTGAGTGTGAGTGAGGATGAGGGGTTGAGGGTGAGGGGTTGAGGGTGAGTGAGGGTGAGGGGTTGAGGGTGGGTGAGGGTGAGTTAGGGTGAGGGGTTGAGGGTGGGTGAGGTGTTGAGGGTGAGTGAGGGTGAGTTAGAGTGAGGGTGAGTGAGGGGTTGAGGGTGAAGTGTTGAGGGTGAGTGAGGGTGAGGCATTGAGGGTGAGGTAGTGAGGGTGAGGGTGAGTGAGGGCGAGTGAGGGCGAGTGAAGGTGAGTGAAGGTGTGGGTGAGGGGTTGAGGGTGAGTGAGGGGGTTGAGGGTGAGTGAGGGTGAGGGGTTGAGGGTGAGTGAGGGTGAGGGTGAGTGAGGGTGAGGAGTGAGGGTGAGGGTGAGTGAGGGTGAGTGAGGGTGAGGGGTTGAGGGTGGGTGAGGTTGAGTGAGGGTGAGTGAGTAAGGGTGAGTGAGTGAGGGTGAGTGAGTGAGGGCGTGTGAGGGTGAGTGAGGGTGAGTGAGTGAGGGCGTGTGAGGGTGAGAGGGTGAGTGATGGTGTGGGTGAGGGGTTGAGGGTGAGGTATTGAGGGTGAGGGGTTGAGGTTGGGTGAGGGGTTGAGGGATTGAGGGTGAGTTAGGGTGATGGGTTGAGGGTGGGTGAGGGTGAGTGAGGGTGAGGTGTTGAGGGTGAGTGAGGGTGAGGTGTTGAGGGTGAGTTAGAGTGAGGGTGAGTTAGAGTGAGGGTGAGTGAGGGGTTGAGGGTGAGGTGTTGAGGGTGAGTGAGGGTGAGGCAGTGAGGGTGAGGTGTTGAGGGTGAGTGAGGGTGAGGGGTTGAGGGTGAGTGAGGGTGAGGGTGAGTGAGGGTGAGGTATTGAGGGTGAGGGGTTGAGGGGTTGAGGGTGAGTGAGGGTGAGGGGTTGAGGGTGAGTGAGGCTGAGGGGTTGAGTGAGGGTGAGGGGTTGAGGGTGAGTGAGGGTGAGGGGTTGAGGGTGAGTGAGGGTGAGGATGAGGGGTTTAGGGTGAGTGAGGTTGAGGGCGAGTGAGGGCGAGTGAGGGCGAGTGAGGGCGAGTGATGGTGTGGGTGAGGGGTTGAGGGTGAGTGAGGGTGAGGGGGTTGAGGGTGACTGAGGGTGAGGGGTTGAGGGTGAGGGATTGAGGGTGAGGGGTTGAGGGTGAGGGGTTGAGGGTGAGTGAGGGGTTGAGGGTGAGTGAGGGTGAGGGGTTGAGGGTGAGTGAGGGGTTGAGGGTGAGTGAGGGTGAGGGTGAGTGAGGGTGAGTGAGGGTGAGTGATGGTGTGGGTGAGGGGTTGAGGGTGAGGGGTTGAGGGTGAGTGAGGATGAGGGGTTGAGGGTGGGTGAGGGTGAGTGAGGGTGAGGGTGAGTGAGGGTGAGTGAGGGTGAGTGATGGTGTGGGTGAGGGGTTGAGGGTGAGGGGTTGAGGGTGAGTGAGGCTGAGGGGTTGAGTGAGGGTGAGGGTGAGTGAGGGTGAGGTATTGAGGGTGAGGGGTTGAGGTTGAGTGAGGGTGAGGGGTTGAGGGTGAGGGGTTGAGGGAGGGTGAGGGTGAGTGAGGATGAGGGGTTGAGGGTGAGTGAGGTTGAGGGTGAGTGAGGTTGAGGGTGAGTGAGGGTGAGGGTGAGTGAGGGGTTGAGGGTGAGTGAGGGGTTGAGGGAGGGTGAGGGGTTGAGGGTGAGGGGTTGAGGGTGAGTGAGGGGTTGAGGGTGAGTGAGGGGTTGAGGGTGAGTGAGGGGTTGAGGGAGGGTGAGGGGTTGAGGGTGAGGGGGTGAGGGTGAGTGAGGGGGTGAGGGTGAGTGAGGGGTTGAGGGTGAGGGGTTGAGGGTGAGGGGTTGAGGGTGAGGGGTTGAGGGTGAGGGGTTGAGGGTGAGGGGTTGAGGGTGAGGGTGAGGGGTTGAGGGTGAGGGGTTGAGGGTGAGGGTGAGTGAGGGTGAGGGTGAGTGAGGGTGAGGGTGAGAGTGGGTGAGAGTGAGGGGTTGAGGGTGAGTGAGGGTGAGGTGTTGAGGGTGAGTGAGGGTGAGGTGTTGAGGGTGAGGGTGAGGGTGAGTGAGGGTGAGGGGTTGAGGGGCTGAGGGTGAGTGAGGGTGAGGGGTTGAGGGTGAGTGAGGGTGAGGGGTTGAGGGTGATAGAGGATGAGTGAGAGTGAGGGTGAGTGAGGGGTTGAGGGTGAGGGGTTGAGGGTGAGTGAGGGGTTGAGGGTGAGTGAGGGTGAGTGAGGATGAGGGGTTGAGGGTGGGTGAGGGTGAGTGAGGTTGAGGGTGAGTGAGGGCGAGTGAGGGTGAGTGATGGTGTGGGTGAGGGGTTGAGGGTGAGTGAGGGTGAGGGGTTGAGGGTGAGTGAGGCTGAGGGGTTGAGGTTGAGTGAGGGGGTTGAGGGTGAGTGAGGGTGAGGGGTTGAGGGTGAGTGAGGGTGAGGAGTGAGGGTGAGTGAAGGTGTGGGTGAGGGGTTGAGGGTGAGTGAGGGGGTTGAGGGTGAGTGAGGGTGAGGGGTTGAGGGTGAGTGAGGGTGAGGGTGAGTGAGGGTGAGGGTGAGTGAGGGTGAGGGTGAGTGAGGGTGAGGGTGAGTGAGGGTGAGGGGTTGAGGGTGGGTGAGGTTGAGTGAGGTTGAGTGAGGGTGAGTGAGGGTGAGTGAGTGAGGGTGAGTGAGTGAGGGTGAGTGAGTGAGGGCGTGTGAGGGTGAGTGAGTGAGGGTGAGTGAGTGAGGGCGTGTGAGGGTGAGTGAGGGTGAGTGATGGTGTGGGTGAGGGGTTGAGGGTGAGGTATTGAGGGTGAGGGGTTGAGGTTGGGTGAGGGGTTGAGGGATTGAGGGGGAGTTAGGGTGATGGGTTGAGGGTGAGTGAGGGTGAGGTGTTGAGGGTGAGTGAGGGTGAGGTGTTGAGGGTGAGTGAGGGTGAGTTAGAGTGAGGGTGAGTGAGGGGTTGAGGGTGAGGTGTTGAGGGTGAGTGAGGGTGAGGCCGTGAGGGTGAGGTGTTGAGGGTGAGTGAGGGTGAGGGGTTGAGGGTGAGTGAGGGTGAGTGTGAGTGAGGGTGAGGTATTGAGGGTGAGGGGTTGAGGGGTTGAGGGTGAGTGAGGGTGAGGGGTTGAGGGTGAGTGAGGCTGAGGGGTTGAGTGAGGGTGAGGGGTTGAGGGTGAGTGAGGGTGAGGGGTTGAGGGTGAGTGAGGGTGAGGATGAGGGGTTTAGGGTGAGTGAGGTTGAGGGCGAGTGAGGGCGAGTGAGGGCGAGTGAGGGTGAGTGATGGTGTGGGTGAGGGGTTGAGGGTGACTGAGGGTGAGGGGTTGAGGGTGACTGAGGGTGAGGGATTGAGGGTGAGGGGTTGAGGGTGAGTGAGGGGTTGAGGGTGAGTGAGGGTGAGGGGTTGAGGGTGAGTGAGGGGTTGAGGGTGAGTGAGGGTGAGTGATGGTGTGGGTGAGGGGTTGAGGGTGAGGGGTTGAGGGTGAGTGAGGCTGAGGGGTTGAGTGAGGGTGAGGGTGAGTGAGGGTGAGGTATTGAGGGTGAGGGGTTGAGGTTGAGTGAGGGTGAGTGAGGGTGAGGGGTTGAGGGTGAGTGAGGGTGAGGGGTTGAGGGAGGGTGAGGGTGAGTGAGGATGAGGGGTTGAGGGTGGGTGAGGGTGGGTGAGGGTGAGTGAGGGGTTGAGGGTGAGTGAGGGGTTGAGGGAGGGTGAGGGGTTGAGGGTGAGGGGTTGAGGGTGAGGGGTTGAGGGTGAGGGGTTGAGGGTGAGGGGTTGAGGGTGAGGGGTTGAGGGTGAGGGGTTGAGGGTGAGTGAGGGTGAGAGTGAGTGAGGGGTTGAGGGTGAGTGAGGGGTTGAGGGAGGGTGAGGGGTTGAGGGTGAGGGGTTGAGGGTGAGGGGTTGAGGGTGAGGGGTTGAGGGTGAGGGGTTGAGGGTGAGGGTGAGGGTGAGGGTGAGTGAGGGTGAGGGTGAGGGGTTGAGGGGCTGAGGGGGAGTGAGGTTGAGGGTGAGTGAGGGTGAGGGGTTGAGGGTGATAGAGGATGAGTGAGAGTGAGGGTGAGTGAGGGGTTGAGGGTGAGGGGTTGAGGGTGAGTGAGGGGTTGAGGGTGAGTGAGGGTGAGTGAGGATGAGGGGTTGAGGGTGGGTGAGGGTGAGTGAGGTTGAGGGTGAGTGAGGGCGAGTGAGGGTGAGTGATGGTGGGGTTGAGGGTGAGTGAGGGTGAGGGGTTGAGGGTGAGTGAGGGGTTGAGGGTGAGTGAGGGTGAGGGGTTGAGGGTGAGTGAGGGTGAGTGAGGATGAGGGGTTGAGGGAGGGTGAGTGAGGGTGAGTGAGGGTGAGGGTGAGTGAGGGTGAGTGTGAGTGAGGGTGAGGGGTTGAGGGTGAGGGGTTGAGGGTGAGTGAGGGTGAGGGGGTGAGGGTGAGTTAGGGTGGGTGAGTGAGGGTGAGGGGTTGAGGGTGAGTGAGAATGAGTGAGAGTGAGGGTGAGTGAGGGGTTGAGGGTGAGTGAGGGTGAGGGGTTGAGGGTGAGGGAGGGTGAGGGAGGGTGGTTGAGGGTGAGTGGTTGAGGGTGAGTGAGGGTGAGGGTGAGTGCGGGTGAGTGAGGGTGAGTGCGGGTGAGGTGTTGAGGGTGAGGGGTTGAGGGTGAGTGAGGGTGAGTGGTTGAGGGTGAGTGAGGGTGAGTGAGGGTATGTATGTATGTATGTATGTTGAGTTTGAGGGTGAGTGAGGGTGAGGGGTTGAGGGTGAGGGGTTGAGGGTGAGTGAGGGTGGGTGAGGGTGAGTGAGGGTGAGGCTTTGAGGGTGAGTGAGGGTGGGTGAGGGGTTGAGGTTGAGTGAGGGTGAGTGAGGGGTTGAGGGTGAGTGAGGGTGAGGTGTTGAGGGTGAGTGAGGGTGAGGTGTTGAGGGTGAGTGAGGGTGAGGGTGAGTGAGGGTGAGTGAGGGTGAGGGGGTGAGGGGTTGAGGGTGAGTCAGGGTGAGGGTGAGTGAGGGTGAGGTGTGAGGGTGAGGGGTTGAGGGTGAGTGAGGGGTTGAGGGTGAGTGAGGGGTTGAGGGTGAGTGAGGGTGAGGGGTTGAGGGTGATAGAGGGTGAGTGAGGGGTTGAGGGTGAGGGGTTGAGGGTGAGGGGGTGAGGGGTTGAGGGTGAGTGAGGGTGAGGTGTTGAGGGTGAGGTGTTGAGGGTGAGTGAGGGTGGGTGAGCGTGAGGGAGGGGTTGAGGGTGAGGTGTTGAGGGTGAGTGAGGGTGAGGGGTTGAGGGTGAGTGAGGGTGAGGGGTTGAGGATGAGTGAGGGTGTGACCATATCCATTCCAGACACTGATAATTAATTGGCGACAAAAGTTATTATTTGACGTGGCATATCTTAATTGCTAGGTTTTTTAATTACTAGTTGATGTTTAATTTTTGTAATAATTTTTTAAGTATGCACCTCTTAAAAAATAAATAAAATTGTTGCTTGTTATGTATTTCCATTTGTAGACCTAGAATAGTTATGGTGCATTGTATGTAGCTTTAAAAAATAAAAATGTAGACTGCTCAATGTATTTCCGTGAATAGATGCAGGTTGCCTCTTTCTGTCAAATAATATCCCTTGTTCAACTTACTATAGTGGCGCGGCATACTATGAAGCAGAGGAGGACTGACTGTCAGAGCCTTGCTCTTTCCTCTCTTGCCAACAGGGCTACTCCAGAATAAGACCACGAAAACCATAATTTGTGAAACATGGCCATTTGACTCGCAGCCCGGTCAGTGGAGGGGCTCCGCTTTCTGATCCGTAGAGGCTGATGCGCAGTCACTTTCTTGAAGAGGAAATGGGGAATAAAAACTTTACTTTTGCAGTGATGTCGATGAACCTGGCTTGATGTCACACTGCTGCATTGTGCTGATTTTCTAAGTAAAAACATGCATAGTGAGGAGCCGCTAGGTCCATTGCTTTAACAAATGGTGTCTTTGTGGCGCTGTTGGTTCATTAATCGTGCACGAATACGGGTTTGAGATGGTGGAAGAGCTGCTTATCTCTTATGGAGATAGATTATCTGGGGGGAGGAAGGGCTC
The DNA here is from genome assembly GCF_964263255.1 of Lissotriton vulgaris. Classification (NCBI taxonomy): domain Eukaryota; kingdom Metazoa; phylum Chordata; class Amphibia; order Caudata; family Salamandridae; genus Lissotriton; species Lissotriton vulgaris. Next base: position 389,041,473 of record NC_141695.1, read on the forward strand.
CTAATGGGAAGTGTAGACGGGGAGAAATTGAGAAAAAAGCTGAGCAGGGAGGGTGTTATTGCGGCTATCTGTTTGCCCGAGGGGAGGAGAATTGCCGGCCTGAGGCAGAGCACACGCTGAGAAGCTTGTGGGAGGGGGGCTGGGCTGCCTTTGATCTGGTAATGCGAGGCAGGCAGGCAGGCGGCTGGTGGCATTGCGCACGCGCTTTTTAGGGCTTGCGCTTGCGCAATGACCTAAAAAGCACATGCACTTGAAGGAATTGCCAGTGGAATCGCCAGTGGTGGTTCAACACTGGATAAGCCGTAATAGAGCTTCGCCAGCGATGCGCAGAAGCGCATCAGCAGGCGAGCCCTAATCATGACCCTGTTGTCTGGAAGGTCACTGCACGTGTGGATGCCTGTTTAATTAAAATTTTAGCAATAATCTAGGTTTAATGGGGTCCCTAGAGCATTTGGCAACGGTGCCACTGCGCCTTCTCCACTATTCAAATCCAGTTACTTTTAACTTCAAAGTAACTACAATTGTGACTGCATGTTTAGCAGTCACATATACCAATATTATGTCTGTAGAGGAGATCTGATAGCTATTGGGCTCGGTTCTTTTGCACCTGCTGCACCATTCAAATCATGACCCTGTTGTCTGCAAGGTAACTGCACTTGTGGCTGGCTGTTTAGTAATAAAATATAGCATAGATCTTGTAAATTAACTTTAATTTTAATGTGCAGTGTTTTTCTCACCATTTAAAATTTGATCATAATGACTAAATAGATTAAGTTGAAAAAAAACAATCTGATAATGCCTACAAAGTGCAAAGATAGGTACTGAGATATGAATAAGAAATGCCACAAACGCTTTAAGGCTAAAATATCTCCTTTAAACAACTATGTAATAAAAAGCAAGCATACCAGCATCCTGTTAGTTGCCATCTGCCTTTTCTGTGGGAAGAGATGTTATCTTATCTTAACAGTGAATGGGGTTTAAACAGTATTAACAGCTTTAGTAGACGTATCAAAAAAGCATGCTGCCAGGAGAAGTTAGCAACAAAAAGTTCCACACACAAGTGAATGAGCACTGTAATTAGGCATTGGGAACTGAAAAGAGCCCCCTTTTGAGAAATAATAAATACAGGAGATATGCAAGCGCTGTGCATGTGAAACCGAAAAATGAAGCATCTGTTTTACATAATCAGGGGTCAGCTATCTTTGCATATTCTCTGGCTCAGATTTAGAAGTCCTAGGTTGTCCTCTATCAGCTTATTGTCCAACTCAGAATTTACTTTTAACTTTATAAGTACCAGGATGCAAAGTACACTCCAGTGATAACTATTTGACTGGTGCGCCTTCAGAACTTTTCTTCCACCACTCCCACCCCCACCCTCTATTCTGTTTTACCCTCCCATGCCTCACATGAGGCTTCGGTACTCGCCCATTGGAAATGCTTATTCCCAAGCTGTTTCCGGTGGCTGGCAAGATAGTTTAATTATCTGCTATTAAAGCGAGATTATTGCAGCCAGCAGGGATTATTTTCACAACCTAACGGACAGATTTGAGATGAGTGGGTGAGAGCTATGAAGGGCAAAGACTATTGCTAGCTGCCTAGGGATGCCACATGCCAGTATTTTACATGCACAGCTGCAATGACAATAACTGTTCACTTCTACTTCTAAATACTGACAGATTACATTTCAATCTACCGAATGCCTCTAATAAAAACACTATTTTTCCGAGACGTTGCACGCATCCTATGGAATTAGTCCGGCCACATTTCTTAGAGAATTGTACTAGCCATTTGTTTGTTTCTAGTTTTTAGGTCTCGTGGTGTTGAACCGCGCAAAAGCGCGGTCTCGCCAGAGACCTATTGTGAGCGACTCTGCTTTCCAGGAGAGGGGAGAGGAGCTGGCCACGCGCAGGGAATTGAGCGGGCCACGTGAACGCGCTTGCTGTGGCCACCTCCTGTCTCCTCTCCTGGAAAGCTGTACCACACAGCCACACCTCCCCCCTGCACGCATGCGCACACGCACGAGCGCACATGCACACATACAGAGCCCCTCTGCCGCACGCACACATACAGAGCCCCACCGCCCCCGCCGCCGCACACATACAGCTGAGACTGACTTTCCTTGTAACGAGTATTCGTGCCAGAGTTACTAGCTCCAGTCACCTTTCGGATGCATCTTGTTGTCAGGCTACCCATCGAATGGTTTTATGTTTTACTTTCTTACCTGTTCATTTAGTTATCTTGGTTTTGCCAGTACTCCTCCTTAACAGGGAAGTTTTTGCAGAAGGGAGCTGAGCTGCAGGGCTCTATTTTGTTGTTTTGCCCTCCCCATTTTTCGACGTCGTCGCGCTTGAGCCACGCCCCTGTTAGAGGTAGGCTACTTAAATATGCAAGCTGCTCGTTCGTGTCAAAGGTGCACCTAAGGACAAGCTCGTCTGCGCCTGGATCGTGCTGGGGGATAGAGCCCCTGGTTGTGAGGCCTCATCCCCATAGCAGTATTCATCCTTGGATCCTATGAAGCTAGCAACTATGCTCCCTCATGCTTGCGCTAAGTCAGGTCAATAGCCTGATGGCAACGTTGGCGTGTGATGTCTTTGGGCTTTTCAGTCTCTAACCTAAAGGTGAGTGGGCCCGTCCGAGCTTAACCTTTGGCTCTTTTCTATTACCTCAACTTTCTGTCCTTTGTGAAACGTAAGTTTGAAATGTCGTATTTTTGTTTTAGATTCTACACCAATTGCAGTTTTTGTGACAGAAACCTGGCTCCCAAGAAACTTTGAGACTGATAGTTTGTTAGCTATCCCACCATGGTCTGCAATAGCGAGAATTGATAGGCAAGCCCAACGAGATGGGTACATAGCCATCATTTTTAAGCAGTCCCTGTAATGTACTTTCTCAGAACTAACTAGAGCTAGCTGTAAGGCAGCTTTTTTTTTTCCCTTGGCCAACTCTAATAACTTCTCGATCTCCGGAATCTTGATTTATCGTCCACTGGAACCAGTCTCTAGTTTCATTGCATCACTGGCTGATGTTCTGCCCCCTCTAGCTTTGCACTACTCTAAATTTACTGTTGTAGTTAACCTCGGTATTCATTTTGAGGATACTGTGTGCCCCACATTAACTGCGCTAGTTGTGGACCTGAAAGGCCTTCAGCCACAACGATTAGTTTCCTTCAAAGCACACAGGTATGGGCATACACTCGATCCTATCTTTTCCAACCCAAGTGATTTAGTTGTTAATCTCCCAATGCCTCTTCTATGGTCTGACCATCAAGCTATTCTATGTCTGGCTCCTATGTGCACATTTCTTTATATCTCTGTCTATGGACAGAGGGTCAGGTCTTGGAAATGCTTTAAGGTTACCCCTACTAACCACCCTAAACTCGATAACTGTGTTACCATAGCTAACACCCAAATAGAAGGTTGGATATCTAGGGCATTGGACCAAATTTCACAAGCAGTTGATAGGATAGCACGTAGAACCACAGCTACTGCGCATTGGCTCAATAAGGAACTTCAAGTGCTGTGAGTGCATTAGCGTAGATATTTTTATAATACCAGCAAGGATATCTATCCCAAAGCCTTAAAACTCTACCATAGCTGTATAAGACACGTACATCATGAATTTTATGCTAGCAAACTTAAACTGGTGACAAACTCAACACGAGAAGTTTTCTCTATTGTTAAATCTATTTAGTCGATGGACCGAGTTTCCATCTCTATTCCCTCCTCGGAGGATAGATGACTGTTGCTAAACTCTTCTTGGATAAAGTAGCGTCTATCTATTCCTCTTTCCCAAAGGCTGCTGGAAATGCCCCATGTCTTATCCTGGGAAAGCAGCCTTCATTCTGGTCTCCCAACTGGTGACCAGCACCACTCAGTCCTCTAGATTCAACAAAGCCTAGGGTTAAAAACCTAGGCAATTGGTTTGATGAAAACTTTACATTCGACAGCCAAATCATGGCTTTCGTAGGCAAATGCTTTGGTGTTTTAAAATCTCTTGAGAACATTTGGAGCCTTCTGTCTGAATCTGCCCAGAAAACAGTGATCTAAGCAATGAGTATCTTTTGGCTGGGTTACTACAACAACTTCTATCTGGGAGTCTCCCGAGGCAACAGTATGGGTCTGTCTTTCTACAGAGGCGAGCACCCTGAGGAGAAGAGAAAGAGAGACAGACATGGCACACTGACAGAGAGAAGACAGACAGGACGCTGATGGAGAGAGGCAGAGAAAGACATGGGGAGACAGATCGCTGAAACAATAGACGGGTGGGAAGAGAGGGATGTGCAAATCTGGAGAAGAGATGTGTACAGACGGACCGATAGATAGGTAGATAGATCGGAGAAGCAAGAGGTGGAAAGAGCAGCACAGCGAGAGACAGATAGAAAGAGAGGAGAGTGCTGCAGATATAAAGTGACAGGCAGAATGACAGAGGCGGGATACATGGGGGTGGCAGGCAGATAGAGACTGGGAAAGGTAAGCCTCCGAGATATTAAAAGAAATACAGACGGAGAAAGACCGTTAAAGCGAGAGTAACAGAGCGATGGGCGCGCTCACAGAGACACCGGTACAGGCAGGGGTCCTTTCTGATGGATACATCACCTTGTGAATATCCCCTGCGCCAGCAACATTCGGAAACTTTTGTAGCTCTCCACGCCGACCAGGACGTAGACTACGTCACTAAGGCACGATTCCGCTCGCGACCTCGCTGGCGTCACTGGATCCATAAGAGAGCCTCGTCGGCGTGATGACGTCAGTTACCTTTTTTCCGCGCCGTCGACGCTAACGGTTTCTAGGACTCTCCGTAGCTTGTTACTTTGTGTTTCCAGTTGTATCCTGTTTTCTCTTTTTCTCTCTTCTCCAAGATGTCGTCTTGAAAATCAGGTTTTAAGCCTTGCAGAGAGTGCGGTGGACATATGTCCACAGCGGATCCACACGACGATTGTGTATGGTGTTTGTCATCGGAAGATGATGTCGAGGATTGTTCTTCCTGCAGGAAGATGAACCCGAAGGCTCTGAAAGAAAGGGAAGCCAAGCTGTTTATGGCGAAGGTTCGAGAAGAGAGGTCGGAGGACATCGAAGGCCAGGCCGAAGTTGACGTCAGGTCATGTTTCAAAGTCCAAGAATCAGAAGAAGAGGCCTGCCTCTCGGCGCCGATCGGAGGAAGCTCAGTCGTCTACCTCGAAGGATCATCGACGTCGGAAGAACTATATATCTCACTCTCCATCCCCGGTGAGAGTTGTTGCTCCAGTGGATTCACCGGCACAGTCACTGGCGCGGTCTGCAGAGCAGTCACCGGCGCTGAATCCTTCTTCTTCGGTGCATTCTTTGGTTCCGGTGGAAGATGTGCCTGTACCCGAAAGGCCATCCATTCCGGTGGATACACAGTCTGCGCCGGCAGGCCCGAATCCGGTGACTCCTATGCCTATGCATGGCGAGTACCCTCCATTTCCTGGTCCAGGGCAAGATCCGGCGCATTACCTTAAAGCAGAGGACTTCAAACTTTTGTAGGCTGAGCCCCCCCCAGCTAAATTTTGTTTTAGATGTCTGGGTCCCCCCACCACCCGACAGAAATTTCTTGAATCTGGTGCACTATATAATCTACTGCCACCCGCATATCACGAGCCATATCTGGCAACTAATGTTAAGCACAAGAAGAAGGTTTAGTAAACTGCAGGTTTGTGAGTGGGTGTGGTTAAATGACAGAGGCTTCTTTCACAGTTTAAATCTAAATTTTCCAAGATGAAATGTGCGCAAATTGTTTTTACTATGAAGCTTTGTTTTACACATATTACACATATTACACATGATTTGACATAGATTGATAATAACACCACTAACATTAATGCGATCGGTGGGCCTGTTTTTCGCCACAGAGACGGTCAATCTGTGGATGGATTTTTGCTACTGCCATCCTCGGGTTGTGCTCCACATCTAATCTTGACCGGTACTTAGTCTTTAACACTACAAGTGCTGAGACCTCAACCTCACATAAATAGGACGAGCTGAAAGGCAAGAGAGTTTTGATAGCAGTTTCTCTCAACGCTGATTGTTCTGCAGACATTTTCAGCCCAAACTCTCCCAATGAGACTTTGCTGAATTGCATCTGCAGTGCGGTCACTTTGGAGATCAATCAGTTCTTCCTGCATGCGAATCGGGAGATGGCTCCCCACCTCTGCCAGAAATGGTTGAAAGACCCAGTCATTGAAGGGATCGCTGTCCTCAGGAAAATACTTTTCTAAACTGTTCCTGAGAGACATCAGGTGATTTTTATTTTTTATTATCTCACCAACACCTGGAAGTTCATATTCAATCTCCTCAAGAGCATCTACTACATGGAAACCACTCAAACACGCCCTCTTCCACTAGTCTTCTCCATAATTCCAGCTTCTTCTTAAATGCAGTTATTCTTTTGTTCATGGTAAAAGAAGTGATTTCAGCTCCTTGCAGAGTCCGATTCAAGGAATTTAATTTCTCGACAATGTCAGCAAGGTATGCTAAAAGCAAAAGCCAGCAGCAGGGTTTGCATAGCTGTTCTGCTTTGTCAGGGACCAAACACAGAAGAAACTGCCGTACTTCATTCCTTAATTCAAAGGTGCGAGTCCGCACTTTCCCCCGGGATAACCACGCACTTCTGTATGAAACGGCAAGCCATCATGCTCCGCTCCCATTTCTGCAAATAAAATTGCAAAAAGACGAGCTCTTGTGGGATGGGTCTTAAAAAATTCACAATTTTTATGGCAGAATTAAGCACATCTTCAAGTTCACTGTCCATGTTTCGAACAGCAAGGGCTTCCCGGTGTATCATACAGTGGGTCCACAGAATATGTGGAGCCAGTTTCAACACGTTAGCTTTTAGGCCAGCCTTAGCACCACACATTGAAGGAGCACCGTCTGTACAGATTCCTACATTTTTCCCATTTTAAGCCATGGATATTCAAGAAGTCGTTGATAATGTCAAACCAATCAGAACCTGTTGCTCGCCCCTTGATTGGCCTGCAAAATAAATAATCTTCCAATAGTAGGGTTTCATAACCGTATCGAACATAAGCAATTAAGCGGGCATCCTTTGGCACATCAGTTGCTTCATCTAATTGCACATCAAACAAACTTGATTTCAACCGGGCTATGAGCTGTCCCTGGATATCTTCTGTCATGTCAGAGATGCGGCGGCAAACTTTTGTGTCTGAGATGGGTATGCTTTTGAATTTCTCTGCTGCTTTTTCTTCAAGCATTGTCCTAGCCACGTCGAGCAATGCTGGGAGAATCACTTTTTCTCCATCTACAAAGGGTCTTTTGTTTTTAGCAATGTGGTATGCTACTTGGTATGAAGCTTTTAATGCATTTGCTGGAGTATTTGCCACATGTTTCACAGCTTCTTTCTGCTGAGTTATGTCCTGCAACTTCCTGGCAAAAATATCTCTGCTCTTTCCTGCCAGACCCATGTTTCGTTTCAAAGTGACCTCATTTTTGTTGGTTTCAAGCTGTCATTAGCTAAGATCACGCCACAAACCTCACACTGCGGTCTACTTTCTCCACTAACAACAATGCATTTGAACCCAAAGTCCAAATAGGAGGCATTATATTTCCGTGTTTTTGCAGCTTTTCTCTCTCCATCTGTTTCTGTTTCAGCCTTTCGCTTGACCACTCTCCCATCTTTTGGCAGCAGGAAAAGGTCCATGTCAAATGTGTGCTTAACCTAAGATACAAAATTCCGAAGCTTCATGTTAATGAATAGTACATGGCTACAATTTTACAGCTTCATGAGGTACAAAAATTTCACAAAAATTCTTCTTTTATTATAAATGCTAAATATGGATTAAAAATAATTTTATGATAAGTGGATAAAAAGTAATTCCAGCTCATCCAGGCTTTACTTGGGTGCTTCCATAATTGCTGCAGTATGTATATGTTGAGGCTCTGCAAGTTACTTGTTCAAAGGTTCGTGAGGGCAAACTGCAGTACTGCTCCTAGCACCCACTCAAAAACAAAAGCATTCCTTCTTATTCACTTCCTCTGATGTTCCTGCTGCTTGAATAGGAGTCCTCTGCCTAGCGATCAAAAAGCGTTTTCCCTTGCAATGAAGAGAAAATGTTAAAGAAATATTACTTGCATGTTCTTAATATGTTTTGCATGAGACATCATGAAGGCTCCCCTGAGTTCAAAATCCTAGTGATTGGCAAGGGAGAGAATGACATGCCTAGAAGTTACCTGCTGCCTTATCTTAAGGGGAAATAAAGTATGCCATGATCTGCAAGTTATTAGTTTCAAGTCCTGACGGCTGGTAAGATTGCCATGATCTCCAAGTTAAGATTTTGATTTGTGGCAGGGCAACGTTTGCTTTCCATTCTTTCAAGTTTGTTAAATTGATCTTGAATGTACTTCCTTGGAGCTCCTTCACTTCAATATCTCCCATAACCAACACACTCACTCTCCTGTAAGCGACAAGTTTCCTTCACTTTTGCCTTGCCAGTATTCAAACATATGCAGTTCCTTCCTCTGCAGAGAGGCGAAGGATTGGATGAGCATATATTTGTATTTTTTTTTATGACCCACAGACCGCCGCTATGCGAAACTTGCACTACCTTTTGATTATCAAATCCAGAAGTCTTAATCATGGTTATTGAGCGGGCACATCTCTTACCGGCTCAAGAGGCTGCACATAATTTTCATGGAGTCTTGGTCTTTGCTCTTAGGCCTGTACTATATTGCAGATGAAAGGCCAGAGCAAAAAAAACACATGGGAAAAAGAATTCTACAGCATCAAAAATTGTCCATATAATGTGTGCTGCTGAATAGCATCTATAAAAGGGATAAGGAGGGCTACTAGGATAGTCTGTACCGCCACACTGTACCTTTTTAAAAATGTTGTATTCAAAATATAAAACTTTCATATGCCCAGGCTAAGACTCCATCGGTTAAGACACCACCTTGATATATTGGGAAACATGAATGTCAATAAATTACTTTAAAAAAAAAATGTTTTCACTGTTTTACATTGTGCAAACTTCTGATCACTGGACCACTTTAACCGCATCGCTGCGGCGGCTTTTCCCGCTGTGTGCGGCAATTTTCGAAAAGCCGCGTCCCGCACACGACCACCGTGGCGGATGACGAGCTGAGCTCGTCATCCGCAGCGAAGAGGTTATATGAGCACTAGTTACATTACACAGGGTCAGATTGGTTTTCGTTACTCATGGATAAATTACATTATTTCGTCCAAGATCACTTGATGGATTCAAACCCGGCTCCCCACTTAAAAAGTAAACCGCTCCGGCTATAAAACCACATCCCTCCCCTTCAATTTTATGGGGTGGAAAGTACTTGCTGTTTCCTCGCTGCCTAGCAGTTTTCAGGCAGCAATAAAAATGTCAAGATAACGCAGGTGATTAATCTTTCTGCTGAAGAGAGAGATGAAGTTTTGTCTAGTGGCATTTTTGACTCCTAATGTAGTGCAGAGTGTTAATATGCCTGCTGCAAAGAATGCACACCATGCAGATAACACAACGGTTTTGTGTAACATTTCCTATAGAATGCTTTATACACATAAGATTCATTGCCTCCGAGTAACCAGTGCTCAAAGTAATCCGGTGGTTGTCTTTAGGTTCCACCGGCACTCATTTTTGGTGGCCGTCACTTATTTTTCCCCATCGCACATTTACTTAGAGAAAGAGAGGAATAAACAAATACACAAAGGGGAAGAAAGAGGAAAAGAATAACAGAAAAAAAGTCTCAGAGGGGGAAAGCAGGAAACTGCAAAGGTGAGAAAGTTGCAGGGTGTGACTGGTAGTGGATTAAAGGCATGCCAGATTACAAAACTAACATGTACTATTGCTGGCTTTGGGCTTTTGAGCAGAGCTCTGGACACCAGCACCTATTTGGTTGGGTTTTTTACACAAATTAAGCACTGTGTATAACATATATGTGATGCAAAGTGCTCTGACACCCTATGGTTGGTATGAGTAGAAATATAAAACGAAAGCAATGCATGCACAAAATGGACTGTGGAGAGTTGAGTGACACTATGGAAGGTGGTAGTGAGGAAATCCGTGGAGATGGAGGTTATTGGGCGTGCCCAAAAATATTTTTGCATCATGCGCCCTTAACTCTAAAGCTGGCCCTGCAAGCACCTAGTGTGGTTCCTACCCATAATGCCTCAAATTCAAAGAGCACATAGAATAGTTGAGCTACTGTGCCAGTGGCTTTGAGAAAGGAAGCAGTCTCTCAAGCCTGCAGTTCTTTTGCGGAAACATAGAAAAGATGTAAATCCAAATGACATCAAATTAAATAGAGTCCTCAAAATAACATTTAAATGGCTTTTCACATTGGATAAACAATGGGAAATAGAGACTGCAAAATATAGGACTGTCTCCTCAAACAGTGCACAGTTACTGACAATGGTGGCAAGGTCTTGATCGCCAGTCCATTTTGTTGCCCTGGTTCTAGTGGCGGCTGCTGCAAATAAAAATTGGTAGGGCTAGGGCACGGGAGGGGGTGAGTTAAACACCCAAGTGAAACCAATGTAAATAACCCATATTAGATAGCAGTATAGTGGTGCAACTAGAATCAAAGCAAGAAGGCACCAGTGTCCTGAAGAAAGCAATACCCTGCGTGCGCATCACCTGCAAAACTAAAGTGAAGTTCTTCAAAAGCTTTATTATCAGCCTCTCACAAAATATTACATTTGTTCACTCCCTTCATGTGTTTGTGGTGCGAGACTCTGGTTGCATGTGTGTTTTTTCTCTGTGCTGTGTGGACAGATTCTGTGAGGATGAGGCATTCTTGCTTTGCTTCCTGAAAAAAAAACGTCTTTGCTCTTGTGTGCTTCTGTTGTCAAGTGGCTGCCTAAGAGTGAATTAGTGATTCCCTTGTGAGTGCAGGCGTTTTTGTAATAATGTAAAAATGAAAATCTCTTTGAACAGCAGAAGGCACTGTGTTCCTTGTTTTTGTTGTCTATATTTGGGCACACCGAGTTTGTTTCTCCCTTCCTCTGTTCCTACGGGCCTTGATGAAAACCCCAGAGATGTTTCTTTACAATACAGAAGTATAGGCACATCTTGCCCCATTGCAATTTTATTTAAAATAACGATGTGTGACAGTTTCATAATTTTCAACGACTGAGTGACACAAATCAAGCAAGGAAGAAGAGGGAAACATAAATATCTGAAATTGCATCCATTTGAGCAACGTGACTGCACCAGTAAAAGCACATTTTCATAGCATACCAAGTCAGTGTTACAGTTGATCATTGCTGATTTGTAAAAGAAAAGTCCATGGGCATACATGTGTGTAAGGGAGGAAGGGTGGAGATGGCAGCCAGGCAGAGTGCAGCTGCAGCATAACGGATAGCCACAGGCCCTTTCTAAATAGATGTTATTTGAACAATCTGCTGTACACGAGCGCTAGAGTTTGGAGACTATTTACTAGCTTGGGTGAGCGGACGTTTGTTCCAAGCTTCCCTTCCCTCCCCCACATCAACTTTACATGATGCACCCTACTCCAACAATAAAAAACAAGCATTTACAATGCAATGGTTTTGCCTTTGTTAAAGTTAGAGCTATTGGCATTGCTCATGACATTATTTTTATTTATGTTTTTTTTAACATAAATAAATGGCATTGTCATTTACAATGCCAATAGCTTAATCTCTCGCAAATGCCACACACAAACACCCACACAGAGCCCCCCCCACACACACACAGCCCCCCCCACACACACACCCACACAGAGCCCCCACACACACACCCACACAGAGCCCCCCACACACACAGCCACACAGAGCCCCCACACACTGCGAGCCCCCCCACACACACTGCGAGCCCCCACACACACTGCGAGCCCCCACACATTGCAGGCAACAGAGGCACGTAAACAGGGTCACAAGCAGGCAACAGAGGCACGAAAACAGGGTCACAAGCAGGCAACAGAGGCACGAGAACAGGGTCACAAGCAGGCAACAGAGTCACAAGCAGGCAACAGAGGCACGAAAACAGGGTCACAAGCAGGCGACAGAGGAATGAAAACAGGGTCACAAGATACTGTTTTATGTATGGACTGTTATGGTGTGTACCAACCCACTGGCCTATTTTTGTTTCCTACGTTTTGAACGTATCATTATTTATGTTAATCATTTCCACATTTTAGCACCAAACAGGGCTGACCAAAACAAAAATCTAAAGCATTAGGTTTTTTGAAATCTGATTTTGCTCCTGCTTTTTGCAGATCGAGCCCCAGGATTGTAATGAAAATCACCACTACAAAAATATAACAACTTGCCAATAATGAAACATAACAATCATAGCCTCTTGATTAAACGCCACGGTCATGCTTTTAGTACGAGGGCAGGTGTTTGTGAATTTCTGGCTCATGCAAGCATTGGGAAACCACCACCTCAACACCCCATCACTTCATCTTTAACAAATCCAAGACCACAAAAAATATTCTAATCATGAAAAATATATGCACTGTTCAGGCAGACATTCCATGCACTTCTAACAATAGAATATAATAAAGCCATAGAGGGAATGTGGTCATATGTAACCAAACTTCTTTTTTGAGCATAAGGAATTGGACGGCTACAGAAGAACAAAAAGTTAAAACCTGGACTATGGGTAACCTGTGGGCATTATTTTTGTTCTGTGGATGTAGTAAAGCACACACGGCTTGTATTTCTTTGTAATAAAGTAACCTATTCTCTCTAAATTGTACTAATCATGCATTATCTCCTTTCTCTCACGGTGAAGAAAATGAAATGAAAACATTTAGGAACATAACAAAATACTAAACTTGTTCACCAAGTGGATGGATTTTGAAACAATTGTGCTAATTTCATGGGCAACATCTGGAGATGGCTTTCTTTATAAGGTGTGTGTTATTTGTTGTATAGAACCATCAAAGCTAATACTCCTTCGGAATATGATATTGCATTCTGCACTATACCGCATACACCAGCCACGGTGAAACACCTATTTTTCTGTAGGCTGATTTTCTGCCTTTGATACTCTTTATTCTCCCTAGCTGTCTGCAGCGCTAAACACAAGCTGTGGACATAGGGACTAGTGCGCTATCAGGGCCATGGCTAGTGGTGAGACAAGGGACTCACAAAAGAACAAGTTGGAGATGTGCTGGAGGGTCGGTATTTGAGAGGGCTACATCTATTTCAGTTTCTTCACAGGTCACTGGGAAAAGCATCCCGGCCCTTCATAAGTTCAGCCACTAAGTCTGCCTAATGCAACCCTTTTTGACCCAATAGGCTGACCTCAGCTAATCAGTGGTCATTACCATTCACTCAACTTCTACAAAATGCTCCATTTACTGTGCACCTCATGGGAACATACTGCATGTGTTGTCAATTTGTCAGTATTCTCTGAAGTTTAGGTCTTTCTCTGTGTGCCAACTCTTCCATACCAGTCCTCAAGGGCCTGAGGCATTCTGGAATAACCAGGCAATCCTTGAATTCATTATTGCCTGTTGTGCCTGTGGTCTTGCTGGATTTCCTGTTCAGACATCTCTGTAAAGGAATACCAGATGCGAGCAGTAACGGCGTAATTATGTGGGTTGATGAAGGCTATAGATTCATATACAGGTATCATTTAAATGACGCACAGCGACTATGTGCATCAATACTCTTTATGCCACGTCATCGCTAGGCACAGTGCTAGCTGTATTAAGAGTGAGAGACGTTAATTTAGTTTGAAAGGAAAAGTGTAATGCATAGCCTTGCAGTAAACTACATTTTAAGCATATAATGGGCAGATCAGTACTGCTCCTCCACGGCTGCAGAAGACACTACTCACACAAGAAGCCATGTGGTCTGAGTGCAGCGTCCAGTCTCATTATCGAGTCAGAATTGTCGGCTTTGGTAAAGGGACTTGGGGGTGGGGGGGACGGGACGGGACTTGGGGGTGCAGGGGGCGGGACTTGGGGGTGCGGGGGGGAGACGGGACTTGGTCTGAAAGCCTGCCAGCTGTGTTCCTTCATACCTCACTCAGGAATCCTTGCCCTGGGCCAATAGAACTCACCGGACTCGTATCTCCTCCCTGGGGCCATACCTGGGGATTGGATTAACTCCTCAAACAGAGTAAGCGTTTGCCCAATACCTGCTACGCTAGTTAACTGGTCCCCCTTGGAGGTCATGGTGATTGAGGGATGTAGGGCGGCTGTGTATGGAAAAGACCACAAATAAGGAAACAGATCAAATAGGAAGGGACTTTCCCTACGTAATAGTAGGTCTTCCGTGAGGCAGCCAAAAGGGGGTGGCCCGTCCCGGCCTTTGCGGGACGGAATAGGGTTCTGGTTAAATTGGACAAAGAGGCGGGGCCGACCGGGGAAGAGTACCAGCTGCAGGTAGTAGAAGGGAATGCTGGTACTCGCAGTCCCTGGCCGCCGCACCCGCCGATTCCCCACAAGGAAAGAAGGTGATTCAATTAGTCTTGGTAGTGGGGTAAGTGTCCTCCGGTCCTCCCGCAGTCCCAGCAGCGGCAACCCTCGAGCCGTGAGTCGCACCCCAGAGTCACAAAGAAACAGTCACAAGTCAAGTGAGACTCAGGGCTCCCGTTATTTATTTATTTTTTTTTTTCCACCCCCTGAGCTGCCCGTTTTTACTGCTGCTCAAACGCGATGTTTCTTCCAGCCATAAAAAAAAAGGGGTACCTCAACTTAGCTGAGCAACTTCCGACAGCCAAACTACTCGAGCGGAGCAGCTCGCATACGTCCCTCCACACAACGTCGGAGATGTAGGGATACACCAAAAGCTTTAGGCAGCCTCAGCCTCAGGGGAGTCCAGGGAGTGGCTCATGTATTTCGCCTCTAACCGCAGCAATGCTCCATTCCGCTCAGCTCCTTCACTCCTCGCACCGCTGCTACTGCAGTTTTCTCCTCACTGCTGCCGGTTGCAAGGCAAGCAGGATACCTCAGGCAAGACCAGGGGCGGATCACAAGCTTCGCCTCCAGACACCTCCAGACGCGGCAGAACAAAGCTCCGCTTCTCCGCTGCAGCAACAGTTTCCCCTAGCGGCTGCCGATATCAAGGGATACAAAGTGCCTCAGGTGAGTTCAGAAGCAATTCACAACTTTCGGCTCCGAGAGCGGCACAGCTCCGCTCCTCTGCTCAGCAAACCGCTACTCCAGCAGTTTCTCCTCGCAGGTCTCGGTAACAAGAAAACAGATCCCGCTTAGGTACTCTCTCCTCTCGCCTATACTAAGCTCCCGGTTCACTGCTCCTCATGGCGATTAAACGGGACACGGGCAGGTCGGATTCCGGGCGGGACCGCTCTCACACACAGCGTCTCACTCGGCACACTGAATCACTAAAGTGCCACAGTCTGAAAGCCTGCCAGCTGTGTTCCTTCATAGCTCACTCAGGAATCCTTGGCCTGGGCCGACAGAACTCACCGGACTCGTATCTCCTCCCTGGGGCCATACCTGGGGATTGGAAGCGGTGTTTGTGCAGCCGGCAGAGCGCTGACAGAGTTCACTCGAAAAGTGAAAACACGAGGGTCTGATGTCAATCAGCGACATGCGAGCCCTGCGCAGGGGAAATATGCGGCGGGAACTGTACTCGGAAAGGCGCGCTTTTCATGAGGCTTTTTCGCAGAGACTTGCCTGTCTGTCAAAATAATGGACCTTCTGGTCGGTCATATCTGGTGAGTGGGATCTGAGTGACTGACGGAGGTGCTGTCAACAGTCCGCCCCTCGCGCTCCCGTCAGGTGCCCCCTGAAGCTGTATGGATTTCGCGCCCTGGGGCCCTCGCGCTTCCCCGGATCAGCCTGGCAGTGTTTTGATTGGACGCAAAGGCAGTGGAAAGACCAATGGGGAATGCCGCTGTCTGACTGAAGTTACCGGAGTGCCGTGGGAGTCCGGCTCGTTTATTATTTATTTGTGTATATTTATAAAGCTCGGACTTTACCCGAAGGTGTCAGAGCGTTGTACAATAGAGCCAGTTACATTACAAAAGAACCGTGTGAAGTGTAGGCACGAAGGAAACAAAATTAAAATGGAGGGAATAAAAATATATAGATAAGAGGTGGGAACAAGGAAGGATGTAAAACTGGGAGACAAAAAGGAAACAAGTCAGGTCCCGGGCCGGCAGCCAATCACAGCGCGGCCCGGGAATGACGTCACGGGGGTGTCCCGGGCCGGCAGCCAATCGCGGCCCGGGACAAAGGGGCGGGGCTTAAAAAAAGCACCAGAAACGCCCCCGAATCGCGTTTTCGGGAGAAAGCGCGATTGACAGCCTCTGTCTCCCAATGGCTAGCCTCCAGTTATGGAGCTAGCCAATGAGAGGCAGAGGCGGGTCATCGATCATATATAGAACTCAATAGGTTTTTTAGCGAATGCTCACTACGTGAGCATTTGCAGGCAAAACCTAAAAATACCATTTGTACATTAACAGAACCCTTTGCAAGTCTCCCAGAAGATAAAAACTCATCTGTTACTGACAGTGCTTCTGACCTTGAGGTGTCTTTAAATTACAAAATTATCAGCATGTCGTGCCCTGTTGCAAAATACTTATAATTAGTATGGGCATGTCGTGTCTCTTCCATTTTCCATCTCCCCCCAGCCTCCTCCCCTGCCCACCTCCGCCCGACAGAGAAAACTTGGGCATGTCTGTGCCTTCGATTCTCCCTCTTTCCCCCCGCCCCCCTCAGCCTGACTCTGAAAACTAGGCAGCATTGAACGGAGAATGTTTGCGCACGAGGCTACACAATAATAGGGAGAAAATAAGAGTTAGAAACTTACCTGTTGGTGGTTTCAATCTTCCGACAGCAGCAGGAGAACACCAGGACATTCGCACTAGAATTCTTCACGTTCATGAAGTCAACCGCAGATCACACAGCAGGATAACTTCAACAACGCAGGAACCAACGAAGACGGTGAAACGCAGCAAACGGCAGGAGTGAAGAAATGCCACACTACCCAAAAAGTAGATGAATTCAGGAGCTTTATGTTCCTGATTTTGCGGCACTTCCTGCCATTGGTACAGCTGTCCCCTTCATTGGTGTAACGTCAGTGGTGACGTTGCTGAGTGCTGATTGGCTGCTGTGAAGGAGTTTTCCAATCCAAAAGCCCCATATGAAAAGGGGATGAAATGCAGGAAGTAATCGTACTTTGGACGTTTAGAAACAGGTGAGATTTTCCGGCCCCACAGATTGAAGAAATCTGTCTTAATGCGATGTACGGAGTCTTTGCAAGGGCATTGTACCCCTCTGGTGCACCTTTGGGTCCCATGGGCGCTATGGCATTCAATTTGGAAGTACCACAAGCCTATGCTCCAGCTCCGTTCATGCCATTTCTACCTGCCGCTCCTTCATGGCTTTTTCCGGCCCGAGAACGTTGGCGCCGACGTTGATTCCTCCATCTCCGGCGCCGTCAGCGTGGCCTCGTTTGACTTCGAAGGCGCCGCTGGATCGGAGTTCGCCGCCGGATCCGAATCCGCCGGATCTGTGTATGACTCCATTGTCCCTGACGGTGAGGTCCAGACGTGAGGCACAAAGGTTGCTGGAGGAGCAGCATTATAGAGAAAGTGAGATGGAGGAAGGAGAGCTTCAGGAGTCTGAAGATGTAAGGGAGGCAAGTGGTTTGGAACTATCTCCACTATGGCAACTTTCACCTCCTTCTGATGTTCCTTCCAAGGATGTGGTTCCTTACCATGTTGTAATTCGTAAGGCTGCTGAACTTTTGGACTTGCAACTCCCTACAACAGAATTTAAGTCCCAATATTGTGAGTGAGGTACTTCATTCTCCTTCTACAGTCATTGAGCCTTTGCTTCCATTTAATAAAGCTATTACAGAGCCGATTTTGGATGTTTGGCAAAAACCCTTTTCTGCTCCTGCAGTTTCGAGGTAAGGACGGCTCTAGGTGATAATGAGTTTTTATCTTCTTATCCTGCGCCTGAGAGTTTGGTTATTCAGGCTGCATGCTCAAAGAAATTGGCTGGAGCTTTTCAGCAAACTCCTGGTGAGAGTCTAAGAGAATGGATCAGGCTGCTAAAAAGGTATTTTCATCAGCGTCTATGGCTCTAAAAATCCACCAATGCCACTTGCCTTTGGGGCAGGTATATCCATGCTTTAATGGATTCTGCAAGTCCAGTGGCCCTGAAGTTGTCAGAGGAAGACGGAAAGAACTTTGATGAAGTCTTGTCTGACACTCAGGCAGCTGCAAAGCAAGTGATTCAGAGTGGACTTGATACAGCGGACTCTGTAGCCAGGATAATGGGATCTTCGGTTGCATCTAGGAGGAGTGCATGGCTTAAAACTTCGGAATTTTCGCAAGATGTCCAGGCAACTCTTTTGGACCTTCCATTTGATGGTTCAGGTCTTTTTGGAAAGAAGGCGGATGCAGCCTTGGGAAGGTTTTAAGGATAGCAAGGCTATGGCTAAGTCTCTGGGTCTGCAGACACAGTCTAGGGGTTCTTCTTATAGAAGGTACAGATGCTTTGGAAGGTCGTCCTTTCGGACCTACAAGCAGCCTCAGCAGCAGCAGAATACCATATATAAATCTTATAGGGGCAGGAACAGAGGTCACTCACGAGCCTCCCGCCCTTGTCCGTTCTGAGTGTCTCAAAGACCCATCTGAGCGCCCACTGCCAGGGCTGTGGGCAGAGAGACTCACTGGCATTTTTTTTATCAGGGACACCTCGAACTGAGCTGCATCTCACGACCACGGCTCCCAACTCAGGGGTACTCATTTTATTGGCCACGAAGGGTGAAAAACTGAGAAGGTTGACCTGGATGTTTCAATGTAATACATTGGTTAATGTAAAAATGTACGAGATGGCTGTTTGTATACAAAAATAAAAAAATGACTTGAAGTGTCAAATCATTACACAGGAGAAACGCCATATATTATAGAATATTACATAGGGCAGTGACAAAAAGGGACTGTGGAAAAAGCAAGATATTACATAGCGGGAAATCAACGTTTTATAAACCACAGCATTGTATAGTCCGTACAAAGCATTACATCGGGACATACCCTAATGTTGCTTAAGAGGAAGCCAAAATATTAAAAACATCACTTACATGTCAAAATATGACTGAAGGGGCAGCAAGATCATTAACCGGAGCCCTGCCAAAAATATTACATGGGCATGCCAACGTGAGACCCACTTAACTAATGTGGCACCCGAGGAGAGCCAATGATAACACATGGAATATCGTTGTGGCGCTTAAACACGAGCTTCATCTGACACTGGCTGGTAGTGGACCGGGCACCGAGGGGCCCAGCCCCTGATCTGCTTGGCAGCGTTGGCACTTTTGGGGGGCCAGGGAGCATGTGATGTGGGGTGGCTGCTGTGTGGCCTGGACACTGCACAAAGGGCAAACACGTTGGTCATTAACCCCTTGCATGCTCATGACGGAACCATTCCGTCACGACCCACAGTGGTGCTGTGCTGGTGACGGAATGGTGTCGTCACGGCCCGGCCACCGCACCTGTGCGGCTTTGATTTCACGCCTGCGCTGAGGATTCTATTAGGTGGGCAGGGCCGTGACGGAACCATTCCGTCACAAGCACAGCGGTACCGCAGCTCGTGACTGATTGGTTTAGTCACGAGCATGGCGGTGCCGCGCGGACCCCCCCGCCCCCCCTAGCGTTGCAGCGGAATTACCGCCGCAGCCAAGGGGTTAATAGTGAGTGCCACTCGTCTGACCGTGTGGTGCCTTTACACAGGCACAACGTACGTAAAGGCATAATGTGGGGAGCGCAGGTATGGAATGTGGGGGGACAGAGACAGGCCAGCTTTCTGTGCCTCGGCCTGTACAGGCAGTGTGTGGAAACAGACCTGGGCAAGCAAATTCCATCCGGCCAACTCATGCAGGTAGGATTGGGAGTGTGGGTCGTGTGCTACCTCCCACCGGCCCGTGCAGGCACTGTGTGGTGGCAGAGCTGTGCCGGCTCCCAGTCACACCCCTCCCCCTCCCACCCCTCCCAACCCCCCATCTCTTTGTGCCTCGGCCGGCTCCCACCACGACTTTTCTCAGGAGTTAGACCTACTAGCCGAGGGACGCTTTATAAGTTTCATTAGTATTATTATTGCATGGTTTTGTTTGCACCTCTTTGTACATTTCGCTGCAGTTTTTATAAAGTGCCAACGAAACCTCACGGTATTGAAGTGAGACTCAGGTGAGCAACAGCTGCATTACACAAGGTCACATTAATTTTTTTTTTTTTTATAGGCACGAGTAGATTAAGTAATTTGCAGAGTCAGAGGCCACTTGAAAGCTCTGCTCATTATAGGCTTGAGGTTCCAACAGCACCTTGAGCTAAGAGAGCCAAGGCTCGAGATTTCAGTGGCTAGCCCACCTCTTCGCACGGTGAAGCACAGCTGATGACCTGGTGAGGGTCAGAAGCTGCTGTGCTGTACGAATGAGTCTGCGGCAGCGACATAACTTTTAAAAGGAATTATCCTTCTGCCACTGTCATGACATCACAGAGCAGCTTAAGAGGCAGGTGAAAATTACAAGAATGGAGCATCACAAGTCCCCGCAGTGCAGGGGCTGTCCGTTAAGCCAAAGGCCAATGAAAGCCATTCGATGTGGGAGACATTGAGACCCCTTTTCACATTCTGCAGGGTACCCCATCATTTTGTGTTGTGCCACTGAAACCAGCATGAGTAACACTCTCTGCAGAGTGCATGCTCCTTACATCTTGTTACGTCTCACAGCTACTTTGAGAACACAGACTCGTGAAAAACAGCAGCACAATTTAACATCAGAGTGGAGTAGTAATACGGCCTTCAGATCATACCCTACCTAGGCTCTACTCTTGGCTCCAGAAAATATTAATGGATTCATTTGGCCGTCGACCGCCCAGCCCCCTTGCACTGCCTTTTTGCCCCCTGGCTTCAGAGGTGACAAAAACAGTCCAAGAGCAAAAGGTAAGCAGTCTCCTGATGAGCGCTATTTATTTTCTGCTTCTCAAACTGTGGTAGAGTTCTAGAAAATAAATTCAGAATAATGTACACATTTCTTCACAAAGACCACAATTGAATAAAATAAAACACTTAAATAACGTACGTATCGTTTTTCATGTTTGTTAATCCAGTTTGAATAAAATATTCAGTAGAAGGAAAGGGATCCCTTGGTGAATCTAATTGGCCCAACCAGATGGTATGTGGTTGTCTGTGTTATAGCCCATATATCAGAAGTGAATATCACAAAACAAATCGGTAGATTCTAAAAAGTTCTTCTTTTATTTTAGGTATAGAAATTTTTCATATATTTTGCAAACAGATTTCTTTAAAGACAATACATGATCCTTACATTGAGATTTACAACAATATACACCTCATGATTAAATATTCGAAATTAAAACAAAATTGTGTTAAAAAAGAAAGTTACACTTCTATTCATAAAAGAGGGAAAGACATAGGAGAGAACAAATAACAGACAATCCTATTTGTCATATTAATACATATCAGGGAACTCAAATTTAGGAGACTAATCCAGGACACGTTTTACTTGTAATGTCTATGGAAATAGCTCTATCCCTTGATTATGTGATTCCACGCGTCGACTCGTTTCGATGGTTAGTTTAAGAAATGACCATCTTTATCAAGACCAGAGTGGATATGTCTCTCCTATAACAATGGCACTGGATGGTTGCCACAATCAAGAAATCCTGCAGGTAAACATACTTGTATAAGTGTTATGTGCACCAATGGTTACACCTCTATAATCTGATCATATTCTTGTAGATAAAGCTTATGTTAAAACATATCAAATCTGATTTTGCACGGCATATACAGCAATTCATAGTACTAGATTTGTCATGATTTCAAATTTATTAATATATATACTTTCCAGTTCTTGCGCTATTGTTTCTTAAATGCATGCATATTTTTACATTGATCTCGTCTCAAATTCTTTCTCTTATTGTTATGATACCCTTTGAATCATTTCTCATGTATGGGCTTATTGGGCGAAGTGTACTAACCCCTCAAAAAAATTTTTTGGGCAGGAGGGGATTTTATGTTAAGAGATAGTAGCAATTGGGTTACCCACTATCCCGGGAAGCGGACTAAACCTATATGCTAGGGCGGGGTTTATTGGATACATGTCTTTTACCTTATAACATGTTCGCCTCAATCTTCTTCCAAATGCTATTTTGCAATTCATCAGGAAACTTTTTGTGACATTTCTGTAACTCTTATCTATGGAAGAGAGGTATATAGTTATAACTCCCTATTCTTGGAATTTATTCCCTTTAAAGAGAATCTTGCTAATTGTTGCATACCTCTTTATGTTCGTTAATATGTATATACACGGGGAGCACCTCCTGTTATATCAGATTGCAGAGACCAGCACCCGATAAAATCTAGTTCTTCAAATTTTATGTCACTGTATAGGAAGACAAAGTGATAATAAGCAAATCTCCATCTTAATTATAACCTTGTTTGAGGCTAGCACTCACAAGAAACCAATGTTATCATACCTTCTTGCGTTAACATAGTTGTCATATCCTTTCTAAAAAAAGTGATTTTATTATCCTGCTGGTCGGCAATTTCAAACGCAAATGCCTTTCTGTTCACGCTGTAAAAACAGACCGAGAGAGAAATATTTTATTTTGTTGTTTTAAGAGTTTAGGTACAGGCTGTTAAATTCGGGTCTATGGCCCTGCTCTTTGTAAGTAGTACGAGATTATAGCAATAAGAGCAGGGCCATAGACCCGAATTTAACAGCCTGTACCTAAACTCTTAAAACAACAAAATAAAATATTTCTCTCTCGGTCTGTTTTTACAGCGTGAAACAGAAAGGCATTTGCGTTTGAAATTGTATGTATGTATGTATGTATGTATAGGCATTTATATAGCGCACTACTTACCCGGAGGGTCCCAAGGCGCTTCGACCGCTGCGAAACCCTTCCTGGCTTCCCTGAGAGATGGTCCCTTAATGGGTATCTCCAGGGTGAGACCAGGCATCCCCGGCGGTCTGGTGGGGCCGTTAGTGAAGATGAGGCAAGCTAATGCCCAGAGTTGCCGAGTGTGATCGCTGATCAGAGTGGGCACCGAGGCGAGAGAATTATCGAGTCCGCTGACCCTGGTCCAGAAACCTGCCGCGCCGGGAATCGAACCCTGGTCCCGGGCCGTCATCTGCTCTCGGGTCTGCCGCCTCTAACCAGTGAGCCACACTACTTCACTGCCGACCAGCAGGATAATAAAATCACTTTTTTAGAAAGGATATGACAACTATGTTAACGCGAGAAGGTATGATAGCATTAGTTTCTTGTGAGTGCTAGCCTCAAACAAGGTTATAATTAAGATGGAGATTTGCTTATTATCATTGCTGTATATGCCGTGCAAAATAAGATTTGATATGTTTTAACAAGCTTTATCTATAAGAATATGATCAGATTATAGAGGTGTAATCATTGGTGCACATAACACTTATACAAGTATGTTTATCTGCAGGATTTCTTGATTGTGGCAACCATCCAGTGCCATTGTTATAGGAGAGACATATCCACTCTGGTCTTGATAAAGATGGTCATTTCTTAAACTAACCATCGAAACGCGTCGACGCCTGGAATCACAATCAAGGGATAGAGCTATTTCCATAGACATTACAAGTAAAACGTGTCCTGGATTAGTCTCCTAGATTTGAGTTCCCTGATATGTATTAATATGACCAATAGGATTGTCTGTTATTTGTTCTCTCCTATGTCTTTCCCTCTTTTATGAATAGAAATGTTGTAGTAACTTTCTTTTGTAACACAATTTTGTTGTAATATCGAATTTTTAATCATGAGGTGTATATTGTTGTAAATCTGAATGTAAGGATCATGTATTGTTTTTTTAAAGAAATCTTTTTGCAAAATATATGAAAAATTTCTATACCTAAAATAAAAGAACTTTTTAGAATCTACTAATTTGTTTTGTGATATTCACTTCTAATATATGGGCTATAACGCAGACAACCACATATTATCTGGTTGGGCCAATTAGATTCACCAAGGGATCCCTTTCCTTCTACTATTTACTAGTACCCTAATCCCCTGGTTCTGTACGGGGTCTCATTTGATTACGCATGAATAAAATATTCACCTTTATGCTTAGCTACAATGACAAACCAACAAACCAAAAACGTTTTTAACAATAAGAATTACTGTAAGCCAGTAACATAGTTCATATTCAATATATCGCCCATGTAAGTTGGAAGTGGTGGACATAACTAACTTTTAAGTGTTTTCTTGTGATGTTTCTATATATTTTAAGGTTTTGGTGTACACTAGGGGAACCATACTGTATACTTAGCGTATCATGCCTGCATTCTTATTAGAATACAGGTGATATCTAAAATAGATATTTATTTGTGCAACTGCTTTGTTATAGTAATTATTCCCTTATTATGGGGTCAAAGGTCCTATGACAATCTCCTGTGGTGTCATTGTCATTAAAGTATGTGTGATGTCACTTCCGCTACCCATGGCATTTTAGTAAATCCACGTTCATGGATATATTTGTTAGTATTCATAGTTTAGACAAGTTCCACTTATACCTGGGTCATTATGTAGATGCCAGACTTGTCACATTCTGGTTGCGCTTATGAACGTGTGATTTGGATCTTCAGTTTATTTCCCCAGAAGGGAAAATGTAGTACTTTTTTCTGTTTATGGCACGTCCCATGTCCTTCCAATCTTCCATGAGATTACTTGAGTTGTAGCATGGAAAGATATGGAGCTAACCCCACTCTTCTGCTAAAGCCGCGTCCTTCTGGCTGTTTTATTTTCCATAGGTGTGCAAATGTCTCAATCGGACCAATCCTTTTCTCTAATTTTTACATGTTTCGATTGTTGATCCTATGCTGGCATTTCGCATTGTTTAAACCATTAAACATTTTGGTCGGAGTAGGGCTTTGCTCTCTAGTTGGATGGTCCCCAAATGCTGGTGTATTTAGAGTAATGTGTCTGAACGCCCTTTTAGTCTGTGGATATTGTTGATCAGGGGCGGCTCTAGGCTCATGGCAGCCCTGGGCAGGGAGCCTAGGTAGAGGGCCCCGGAAGAGGGGGCGGGGCTGAGCGCGGAGGCCAGTGAAGAGGGGGGGGGGGGAGGGTAGGGTGTTTGTAAGTGGAACAAAGCCGGAGGCCGCCAAATCCCTGCCAGTGGCCGCCACGCAAATATGTATCCATCCTCAGAGAATTATTATATTAAGGATATATATTGGCGAGGCGGCCCCTGGGGTTTGGCGGCCCTGCGCTGGTGCACAGCTTGCACATGCCTAAGGCCGCCCCTGTGTTGATTATTGATTATCTCCCGCTGGCTCTGTTAAGGTGCCCTGTCTTCGAAGTTTTTAACTTGCCGATCAAACTGTAGGAAAAATCGGACGCTCAAAGCTGTCTGTTTCCTCGCTCGTGTGATATGTGACTCATTCATGTTGATGACTTACTGGTTTGAAGGGAAGTAGAAGCACACCTTCGGGATAGCTCTGCTTCTAGTTTCAAAGAATGTTGCCTCCAGCAACCTTCCTCTGTTATTCTGGGATGATGCACAGAACATCTTGGTTACTTGTATTGTTTCCTTTAATTACTTGTAAAGAGAACCTAGCCTCATCCGTTACTTTGAAACCTCGATTGTAAATGCTCTGATGCATACTTTGGTGATGCAGGCTATTAAAAACTTAAGGATTCGCTTGTGTGCAAGACCCAGTAAATGGAACTCCTTCGGAAAACAATCCAGGCTGTGCATTAAGAGTAAATAACTCTTGGCATAATTATAGCTTGGAACACATGTTGTATCCCACCTGCTTTTGCATGGCAGTATTAAGACACTTCTTACAAACCTCTTCCTATGTGCTGTGCTTCACACACAAAATAATAATAGTTACATTTGTAAAGCACCTGGTTACACTGAGACCAGTGTGTCCCCGCGCTACAGTATGAACCGGAAAACAGCAAAAACAACCAAAAAAAGACCAGGGCACTAATTTTAAGAAGCTGCGAATAAGTGCGTCTTCAGACCTTGCCTAAAAATGAGTATGCAGGTCCTTTCCGTTGTAAAATACGACGACTCACACAGAGCCTTGAATTTCACTCTTTCCCTGATAGGGAGCCAGTGCAAGGACGCCAGCGCCCTTGTCACCGAGACGCTCTTCGGAAGCATGAGAATTAATCTTGCCGCTGCATTTTGAATGCATTGCAAGCGCCTCAGGCCTCTGACCGGAGCAACCAGGTACAAAAGATTGCCATAGTCCAGGCGGGAGGTTACCAGCCCGTGAACAATAATTTTCCTCAATTCCTTGGGAAGGGCGTCAAGAGTTTTCCGAAGTCTCCTCAGAATACCAAAGCAAGCTCCTGCGACCCGCCCGATGTGGTAGTCAAAGGACAGCTTATTATCCACCCAAATCCCAAGGTTCTTGGCATGTTCGCAGGGTGTGGGAGTGGGGCCCAACGACTGGGGCCACCATGCTGAGGACCATACTGAAGGGTCCTTGCCTATCACCAGTACCTCGGTTTTACTACCATTCAACCTCAGGCAGTTGTTTGCCATCCAACCCCCTAGTTCTTGATGTGAGGATGCAAAATTGGAGGCCGCACCGCATCGGCCTGGGTCAGGTAGACCACCAGCTGGGTGTCGTCCGCGTAAGACAGGGTATTAATCCCAAAATTATCTGAGATTTTAGACAAGGGGGCGACCTAAAGATTGAATAAAGTAGGGCTCAAAATAGAGCCCTGAGGCGCCCCCTAGGCCAGCTTGATGTTTCTAGCATGGAAGTTACCCTGCATAACAGTGAAACTACGCTCCGATAAAAAGGATTCTAGCCATTTTAGTGCTCCGTTCACTACATCCCCACTTGCTAGATCCTGAAGTAAGGTATGGTGGCCAACGGTGTCAAACGCGGCACTCTAGTCTAGAAGAATTAAGGCCGCTGTCTGTCCTTCGTCCACATATTTCCTGATGATCTCTGTGGAGTAAAGTAGAGCCGATTCGGTGGAATGAAAAGCCCGGAATCCCGACTGAAGGATGGAGAAGGTTGTTGGTACAAATATGTGCAGTGAGCTTAGTATTTACAATCTATTCCGCGACCTTAGCAAAATAAGGAAGTAGGGAGATGGGCCGCAGATTTCGAGCTGATCTGCGCTAATATGAGATTTTTTTCTGTAAAGGAAGTACCACGGCATCCTTCCACACTTCCGGAACCACTCCAGAGTTAAAAGACAATTCTAAAAGATGACGCAGAAATGAAACTGCAGTGTGGTCTTGGGGGCCTATAAATCAGAAGCCCCTTCATAACATAATCAGTGGCTAGCCTGATAGTAAAACAGCCAGCTTCCCCATCATCTATGCCCGCAGGTACAAGAAAGCACCGACTATTATGCTTATGGATAGTTGTGATGCCCCCTCCCCTTCCTGACATACGGTCTAATCTCATGATCCCATAGCCACTAGGGAGTGCCTCTAGAATTGAAATCAAGCCTGATTTCCTTTGCCTGCTCTGTTTACAGTTTGTTCAGAGAGGGAAAGTGTTGCATAGAGTTAGGTCGAGTGGGTTTAATCTCCGCTACTGAGATCATGGCAAGGAGCCCTCGCTGATAGGCCAGTGTGAGGAGAGACCACTGCTGTGGAAGAGACTCCAATGCCCCCAAGTCCACACCCTCCCCTTCTTCCAAGCACTTAAAGGTGAATGATTCACATAACTTTATGGGTACGAGACGGTCTAGGATAAGTTAAATAGGCATATGGTGCCCGAAATTTGAAGAGGGCAAACTGCTTTGAAACGTGAGATGCTCCGTAGGAGGGCAGGATGATGGAGCAAGAAGCAAAAGATCTTCAAAAATCGAACTCAGTCAAAACTATGCAAACACCAAATAAATGTTGAGTAGTTTTAGCAGGTTAAAATTAAAAACCGTAATAAATAAAACATTGTAATAGCAGAAGATTAAAACTGTTGAACCATGGCCTTTGTTCCCTCAAGGCCCTAGTATAGCGCCATAGCAGATGTAACGGCACAGAGAGCCCCACGCATAGAGAGCCCCACGCACGCACACACACCGCCATGCACGCACACACAGCGCCATGCACGCACACACAGCCGCACACACAGCCGCACGCACGCACAGCCACACACAGCGCCCCACGCACAGATCCCAACGCGCGCACACAGCCACACACAGCGCCCCACGCACAGATCCCAACGCGCGCACACAGCCACACACAGCGCCCCACGCACAGATCCCAACGCGCGCACAGATCCCAACGCGCGCACACACCCACACACCGCGCCCCACGCACAGATCCCAACGCGCGCACACAGCCACACACAGCGCCCCACGCACAGATCCCAACGCGCGCACACAGCCACACACAGCGCCCCACGCACAGATCCCAACGCGCGCACAGATCCCAACGCGCGCACACACCCACACACCGCGCCCCACGCACAGATCCCAACGCGCGCACACAGCCACACACAGCGCCCCACGCACAGATCCCAACACGCGCAGATCCCAACACGCGCACACAGCCACACACAGCGCCCCGCGCATGCACACAGCCACACACAGCGCCCCACGCACAGATCCCAACGCGCGCACACAGCCCCACGCGCATACAGCCACACAGCCCCACGCGCATACAGCCACACAGCCCCACGCGCATACAGCCACACAGCCCCACGCGCATACGGCCACACAGCCCCACGCGCATACGGCCACACAGCCCCACGCGCATACGGCCACACAGCCCCACGCGCATACGGCCACACAGCCCCACGCGCATACGGCCACACAGCCCCACGCGCCTACGGCCACACAGCCCCACGCGCCTACGGCCACACAGCCCCACGCGCCTACGGCCACACAGCCCCACGCGCCTACGGCCACACAGCCCCACGCGCACACGGCCACACAGCCCCACGCGCACACGGCCACACAGCCCCACGCGCACACGGCCACACAGCCCCACGCGCACACGGCCACACAGCCCCACGCGCACACGGCCACACAGCCCCACGCGCACACGGCCACACAGCCCCACGCGCACACGGCCACACAGCCCCACGCGCACACGGCCACACAGCCCCACGCGCACACGGCCACACAGCCCCACGCGCACACGGCCACACAGCCCCACGCGCACACGGCCACACAGCCCCACGCGCACACGGCCACACAGCCCCACGCGCACACGGCCACACAGCCCCACGCGCACACGGCCACACAGCCCCACGCGCACACGGCCACACAGCCCCACGCGCACACGGCCACACAGCCCCACGCGCACACGGCCACACAGCCCCACGCGCACACGGCCACACAGCCCCACGCGCACACGGCCACACAGCCCCACGCGCACACGGCCACACAGCCCCACGCGCACACGGCCACACAGCCCCACGCGCACACGGCCACACAGCCCCACGCGCACACGGCCACACAGCCCCACGCGCACACGGCCACACAGCCCCACGCGCACACGGCCACACAGCCCCACGCGCACACGGCCACACAGCCCCACGCGCACACGGCCACACACAGCGCCCCGCGCACACGGCCACACACAGCGCCCCGCGCATGCACACAGCCACACGCGCCCACAGCCCCCACACAGAGAGCCCCACGCAGACACAGCCACACAGAGAGCCCCACGCAGACACAGCCACACAGAGAGCCCCGCGCACGCGCAGCCACACAGAGAGCCCCGCGCACACGCAGCCACACAGAGAGCCCCGCGCACACGCAGCCACACAGAGAGCCCCGCGCACACGCAGCCACACAGAGAGCCCCGCGCACACGCAGCCACACAGAGAGCCCCGCGCACACGCAGCCACACAGAGAGCCCCGCGCACACGCAGCCACACAGAGAGCCCCACGCACACGCAGCCACACAGAGAGCCCCACGCACACGCAGCCACACAGAGAGCCCCACGCACACGCAGCCACACAGAGAGCCCCACGCACACGCAGCCACACAGAGAGCCCCACGCACACGCAGCCACACAGAGAGCCCCACGCACACGCAGCCACACAGAGAGCCCCACGCACACGCAGCCACACAGAGAGCCCCACGCACACGCAGCCACACAGAGAGCCCCACGCACACGCAGCCACACAGAGAGCCCCACGCACACGCAGCCACACAGAGAGCCCCACGCACACGCAGCCACACAGAGAGCCCCACGCACACGCAGCCACACAGAGAGCCCCACGCACACGCAGCCACACAGAGAGCCCCACGCACACGCAGCCACACAGAGAGCCCCACGCACACGCAGCCACACAGAGAGCCCCACGCACACGCAGCCACACAGAGAGCCCCACGCACACGCAGCCACACAGAGAGCCCCACGCACACGCAGCCACACAGAGAGCCCCACGCACACGCAGCCACACAGAGAGCCCCACGCACACGCAGCCACACAGAGAGCCCCACGCACACGCAGCCACACAGAGAGCCCCACGCACACGCAGCCACACAGAGAGCCCCACGCACACGCAGCCACACAGACCCACAGCCACACAGACCCACAGCCACACAGACCCACAGCCACACAGAGCCACAGCCACACAGAGCCACACACACAGCCACACAGAGCCACACACACAGCCACACAGAGCCACACACACAGCCACACACACAGCCACACAGAGCCACACACAGAGCCACACAGAGCCACACACACAGCCACACAGAGCCACACACACAGCCACACAGAGCCACACACACAGCCACACAGAGCCACACACACAGCCACACAGAGCCACACACACACACACACAGCCACACACACACACACAGAGCCACACACACACAGCCACACACACACACACACAGCCACACACACACACACACAGCCACACACACACACACACACACAGCCACACACACACACACACAGCCACACACACACAGCCACACACACACACACACAGCCACACACACACACACACAGCCACACACACACACAGACACACACACACACACACACACACAGCCACACACACACACAGACACACACACACAGACACACACACACACAGACACACACACACAGACACACACACACACAGACACACACACACACAGACACACACACACACACACACAGACACACACACACACAGACACAGACACACACACAGACACACACAGACACACACACAGACACACACACACACACACACACACACACACAGACACACACACACACACACACACACACACACACACACACACACACACACACACACACACACACACACACACACACACACACTGTACAACATGGCTAAAACAATCACATTGACAAAGCCAATAGCTCTTATGTCGGTGAGGCCTACTGGCTTTGCCAATGTTTTCTTTTGCTTGGCAAAGAGATATACAGGCACTGACTTCTAGGAGGGAGCTACATCTCACTCGGAAATGCCCAGTTGCAATGCATTCCACAAGTATAAAAATCATACATATTTCCGCGGTACCATAAAGCATGTCCCATGTTAGAGCTATATGAAATCACAAAAGTAAATAAAATCTTCACATTAAAAGCATAAAGAGCGCACAGTCCAGGCCAGCATCGATCATAGTAATGCGAAGAATTAAATGCACTGTACCGTATTGTTCTAGTTAGTGCTGTTGATATTGGTGGGGAGCAGTGACTGGGGAGGCTGGGTGATGTTGTGGGGCGGGCTGGGGATGGGCCAGGGGAGGGCTGCTGTCCCTGGGGAGGGAGAGGCTGCAGGAGGAGGTAGTGGGAGGGAGTGACGGAGGAGGCTGGCTGAGGATATGAGAGGAGAGCACATTCCTCGCCTGGACTGGGGAACAGCCGGGGTCTGCTGAGCCCCAGAGACACACAGCGCAGCAGGCTGGCACACACACCACACCTTGCACACATGCGGATTTGTGCTTACACACACACACTGACACTTGCACACACGCTGACACTCTACCACACACACAACATGCTGACATACCCAAACCATAACTTGCAAACACACTGACTCACACACCATAACTTTTGCACACACTGACTGGTGCTTACAAGCATCCCGACACACACAACTTACGGACACACTCACAACTTGCACACAGGCGACACTCACACCCACCACTTAATCACACGCTGACACTCGTGCACGCACCCATACTTGCACACTCATGCAAGCACCCACAACTTCACACACACACAGACACACCTACATTTTTCACACACACGGTTGTACATACACATACACATACAAACAAACACACACACACACACCTACCTACAGATTGGCACAGCTCGGGCTCTCACATGCTGCTCAGAAAGATGGAGAAAAGGAGAAAACTAATGGAAAACAAGAACATGCTGGAGAGAGATAAAGACATGAAGAGGAATTCAGTGGAAGAACAGGGCAAGAGTAGGAATCAAGACCAGCCGCTTTGGTATTCAGCGAGCCTGGTATTTGGCAGAAAACT
This sequence comes from Lissotriton vulgaris, assembly GCF_964263255.1. NCBI lineage: Eukaryota > Metazoa > Chordata > Amphibia > Caudata > Salamandridae > Lissotriton > Lissotriton vulgaris. The sequence goes on from NC_141695.1 coordinate 389,073,857, forward strand.
TTACAAATTAAGTATTCCCGCCGAGCCCCAACTTACCTCACACTCTGGACACCCTTCCCCATTCTCCTCACACAACCCAACGGTTCTTCCGACATCCACAGTAGACAGCACCACTAGGAGAGGGCAGAAAGCAACGGACCTTGGGCACGAGAGAGTGCGCCAACTATCCAATGGCAGATGGCAGCCCCGATCTGGGCTCCCATGCGGAGACGGTCCCAAGGGCAGTGAGACACACCTGGGGGTCAGTTAGACACCCCAGGGCAGGCGCAGTGACACCTCTCGGGAGGGGGTGTCTGTCGGTTCCTCACCTCACGCAGACCCACTGCCAGGAATTTGCCGCAGTTCCTCTGAATGTAGCAGCCCAGTCAGAAGAGCAGTCCCTGGAACTTTGCTCGCAGCCAGAGGGGCGCTTTCTGGCCTGAAGCTTTGCCCTGGCACAGAGGACGCACCTTGGATATCTGCTCCAGGTCGAACGCCGCGTCGCAGTAGCTCGGCCGCTGCAGGTACTCCAGGGGCGGCCAGACTGAGGCAGCCGATCCTCACAGGCGGCCGCACCGGTTCCTCCGGCGGCTGCTCAGCCCCAGAGGCGGCCGCTGCTCTCCCGCTCGAGAAGAAGCACCATAGTGGGAGCGCAGGACTGCGCTTCAGAGCCTGGGTGGCATGCAGGCGTCTCGGGCTGGGCTGGCGGCGGTGGTGGCTGGGCTGGCTCTGCTGGGGCTACGCGCCTCCCATTGCCACATTTCTCTGGGGGGCTCTGCCGCGTCGCACATCCAGAGGCGGCGGGGGGGGGGGGGGCGCGCTGGGGCCGTTCCAGCCCATCCTGCCCCCGGGGCTCATACAGCTGGGGAGTGCAAGCGCACAAATGACGGTGCTCCGGGGGTCTAAGCGGCGCGTCCTCGGCGGGTTGCTGCTGCTGCTGGAGGCCGGTTGCTTGCTTCGAGGGCCAGGGAGCATGGGGCTCCGGGAGCAGTCTGCCTGCCGCAGCCTCCGCGGGGTGCAAGGAGCAGGGGATACAACCGAGGGCAGCAGGGGAAGCCTTATCTGTCTCGGCCGGGGAAGGGTGGAGGAGGAGCTGGCGGAAGGCGGGCACACAGAGCCCAGCAGCAGCGGCAGCCAGGGATCGCACCGGCTGGGAGGGGGAGAGCCCAGGAGAAAGAGGAGAGAGGGGTGAGAAGTGGGGTGGGGGTAGAAGTGGGGTGGGGGGGAGAGGAGGCGACTAGGATGAGGTAAACACGAAGGAACCAACGCCCTGTCCATTTCAGACTGGGGGTGTTTTTCTTTCTTCCCTCTTCTCCATTGGCTGGAATGTAAACAACGGGTGTGTTTTTGACTGTTTACCATTCCAGCCAATGGAGAAGATGGTAGAACAAACCTTAAAAAACACGCCCCCTAATCCGAAAAAGACGGGGCTTAGATTGAGAGAATGACGTTACTGAGACCTTCTCCAATGGCAGGCCGCCGTATAGGAGGCCAGCCAATGGAGAAGAGGGACTGGGTTTACCCTCGCTACTCAGTCATTAAATCTCACCAGCGAGACTGCGCATGTGCGCAGCCTACGCTAGCCGAGACCTAAAAAGGTGGCATGGGAACTCCAAATATTTGTGAAGATTGCCATAATAGAGTAGGTGACATAGTATGTGTCTTCAGTGTCCTTGGTCCTCTCTACCAAAAGACCCAAAAACAAAATTAAACTCTACGTGGACCTATGATCGTTCAATGGGGCCATTAATAATGAGGCGCATCTTATCAATCTGCTATGAATTTATTTCACCCCTTAACTGATCATAAGTGTGTGTGAGATGATCTGAAACACTATAGCTCTGACTCATCACAATGTTGTCCATTTATGCTCTGTTTGACTTCTACTATTGTAGGCTATGAGACCACAATAAAAGAGCAACTAGAAAGACTTCAAGTGGTCCTATACATTAGCTATGACATTTTAAGCCTTATCCATTCTCATGCTGGGCTCGAGCTGAATGAAGAAATACGTGAGAACAGATGTTCTCCATTATTGGGGTGTCTTTCATAGATTCGCATGCTTGAATATTCCCCGTTGTCAAAGTGGGAGTCCCACAGTAAATAACATAGCAATGTAGCCATAACACAAGCATGTATGCATGGAAAGCAAAAACCATAGAGTTTTTCCTAGATAGACAACATATCACTTCTATGATATATCTTAGTCATTATGTTTTGGTCCAAATTCCGGCCAATCAGACGTCAGCACCCTCTTAGAATATTCTCCTCAGAGGCTCAGGCCCTCAGATTTTCTACCGCACGTCGTGTGAAGGGAGTCTCCCTGAGCTCTGCTCAGTTTTCTTCTCTTTTTCTCTCAGGAATATCTACCACCAAGAAGTCCCTCTTCAGACCTTGTGGTTCCTGTGGAAAGTAGAGACTTCATTCTGAAGACCCTCATAAAAAGTGTATATATTGCCTGTAGCCTGAACATCAAGTTAAGGATTGCAAGATATGTAGAACCTTCTCTCAGAAGACCTTGAAAGAGAGAGAAAGCCGTCTCCTTCTGTGGCTACAGAAGTTGAAGACTTCAGAGAACACGGTCTCTGATGTGGAGTGTGTGTCTTCCATCAAAACTTCTTCATCTATGAAGAGAACAAGTGAACATCAGAAGACGTCTCTTAAACCTTAAGTGATGAAGAAACATCACAAGGATCAACCTTCCACTTCAAAAGGGGTGAGTTCGCCCCCTTAGTCTTCCTGCACCCGCTACACCCTCGAGATCTGACTCTCGGGCGTCTAAGATTCCATCTTAGTCGGCGGTGGCTCCAGTTCCACTGAAGTCTTCAAGTTCTCTTCTTCAACGACGCCATTCGTCTTTAAAGGCTCTAATGCTGATTCAAACCCCTTCTCAGCCTCCAGCAGAGTTATTTTCTTCAGATGATGAAGATTCTGATGCTGATGCTGATGATGATGATGATGATGATGATCGATTCAGGGCGCCTCAAAATCCTTTGGAACTGCTCATAAAATGTCAGGACTCAGATGAGGAGGAAGACCTAGAAGAAGAGGAAGATTATTCAACATGTGGAACGCAACCTGAGCCTGAACCTCTCATGGCACAGATGCCTTTGACGCTTATCTTAATCTACAGTTTATGCTGGATGATTATAATCGCCGTTTTCCGAGGTCAGTACAGACATCTCCAGCACCTCAACCACCTACTCAAGCCACTAAAGACCCATTGGTGACACCTTCTGAGTCGACGACCAGGACACAACAACAGACCCCTCACGTCTTACAGGAGGGCAATGATGATGATGATGATGATGGTGACAATGGTGACGATGGTGAGAGAGGAGAGGGTGAGCTGGATGATGGATCCATACTTTCAGAATGGGACAACTGCCAAATTCAGATGCCATCCCCCACTCTAGCTCTTCTAGATTCCCCACCAGTAGACATTGGCAGTTTTCATGCGCTCATGGAAAGAGCAGCAAAAAGATTCCAACTTCCCATGACGATAACCGAATAAGATTGCTTCTTATGATTTTTAAAGAGCAGCCTCAAAAACAAGTGCGCTCTATTCCCATCGATTTCATTTGGCAAGAAGGACTTAAAATCATGCAAAATCCTAATTCTATTCCAGCCATTCTACCGAGGCTGGACAAAAAGTACAAGGCACCCGCAAATACACCTGCTTGTTTTAATTTCTCAGACAAAGCCTGATTCCATCATTACTCAGGCGGCACAGCGCCGATCAAGAAATCCTTCATCTCCAATATCCTCACCACCTGACCGTGAAGGTAGGCGCCTTGATGCTATAGGCAAGAAATTTTCAACAATGGCAGCAACAACAGTCCGTGCAGCCAATTCAATAGCCATTTTTGTCAGGTACGACTGGCAAATGTGGTCTGACATTTCCGCTCTAGTTCAATTAATACCAGAATCTTCAAAGGCAGGGCATTGAAAATTCTTTGAGGGAGAAAAGATTTCTTATGAGTGACTGCTGCATCGACGTCTCTTACACTGGTTTCCGCCTTTTGGCTGGGGCTGCGGTTCTCAGAAGACAGGGCTGGCTAAAGGCCAAGTCTTTTCGTCAAGAGGTACAAACAAAAATATTAGACAAGCCTAATGATGGGGAATCTTTTTTTGGACAACATATAGATGATGCCCTTCAGACAATAAAGAAAGACACCGACCCGGCCCGTGCTCTTGGAACTCTCCAATTTTAAAAGGCAAACTTTTCAAGGCGCAAGAGGTTGTGGGTCCTCTTCCTCCTTTCGAGGTACTTCCAGTCAATATAAACAAGGGCAACAACTATATTCCTTCCAGAGTCAGCCATTGTACAGACCGCAACACTTCATCCTACAGACAATACAGAGGTAAATCCTCTTACAGAGGAAAGAACTCTTCCAAGAAACAATGACTTTTATCACAAACGATTTCTAGCCCCGCCTGATTGTTCACGGGTTGGAGATTGAATCTCACACTTTTACTCAAAATGGTCACTAATTACTACAGATCAGTAGGTCCTGGATATTGTACGCAGGGGTCATGTATTAGAATTCCTAAAAATTCCTCCCAATTCTCCACCAAGAGGTCCACCTACTACCCATCTGAAGGAACTTTTAAACCAACTCACAATTCTAATAAGGAATGGTGCTATCGAAGTGGTGCCAAAACTCCAAAGGGGCAGAGGTTTTTATTCAAGGTTTTTCCTCCTACAGAAAAAAATTGGCGTCCTATTCTGGATCTACATGCCTTAAACAAATACATAAAAAAACAAATGTTTTGTATGTTGTCCCTTCAGGAGGTACTTCCTTTACTTTCTCAAGGAGAATATATGACCACTTTGGATCTCCAGGAAGCTTATTTTCATCTACCAATTCTGCGAAGGCACAGAAAATTTCTCAGATCCAGAATTCCAAATCAAAGTTCTTCCTTTCGGACTTCGTTCTGCTCCCCTTGTGTTCACCAAGGTCCTCGCACCGGTGGCAGCTTACCTTCACCTGCATGGAGCACAAATCTTTCCATACCTGGACGACTGCCTGCTAAAGGCACGGTCTTTCGAGCAGGCTTCCAAACACACTCCAATCTGCAAGACCCTCACATTCAACATGGAAAAGTCTCAATTTCTCCCTGCTCAGAACAGACTGTTCTTGGGAACCATTCTAGACACCAAGCTAGCAAAAGCCTTTGTGTCACACGAAAGACGTCTGCGTCTTCACAACTTAGCAGCCTCCCTTCTATTAAAGGAGTCCGCTTCTGTCCGACAGTTGAAATCTTTCCTATGCACCTATCTTTCCTATCCCCCTAGCACCAAGGAAGGACCCCCCCCCCCCGAGGATGAGCGGGTGGCAGAGCTACATCACCAGCCTGGAGGACGACAGCTGCGGGGAGGCGGCCATCGTGGGCTACTGCCCCTTCTCCGTCTGGGCCTGCACGCCCAACAGCACGCTCTGCAAAATCACGGCTGAAGAGGTCACCACATTAACGGGAAAGGAGCGCAGTGGGATGTTTATCAATGGTGCCTGCATCGGTGGCCAGAAGTGCTTTCATCAGGGACAACTCAGAAGTGGAGAGTGACTACGTCATGGACCTAAAGACGAAGAGCACCTGCGGAGACCCCACAGTCAGCATTGCCATCGGCAGGACACTGACAGCTTTGGTGGTTTGTAAGGGTCGCACTGGAATCCATGGAGGGAAACTGAACGACAAAGCTCACAACATGACAAAGTATCTCCGGGGTATGAACCTCTGAAGTCCCCCAGCTCCCCATGGCGGTACTACTGACGGCACGGTGAACGAATGGCTAACTGCCAGCTACCCGAATAGAGACTAGAATCGTTCCCCGCTTACCTTCACAATCATGGCTTTCTAGCCCAGCCTTTTCCCACTCCACAACCACTTTCTGAATCCCCTTTGCTGCCAATGATCTGGTTACAGATTAAAGGGTCTCAATTTGTATTGAATTATGAGAATTAAAGTCTTCTATACAAAAAAAAAAAAAAGAAATCTTTCCTATGGATGTTGTCCTCTTGCATCCCTCTTGTCCCTCACTGCCAGCTGAAAATGAGACCTATTCAGGAGGAGTTGGACAAACAATGGGCTCCAGTTTCAGGAACCTTCAATGATGTAGTCGGAGTCACATCTTGAATGAAAAAAGGTCTCATGTGGTGGACTCTCAAAGAATGTCTCTTCAGGTCGTCCGTTCCTGATGGACGCTCCAAGCTACACTCTCACAACAGATGCGTCTCTAGAAGGCTGGGGTGCACATCTTCAGGGATTAACAGTAAAAGGAAAGTGGAACATTCAGCAAAAGACCTGGCACATCAATCTACTAGAATTGCTGGCCATTTATCTCGCTCTAAAAGTGTTCCATTCCATTATACAAGGAGCATCAGTGTTGGTTCGAACGGGCAACACACCGTGCATGCCCTACATAAACAAACAAGGATACACAAGGTCCATCCTACTGTTTCATCAGGCTCAGCAGATTTGGGATTGGGCGATTCAGAATCAGGTCGTCCTTTCAGCAGTGCATGTTCCGGGAGCGTCAAAGAATCTTGCGGGATCTCTGAGCAGGTCTACAACCAACCACGAGTGGGAGTTAAATCAACCCACACTGGATCACATTTTTCGGGTATGGGGTCGCCCGAATCTGGATATATTTGCAACCCATCGGAACCGCAAATGCCTGTCCTATGCAAGTTGGCTTCCCCAACCAGAGTCATGCGGAAATGACTTTTTGATGAATTGGTCGACAATATATGCCTATGCTTTTCCACCAATACCTCTAGTTCCCAGAGTTCCTCGGAAAATGAGGAAAGAACCCTGTCACATTATTCTAATAGCTCCCAGATGGCCAAGACCAGTGTGGTTCACGGAACTCCTGCTCCTGTCACAGTGCGACCCGATCATTCTTCGCCCTCTTCCGAATCTTCTAACCATGGATCAGGACCAAGTTTGTCATCCCGACCCAGCATCTCTACGCTTAGCGGCTTGGAACCTGAGCACTATGAATTTCTGAATTTGAACATTCCTGCGGATTGTAGGGAGGCCCTAGCAAAGGCAAGAGCACCTGAAAAAGGGTGGCTCAAATGGTTAGAGCGGCAGACCCTGATGCAGAGGTCTGGTCCGGGACCAGAGTTCAATACCCCGCCTCGGCGGGTCTTGGGCTCAAAAAAAAATTCCACAGACCTGATAATTCTCGCCTTGGTGCCTATTCCAATCATGGAGTCCCACTCTGCAACTCTGGGCAATAGCTTGCTTAATCTCCACAACGCCCCCCACAACGCTAAGGATGCCTGGCCTCCACCTTGGGGGTGCCCAGGAGTGGACGCCTCACAGGGAAAGCCAGGATGGGTTCCACAGCGGTATTCGTACAAGCGCCATGAGACCCTTGCGGGTGAGTAGTGCGCTATACAAGTATCAATTTACAATTTACATTTACACCTTCAACTGTGAAGACATACAAACTCAAATGGAAAAGATTCTGTCTATGGTGCAATTGTGCCCAGGTGCATCCTATACATTCCACTCCGGAGCAACTTTTGCCTTTCTTTTTACACTTGGCAAAGTCGGGCCTATCGTTTGCTGCTAGAAAAACCTTTAAGGTAGCAATCTCACGGTTCCGTCAAGGTGGCTCTAATTCTCTTTACTCTTCCACAGTCATTCTACAATTTTTTTAAGTTATTTTTCGGATGTTCCCACCAATTTGTCAACCACCTCCTCCTTGGCATTTAAACATTGTCTTGGCACAACTAATGAGACACCCATTTGAGCCAATCCATACAGCTGATCTTAAATACATTACCTGGAAAACTTGCTCTACTTCTGGCTCTCACTTCCTCACGTCGAGTCAGTGACATTCAGGCATTTACTACTAAACCGCCTTTTCTTCAGTTTACTAAGGGCTCAGTCTTGCTCCGCACCAATCCAGCATTCATTCCTAAGGTGCCCTCGGACTTCCACCTCAATGAACCAGTTGTTTTGAAGACATTTTTTCCTAATTCTCAGACACCAGTAGAGCGAGCACTTCATTCTTTGGATATTAAGAGGTGCCAAAATTCTATCTTCAAAAGACGGCTACTATACGTAAATCTGACCAGCTTCTTGTGGCCTATGGGCGAATGCAGAAAGGACATCCATTCTCCAAACAAACAATTGCACGCTGGATATCTACTGTAATTACCTTTTGCTATCAGCAAGCGGTAAAACCTCTTACTGCATCTGTTAGAATGCGCTCTACTAGAAAAGTTTCCTCGCCTACAGCGCTGCTTGCTGGTGTGCCTCTTCATCACATTTGCAGAGCTGCAACATGATCCAGCAGGCACACCTTTGAGGCATTACTGTCTAGATGCTGCGTACAACGCAGACTCAGCCGTGGGACAAGCAGTCCTTCGAAATCTCTTTAAATAAGGTGAGCCTCTGTTGCTTCCCTCCTCTGCATACAAGATACTTTCTTTTTCTTTGGTATATACTTCAGTCTTTTGTACTATGTATGGTTATGGTTATCATTACCATTATTATCATTAAGTGGAATGATAAGTACCTTGTATTATTCTAACTATACTGCTTACTAGTCTTATTCAAGCATGTGAATCTATGAAAGACACACCAAAACTAGAGAAGAACGAAAGTTGCTTACCTGTAAACTGTGGTTCTCCAGTATTGGCGTCTTTCATAGATTCACATGCGACCCACCCTCCTCCACTCAGAGGCTCTCTCTCTTTATCTGTTGGCTCTATATTACTCTGTGCTTTGAAAATCTGAGGGCCTGAGCCTCTGAGGAGAACATTCTAAGAGGGTGCGGACGCCTGATTGGCCGGAATTTGGACGAAAACATAATGACTAAGATATATCATAGAAGTGATATGTGTCTGTCTAGGAAAAACTCTATGCTTTTTGCTTACTCTATGTATATATGCTTGTGTTATGGCTACATTGCTATGTTATTTACCGTGGGACTCTCACTTTGACTACGGGGAATATTCAAGCATGTGAATCTATGAAAGACACCAATACTGGAGAACCACAGTTTACAGGTAAGTAACTTTTGTTCTTATCAAATTCTTTGACTTTATCTATTCTTGGCAATCTTTCTGACCTGTCAAAGGTAGCTGATGTCAAAAATGTCCCTTGTTGTATACATGGTTGTAGGGAGAAGGTTGAAGCTCCGTTTCTTCAGGCTAGTGAACTACTGCAGATATTTCATTACCTAGAACACCACAGTCATACAGACTCCATGTACTCCAACTCAAGCGCCAAATAAAATTTTCTGGAGTAGCAGAGAAAATTTTTTGATATGGTGCAGAACTTGTTTATGGAACACCACAAGCTTTCTAAATATCACCCACAAAAAACAGCAAAATAGTGAGTTGACTGTATCCTCAGTAAGATGGTAGGTAGCCTTGGGCTGAGGAGGCCGCCATTTCATAGACAAATTGAGCTTTCATCTCTACTGACTTGTCATATGCCTAAATGTTGAAAAGAATCATCTGCCATTGTGTGAGCTTGGGATCATGTCTGGCTGTGCATAACAGTTGTTTATACACAACGGTATTGCATCAAAGACCAATTCAGTAACACTTCTGCGTAACCAGCGTATATAGAATTATGGGTACTGCAACTGCAACATTGAGTATCTACTGCACCAACCTGGAAGGTTACTTGTCACGCCTGCCCCAACCACCTACAAGCCATAACGAGGGTGAAACCATCCACAGAGTACCATTTCAGCTTCATGCTGCATAATGCACTTAAGGGACATATTATACATTGTGCCATTGGGACACAATGTGCGGGTGTGCCTACTTTGTGTGTCCCTCTGGCACAGTGATATTACAGAAGGGACAGCAGACGCTTGTGCGAGTGCTGCCTTGAGCGGGCGTTCCCTCATTTGCTTTGCGGGGTGGTCCAATGGAAGTTAGGGAATCTTTAGCTCTACGCCTGCACTCTATTTTAGGCCCGGGCGGAGAGGCAAACATGTCGCTGGAGACACATTGAAAGTATGCCACAACAATGTGGAGCACTTTAAGTACACCTCCTAAATACAGTCCTCTCTAGGGGTGAAAGGAGGCCACTCCCTGCAAGGGATCGCTAATACCTCCTCAAATGGTGACGGGTTGCCGCCTGCACAGTGAAACACTGAGCGGCTTTGAAGCAGCAGCTCCTTATTACACTTAAATGCCCTGTCCAAAGGGCAGTACAAGTTCACAGCTACCCTGGACTGCGGCACATGCTTTGTAATACAACGCACCGCCCCTGTTTGCGCACGGTGTTCCTTTCAAAGGTGAGCCGTGGCGCAAAAAGGAAAAGTGAGCCATATTTATATCATACGGCCACAGTTGGTCATACAAGAATATGTTTAGGGCTGTTACCTCCAACTAGCAAGAGCTACTTGCAGGCCGTAATCCTGTAAAGCAAGTAGAGAACAGCCCCTGGTAAATTGTACAGTCCAAGATAGAGGAGTGTTTTGGACCCTGTCTCCAGTCTGCCATGAGCTTTCATTTACTCTGGAGGGCAGTGGATCGAATGGGGTGAAATTCTTTGCATCCCAGTTGTTGTGGCACTACTTGATCGCACCACTACCTGAGGGCTCCCAGTAGGTACTGGAAAGTAAAACTGGTGGAAGAGAAACGGTCTGGCTTCTAGGAACGGGTGACCTAGTGGAACAAATGCTCAATGACTGTGTGCTTTGTGAGGCCTCAATGAAATGACAGTTGTGTGGTAGCTATGTATAGATACATAGTGCTACCTCACATTATGTAGGAACCATTATGGGTTGAAGTTAGTCCTCTGTACATCTCACCAGAATTTAGATTGCAATATGAAAACATATTACGTTACCTGATGTGACTGTTTTATTTTTTTGCGTGTGTTTTGGGGGCAATTAGCTTGAACAGGGCTCCCACCCCAAAAATGGAATTGGTATTAATGTCTTATTACGAATAGTAAGTGAAACGCTGAACTGTGCAGTTTAGTTGCCTGTCGAAAAATTGCAAGAAAAATACTTGAATGTAGAATTGTTTTCCAACACATTTTAGCTTCATTAAAAAAAAAAAAAAAACATTGTCAGTAGAAGGCACTGATTGATGTAGCTGTTCTCTGTGAAGTGCAACTGACTGTGTATACTGATTGGAATTAGAATGTTTAGATTTAGTTTACCTTTCACGTATAGAATGTTGATTAAACAATAGACCAAGGTAAAACCGTGAGGAAGGGTTGTGACTCATTATAATGATGATGAAACCCAGTTTTCCCAGGAACCCATGAAACCTTCATTATTTCACCGAGGCATGCGTAATTATTGGTTTCTGTACCACTCCGTTTTGTACAATAAAATCACCCAAGCGTGTATTCATTATAACATATAGTTTTCCCCTTTGCTCAGTAAGGAAAAATGAGCAACCCTGGTGCAGAAAGTGTGCAAAAGCCAGTTGCCAGTGATTAACTCGAAGAGCCAGTTGTAGCAGCTTTTACATTCTCACGGGAACCAACTTGACTACGTCCAAATTGCAAAAAGTCGATAGAATTTTGTTCGGTGTAAAACGGTCAAATAAAATTTAGGGTTATGGGTTAGTTTATGTCCGTGTGCAGAAACGTTATTATGTGACACTTTTGCAGGCTTGCTATTTGAGGAAGGATGTTAATCCGGCTTTATCAGCACAGCTGTAACAAAGTACACTAGTGCATTGAAGGCTTGGTTTACAGGCTGGGGCTCGGTGGGATGGGGAGGACAGGTGCTTGGCGACGACAGACACATACGGTATAGCAGCGGCAGGGCTTGTGGTAGAATATCTGCCCGTATTGGCCTGTGTCTGGTGTTATCGGGGTGTGAACAGAACTAACAGAGGCAAAAACAGGTGGGATGGCCACCCCTGGTGGATGGTGTTAGGCCGGACTATAAACTACGCTGTTTTCATTACGTATCCTTGCTGTCTATAGGACTACGGTAAGGTTATTTCTTGTATTGTTTGCACTCGTTCATGTAACCACTGCATGCACTGCTAACAAATGAGTATTTGATGTGCAGGTTTATGTTCCAAACCGCCTTGCTTTACCACTTCCCCCCTCCATCCACTATTTAACTACTGCGCTCTACCTTTCTGACCCTATTTTCACCCGGAAGCAATTTCGCCGTAACATCCGACATGAGTATGCCACCGCACCCTTTTCATCTCCCCAAATCTAACAATGTCAGCAGGGTTAAGACCGAAACCCATGCGCTGGCCACAGCCTGCCTAAGCTTTCAGCACCTTAATAACCAATGCTTCATTTCTGCGTTTTCAGCTGACAGCCTGTTCCTACAGCCTCGAGGGTCCTCATGTTACCTCTCCTGTTGGGTCATCACGCTGCCTCTGTTGATTGCACATCACCTGCTGTCTCTTCCTCTAAACCCTTGTACAATTATTAGACGGTAAACAATTTGAGATGCGCTTAAGGCTTTTGTAAGAACAGTCTTGTGAGGATATCAGACTCGAGGGCTGTAGGACAGTTCATGTGACAAGTGCTGCCCGGTTTCCTGAAGTCACAGAAACCAGTTACTCCTGTAGGCTCACTCCATTGCGATGGGCCTCTTTTAGGAACATTTTGACTTTCTGAGTGTAGCAAAGTCGAATAGTTGAGCTTACTCTTCAAGGATGGTGTGAAATAGAAAGTCAACTATGGTGGCCACAAGTAATTCTCACTAAAGGGATTGTGCACGGAGTTCCACTACTTCATTAACAAAAAAAGTTATGAAACATTTTTTTCTATTACTCTAAATAGTGGTGCAAATGCAGTATAGATACAGTTGAGCAAAACCTACTCCTCGTCCCAGGGGTTCTTACTTCTATTGGAGGTGATTTCCGAAGCTGAAGGTTCATTGCAAAGGCCCTGTGGGTGCAGCTTGAGTGTTGTGTGTGGTTCACAGAAACGTGAGTGTGTCTGTAATGTTTCTAATTTGTTGTTAACCTGTGTTGGGATAGAAACCACCAGTCCGCTTGTGACCACGTGTGTATGAAGGAGTTATGTCGAGAATGCAGTCAAACACTGGCCATGGTATGTTGTGTGTGACAGAAGCAAGCCGCTTGGGAAGGATGATGAGATCATTATGATGGCGCAAGTGAGCATGGGTTCCCAAATCTGGTGCATGATTGGAGCAGACCTGCACACTAAGTGTTTTTGCCAGGCTGCTAAGTGGGAGACCAGCACTTGAAGCCCATGATCTCACATTTTGCTCTGTCCCAGTGTTGCCGGGAAAGAGCTCCTTGAGTAGGCCTGGCAAAAAGTAAAAGTTGACAATCGTTAGTTTTCCAAGCACTTCTCCTTTCTTTTCACCCTGACATCAGGCATCTATGGGTCTTTTTTGCTCATGCTTGGAATGTTGGGATGTGCCGGGAATCATTGCAGTAATTCGTGGTGCTTTGCTTTTTTTTATTTTGCCAGGCTGGGCAGTGATGGCAGTGCTCTTTTGATCAGGCAACTGCTTGGTATTATGCAGTGGATCCTTATGGTAGCAATCACAGCAGCTGGGCATGTAGGTCTGCCACTGATGAAGGGCAGGTTGTCCATGCACTGGAGTCTTCCACCTGTTCCTTCAGGTGCCTGGTCCCTTCTCTTTCAGACGAGGCAGTCAAACCTCCTTCCTCAGATTTAATTCCTTCAGCTATGCTGGTGCATGCGAATCATTGAAGGTATAAGGTGAACTTGATTTTTTTTGGCTCCCATGACCATCATGTATTAAGAAAGAATGACCGTTGCAGACGCACTAATCTGGCCATTGTGAGTTTAAGATACAAGTACAGTTTCAGGCACCCAGTTGCTTTCAAGGAATCTTACTGTTGGTGTTTTTCAGCTAGACTGACACTAGCACCCCCAAATGGGTAGTCCTCTGGTTGTCGTGGTCTTCCTGAAATGTCCATTGTGTATCGATCTTACCCATAGAATCCTTTAGCCAATTAGTGTCTCTCCTTCCCAGTACTAAACAGTGGATTGTGATTGACAGGCAGACAATCTTGATTCTTTTTTTTCTTTTTTGGTAGATAGTCAAGCTGTATGGTAGACTCTATCTGGTTAAAAAATACAGATTGTCAGTTTACCAATAGCTTACAGTGGGTTTAACGCCCACCATTTACTTAACATTGGTTGACTGTATTGGCACTATATTACTTGTTTCTTACTCGATGGCCTGCCATGTCCATCTTGTATTTGTCTTCCCCCCCCCCCCCCCCCTACCCAGAGCATATCCTCTTTACTTGTGTCCTTCTATTGCTGCTTTGCATGGAACTACTTTTTGCTTAAGTACTCTAGGACCATGCATGTGTTTTCCAGCTGTCTCCCTTGTGTGGTTCTCTATTTCCCCTCCTGAGTTCTGTGTTGCTTTCTTGCACGTCTGCTTCCATGGTGTTTTCTCCCTTTTGTCCTTCACCCTCTCACCTCAACTCACCTGTGCAACTTTCACCTTTCTTCACTACTCCTCCTCCGGTACTCTCTCAACACCAATTGGGCTTTTACCTTCTTTGGTATTTAGGTCAAGCCTAGAGTCGGGGCGCAAGCGCTGCTCTAAGGAAAATCTAGGGTAGTTCAGTACGTGAGGGAAGCCCCGCCGACTGCCCCGTCCATTTTTTGATTGGCTTGTGTCTTTGTCCTTCATAAATGCTGCCTTCTGATTAAGAGGCTTGTTACTCCTTATTATGGCCATGTCGTCATCTGTACCCGTCTAATGGCTACTGGCCCCTTTTACTTAGTGTTACACGCTAACTGGACTAAGAGCACTACTTTGTCGTCCCCTTCTCCTCCCTACCCCGCACGCACTCCCGTTGTCCGTGCTTCCCTCCCTCCCCCCTGCCTTCCGTTGTCTGTGCTTACCTTCCCCCACCCTCCTGTTGTCCGTGATGCAAAGCAATAGGTCTTGCGTAAACACAAGTCTGATTGCATTGCAAATGCTTCTTTTTGTATGCTTTTACCCTAAAAAATCTTCGCTTTATTTACCAATCCATTTGGCGTCCGCCATCTTGGAGTGGTATATCTATACTACTATTATAAAGAGAGAGCCCAAACCTTTGAGGCGGGTAATCTCAAGAAGTACAGCACCAATCACAACACCCAATACAGCATTGGAAAGGACAGTTGCAGCAGATGGACATAGGCTATACAAGTGGCCACCATCTACATTACAAAGGTATAGAACATTAGAGGTAAAGTAGTCCCTTCTGGGCATGGGTGTTGTGCTGTCAGCGATGGGCGCGGCAAACAAACCTTCACAGGACTCCCTTGTGGGCGTGGGCATTGTGAGAGGGGCGTGGACAAACAGCAAACCGCAATATTCGCCGCATTTACGGGGCGCGAGGCGTGCCAAACCCCCTCATTACTGGTAAGCAATATGCGTGCCATTCACGGGGCGCCATATTCACCGTCATTAGTGCTACAAGCGAAAACGGCATTGTAAAGTAAAACGTTCACGTAACACCGTTGTGGGCCTGGCCGATGTCAGAGGGGCGTGGCAAAACTTGAATGGGCGCGGCATTCACGGGGCGCGCGAACACCTATGGGCAATGCTTAGACAGGAGTGGCCAAACGCCAATGGCCAAGGCTTCACGTCCGCGGCATTGATACGGTGCTCAGGCGGGGGCTCAACACACTCACACTAACAGCGGGGAGCACAAGATTCACTTATTGCTCTGGTGCTCAGGCGGGTGATAAAGCAACTCAGCCTACCAGCGGGGATCTCACCCTTCGCATTTGCCACTGCACAAATTGCTCAGGGCCTCAAGCGGGGATTAAGGCGAATGAACGGACCAGAACTTTTCAAATAACGTTACCGTCTATCACCAAGTTCATGATTGGTAAGATGTGACCTCCAGAACACCTCATTTATTTTGTGGGCTACGCTGTATAGTGTCCCAACGCGGTACAGTACTGCCAAAAGTAGGGGCAAAGCCAGTAGTTTCCAAAGGTGAGAACAATTAGCTTTACAAGTGCTTATGTATTCCCCCCCCTCCCCTCCCCTAGTGGCTTTTCCTTTGTCAGTTTTTTTTTAAGTGTTGCACATTTAACACATTTATGATTCCAGTATGTGTAAAAGGCCTTTACTGCAGAACGATCAGCCTCTCAACAAAAAATGTGTCATTATCTGGTAATGGGTACAGTGGTCACCTATATTAAAAGTAGTTCCTTTTTGGGCCGACCCCTAGAAAACTGAGCATAGAACTATTTTACGAGCCCACAAAATATTATGCGAATCACCTTATCACCTTATCACCTTCCAGGAAATACTTCCCACCACCATACTACGTATGTCATGATAATGGAATGTTGTGCTGGATGGTACATGGCTACTTACTGTTCCTGGAACTTTGGACTGTGCAACCACCTTACACTTATCAACTAGTCTGTCATGGCCTGATGAGGGACAACACCCAGCCCCCACCTTTTTACCTGTGAACTGTTAGATCATGCCAATGAACAATCTCATTTCCAAAGAAAGAAGAATCGCGATTATCAAGCCTTTGTTCACTCGCCATATATAAAGTTTAAGTTGGGCAGAACATCTCTGTAAAATAGATAAACACACTGGAAATATAAATTGTAGTTGCAAGACGAGACCCCAGCCAACTGCCAATAATAGAATCCTCGGGCTCAAACACTCTCATGTTCTAACATGGAATCTAAGCAACATCACAATCTCCATCCCATTGTCCTTTACCTTCTCTTGTTTCTGCATCGCACAGGGCTCCCTGCACTTACCTCAAATCTTGTCACATTCTGCTGGCCTTCTGAAATCACAGCAGACCCAGTGTTAGTCTCAGTATCTTCTGATCATAGGTCGACACTAAAATTTCCAGATTGTATTCAGTAGCAGCTGCTACCAGTCTGGGTGGGTAAAGGGTGAGGGGGGTGGGAGGTAGGGTTTAATCAACAAACCAAAAAAAAAAAACTGGAACGTCAGCCGCCGTCTCCTCTTCCTTTCTGCAATATGGTGGCATCAGGAAGCACCCGGAACACACGCTCTCCTGAGCCAATCACAACCCTGCAGTGCAGCATTGTGATTGGTCTGAGCGCCGTGGATCGGCACTCGGACTGGAACAGGGACCATGTGCATGTTGCTGATCAGACTGTTTAATGCAGCCTGGTAGGAACAGGCAAAGTGTGCATGAATTGTTGGCTAAACAGTTAATGCGCACTTTGGAACTGTGCAAACACTCCTTCCCTGCTCTGGCCCGCCCCGCCACTGACTGCAATAGGGAAAATAAAATGACCATAACAATAGATATTGCATTTTATTATTCCTTTTTATGTCTCGGCCTGCATAGGCTGCTCTTGCGCAGTCTCGCTGACGAGATTTTATGTTTCTAGAGTATGGGGCTTAAACCCGCCCCTCTTCTCTCATTGGCTGGCCTCCTAAATGCTGGCCAGCCATTGGAGAAGAGGTTTGTCTGTCCATTTAAGCCCTGTCTTTTTTGGATTCGGGGGTGTGTTTTGTAGGTTCTTTCTCTCCTCTTCCCATTGGCTGGAATGTAAACGACAACCAGTCAAAACACGCCCGTTGTTTACATTCCAGCCAATGGGAAGTGGAGAGAAAGAAAAACACGCCCCCCCAGTCTGAAAATGACGGGGCGTTTCTCTGGTCCATTTCTGCTGGACCTCGGAGAAACATGGTGGTGTTTATGGCGTGGTCCGCTTTCCAGCCGGAGCTTAGAGCCTATCCCCGGTTGCCTTCGCGCGAGCTGGGGTTTGTTTCGGTGCCTTACTATGTGCTAACCGTGCCACAAAGGAAACTGCCTTTCGGACCTGCCACTTCCCATGCCTCCTCCTCTTACAGACTCTGGGCCATCCCCACTCCCCAGCAGCACGCGCCGTCCCTCGCACTGCTCCCTCAGCAGCTCCCCCAGACCACTCCGTTCCAGTGAGTACACGCCCTTTAATCCCGCCGCCAGTCCCCTCTCCACACACTGCAACCAGTCCTCCTTGCGTCGCCCCTTCTCCGTGGCTGGGTCTGCCTGGCCCTCTCTCTCCTTCCAGCCCTCTCCCCTGCACGACCAATGCCCCTCCCCAATAGCCATCTTCCTCGCCTCCAGCTGTACTAGCCCACTCATCTCCGGCGGCCGTCTCCTACCTCACCACTGATGGTGCCTGAAACACTCGGCAGCATGGACACCGGCGGGCCCGGCTCCTCTGGAGGCCTGGGCGGCTTCTTCGGAGGGACGGGACCCGGGTATTCTCACCCTGATCTGGCGGGAGTGCCGTGTGAGTGAAGGGCTAGCTGGGTGGTCAGGCTCAAGGTGAGTTAACACGAGGCTGGGGTAATGGCTCCTTCCGTTAAGCCAGTCTTCAGGCGTAGTCAGGGTATCGATAAGGGACGGTGTGATGATAATGGGGGTTCCTTCCCTACGACCCTGTTAAGGTTATTCATCAAAATGTACCCGCTTCAGTAGTTTCATGATATTAGCCTTATCTGATGGCACTGCTCCTATTGCCCGCGCTCTGCCGGGCAGAGGAGGGTCTGGACTTCCCGACCTATGACGGCAAGGACCGGGTGCTGGAGCTGACGGAGCGCGGCTTGAAGCCGGCCTTGAAGCGCTATGAGGTGCTGTGCGTCTACTACCACCAGCTCGCGGGGCCCAACCGGCTCTCGCACAAGCGCTTTCAGCTGATGGAGATGAGTGCAAGCCCCCCCCACAACGCCGTTCCCCCGACGTTGAGCTGTGCCTCATGACGTGCTGAATACCAGGAGCTGTGTCTAATGACGTGTTCTGAATATCAGGAGCTGTGTCTAATGACGTGTTCTGAATATCACTCTCTTAAGCGCTGTCCTCTGTTGTGTTGTATGCTACACCTGTGTCATGTTTTATCTCTTATTTGCTTATGTTACATAGTATGTGTTGCTATGTTGTGTTGTATTTTTGGCATTCCTATAGCGCGCAGTCTGAGAGTAGGGGCTCCAGGCGCTTTACCCTGGAAGGTTTTGTGCTGTGCATCCGTCTGGTTACTGTTCCCTTGCACCAGGCCTGGCTGGTGTTTGGTGTGGTGCTTCTGGTGTGGCTCTCTTTCGCACCGGTGGCTTGTTCACGGAGCTGCAGTGTGTGATGTTGGTGTTGGGAAGGTGGGGCCCTGGGCTTTGCTGGTTGTGTAGACACACCCCACACCGGTGAGATGTCCTTCCCTGGCAGGTGGCGGTACTCTGGGTGCACTGCCGGTGTCTGCGTGCAGTGGATGAGATGTGTTACACGTGTGTGTGTGTGTGTGTGTGGTTCTGTGTCTTTGAGATGGATGTGTGTGGTGTTGTGCCTAATGAGTTGT
This sequence comes from Lissotriton vulgaris, assembly GCF_964263255.1. NCBI lineage: Eukaryota > Metazoa > Chordata > Amphibia > Caudata > Salamandridae > Lissotriton > Lissotriton vulgaris. Next base: position 389,093,102 of record NC_141695.1, read on the forward strand.
TAGTGTTTGTGAGTCACTTGCCTACACAGCAGTTGCTGAGGTGGGCATGCCTTAATGACGTGTTGAATTTATATTGAATAAGATTCAGAATGTTCTGTCAAGAATTGTTCTCTGGCTTTAAGTTCTAGAGAGAAAGTGTGTTGCGTTGTGTTTCTGTGTTGCTTAATTTAGTGAAGGACTTCACAACTGTTCCTATAGAGTTGTGCTTGGTATGCGGCGTGCTGGCTAGTGTGTCTGTGTGTCTGTGTGTCTGTGTGTCTGTGTGTCTGTGTGTCTGTGTGTCTGTGTGGGTCTGTGTGTGTGTGTGGCTCTATGTGTCTGTGTGTGGGTCTGTGTGTGTGTGTGTGGCTCTGTCTGTCTGTGTGTTTGTGTGGCTGTGTGTGTGTTTGTGTGGCTGTGGGTCTGTGTGTGGGTGCAAATGCAATAGGTCTCGCATTTGCGAGATATTAAGCTATTGGCATTGTAAATGACAATGCCATTTATTTACGTTTAAAAACAAAAATGTCATGAGCAATGCCAATAGCTCTAACTTTAACCAAGACGAAACCATTGCATTCTAAATGTTTGTTGAGCAGTGGGTCAACCCTCCTCCGCCTTAGCGGAGGAGCCGCTACTGTTTGTATGTCGGCCAGCAAGCTCACCTCAGCCCTCCACCAGGGTAAACCTAGCCCCTTCACCCCGCGCCATGCAGTGGAAAAGACTAGGAGTTTCTAAAGACCAAACCCTTTCCCTGTTGGTACACTTCTCTGGAGTTATAAAAACCGCTTACATTAGTTGGGTAGAAACAGCCCGCCGTTCCTAAATCATTCGACGAAAGTGACCCTCGTACTAGACCGAGCTATGAGGGCAGACATGAACTGCGGAAACGAGAGAAACCTCGTGCGCATTGCTGCAGCCCCATAAAGTGATGCGACTGCTCGTCCATGTCGGTGACGAAGGACGCGGATCATTCCGCTTTGTTAGCAGGCCTGGGCTCCTGGTGAAACCCCCCTTATGCCTTGCGTGGCATAAAGAGTGCATGCAGCCTGTGTGGTAGCCACACGACGCAGAGCCTCGGGCGGGATGTGGGCCGTTCTCTATAGATTCATGAGTAGGCCGGGAGCCGGGAAACGACGCAGCCCCTCCACATGGCTGCGGCTGCAGACAATGGGATTCTTGTTTATGTACGGTCAGTTGGAGCTCATCTGCTAATGAAGGCTGCAACGTGCCAACCATGGGACTTGAGTGCCCTCGGGCTCCGTGCAGGGCGCCAGCCAGTAGCGATACACCCTTTCTTGCACTGGCGGTAATCGCGTGCACATGACTGTGGGTAAGAATGATAATGTCCAGCCTTCACCTGGCGTTATGGGCCGGTTTACTGGTGCCCTTGCGAAAATGAGTTCGCCAGCGGTTGCACCGTCACCTCTTTCTTCAATTTGTACATTTGCTTATAGCGTGAGGTAAAACAAGGTGGTGGTATCATGAAGTGCTGCTCATTGTTATCTTCAGATTTACGTTTTCTGACAGTCGTGTGGAAAGTAACGTGTAGTAACCATGTTATTGCATGTTTGCCGTTTCGTTTACGTTTGGTTTCCTACCTCCTTTTGTTGGAAATCATATTCCGTAGGATGTATTTTTGCCACGTTAGTATAAATGCGCACTGGTGCAATCATGGTCATTAACGTCCCGTACCGAATATTTGTACACTACTGTGGCAACTAACGATTCAGGTGGATTCTGTAAGTGTTTCTCTCTTGTCTTCTTCTCAGAAGAGAAGATTTTGGTTAAAGGTGTGGGATCGGAGATGGAAACAACTGCCTCCATGTATACATTTGTAACTATATAGCCATAGCATTCTAGATGGTTGTGAGCGTCCATTGCTTTCCATATAAGACATAGCAAGAGGCTCACCTTCTGTCATGCAATTTTATTTGGTGCCTAAACGGGCACACACTGCACCCACGGGAGAGGTATGCGTGCTGATATCCGGACCTATGTGACAGCATATTTGATACCTGGGCTACAGCTTCTGATAAAGAATAGGTCAAGAAAGCGTGCAAAAAAAGCTCAAGATAAACTTTGATTGTGTGTTCCGGAGAAGGGGTGGGACGGTTTATTTGACTCCCAACAATAGGGTGATTCACTTCATCTAAAGATGGCTATAAAGTGTCCATAGATGAGATTCAATAGAGTGGTCTGTAGATGTGTGCTCTTTGAGGAATCGGCTTTACTTTTTAACAGAAAGGTTTAGATTTTCACTTGTGCACACCACAAACCTGTCACGTGCCATAAATGAAGCCACTGAGGTGGGAATAATCTCATGAGAGCATTGACCACAACCCAGCAGCCTGTGTCGTCCGTAATCAGTTATGTTAAATATCCACTTATAGGAACGTGCTCATCTTTTGGTCCACTGCGGTTGGGTGAATTGGGGAGGTGAAAGGGGGAGTTACGTGGGGGCGGGGTTTGAAAACATAAGACAAAGGCTACTTTTCCTGCTAGGCATTCTCAGAAGGGCACAGTAACTGTGCCTAGTGTCCTGCTGCCTCTGTTACCAAAGGGGAGTTAATTGGCCTTTGTGGGCTCCTTCGCTCAGTTTGTCCATGTGGGTGGTAGTGGACTGCTAATCGGCCCGTTTCATTCAATGTTCCGCTTTCACCACTCTGACTTTTCTATTTGTTCTATCTGATGCCTTCCATTAGTTAACGGATATTAAACAGCTTGAGCTCTCTCCTCCCAGTAAATTCCGTTCAGACAAAGACCCCCTTGTTGAGTTCTAACTATTGACGACAATGTTGCCCCGATACAGCTCTCCTTGTTGGGGACCGCTGCGTGCCTTAATCACACACCCTCTTGTTGCGCGTCTGCTCTGACGACAATGGTGCCCTGACACTGCTCTGCCTGGTAGGAACTTCCTGGTGTTCTTGTTGAGCTCCACCCCTTGATGATGGCGATTATCTGACACAGCTGTCCTGCTAAGACCTTCTGATGCCCTTATCCCACACACTTCTCCCCTTGTCGAGCTCCAGCTCTTAACTATAATGGTGCCCCGACATAGCTCTGCCTGGTAGGAAACCTCCAGGTGTCCTCATCACACCGGCTGCTTCCTGACTTGAGCTCCAGCTCTTGACTACCATGGTGCTACAATACAGCTCTCTCTGGTAGGGACCACTAGGTGTCGTCCTCCAGACTACTAATGTTGTTTAGCTCCAGCTTTTGCCAATGGTGTCCTGACACAGTTTTCACTAGCAGGAGACACTGCAGTGCTCTCATCACTCAGTCTGCTCCCCTTGTTGACCTTCAGCTTTTGACTACAGTGGTGTCCTGATAAATCTCTCCCTTATAGGCAACATCTGGATGGCATCATCATGTTTGCTGCTCCTTGTTTATCTCCAGCATCTGGTGACCCAGGGTGATTTGTGTTGAGCATACACCCTGGCATCCTCTCATGTGGGACCCCAACAGATATTATGGAGCCTGCTTTTCTCTGAGAGCCCCAGCTCTTGACAGTGCTGTCCCGACACACTCCTCCCTTGTAGGAGATCTCCTTGGTACTCATCACTTAGATTGCTCCAAATGCAAAGCTCCATCTTTTGATGACGGTGGTGCCAGACACTGTTTTCACTTGTGGGGACTTATGCATGCTCTTTTTCCACAGGTTTGGCCAAGTGGAATTTGCCTCTTGAAATCGGAAACCGAGACTACACCAGGTGCGTGGTGCGGGTGCCTTGGGCCCTAATGCAAGCATGGGAAATGGCCCTATTTTGCTTTGCTTGGCAGCTATGGCTTGTGCCTGGATTCGTGCTTTCTTGTGGTTTTTATTCTAGCATAGGGGTGTTATTGTGATGCTAGACTAAGTAGTGCTATGTTTGAATACAGGTTTTACAGTTGGTGGGTAGTTTCATGCAGTGACTGTCGTATCCACTTCATTGTGTATGGGTAGATGGCTACTAAGTAGACCCTAATTACGTCGTGCATGTAGGGTGCCAAAAGGAAGAAAGTCTGTGTTCTAGAAACCTGTTGTAGCTCAGAGCCCCAGCTGCCTCTGGACGCTCAGTCATACTGAATGGAAGAAATCCAAGCAAGACTCGACCAGGGTTTGCTCCCACGCTTGCTTTTTTTTTACAGAAAAAGCCATCGAGTAATGTCCTGGGAGCTCAGCCCACTCATTTCCTTCTGAGTGGAACATATCCAGGACTCCAGCCAGGGATTTTATCCTGAGATAGTTTCCGTACAAACATTGAATTGCTCCCACGCCTGCTTCCATGCGGATAAAGAAGTCCAGGGAAGCTATTCCTGTTTCTGCTCACATATAGAGAGAACAAATGTAGCGCTTCAACGAAATATTCGCTTCTGTAAGAAGAAAACCGATTCAGGACTGTCGCTTCTCTGTTACTGCCAGTGTCTCGAATTCCATCTTCCCATTTCTACTCCCTTTGGCAGGCTGCTGTACAGCTTCTGGTAGCTCAGTTGGCATATTCTCCTCTGGGCTGCAGCTGCACATATGAAGCCCGTTCTGTCATTCTCCCCCATGTATAGCGATTCCCGGGTTTGTTTTCCCAATGAGACTATCATACATACACATGTAGGCAATCTGGGCCGGTTTTCTTTTCTGCGTTCCGTACACATAAAGGGAAACAATGGCATGGTGCGAAACCAGCTTCATTGGATCCTGGATCTGCCCCTACACAGGTAATGAAGGGCATAGCCTTCGTAGACGGGCTGCTCTGCAGGTACAGAGACTATAAGGCATTGTTAATGAAGCACTGTGTCTAAAGCGTGCAGGGATTCCAGAACCTGTTTTTAGGTTTCCCCTGCCAGCGCTTGAGAAATCTATTGTTTTTAATATATACACTTAAAAGGGACTTACTCCTCTTTTTCCTGGCGTATCATTGGTTCCCGTGTGTGCCACTTATATTTCCTCCATTTCTATTGGATGTAGCATATTTTCCTGCATTTACCAATGCTTGTTCCCCATCTGCTTCTCTTAGCAGTTTCACGCTGATGAAATACTGTTCACATCCGCTTTAGTGGAACTATATTTTCATTAAGTTTTGCCTTTTTACTATTGCAGCATATTTATACAACAATTTATCACCCGGAAAGATTAAGTGATTTGCATAGAATCACAGGATGTTGCACAACGCCGCCGAGACTCAAACCAGGATCCCCAGCTCTCGAGTCAGTAGGTCTGGTCACTACACCCCATCCCCTCCACTCCTGTGTTATCTGGCAGGGAGCCATTTCCTACTCCCAGATGATGATTGATGAAAACAGCTCTTTATTCATTACATAGGCAAAACCAGTGCATTACCAATGCTTGTACCTTCGTGCTGCCATGTAGATACAGCAATTCATGGCTTGTTTCTACTAAGGATGTTCCCATAGAAAAGGAAATAAAATAGTAATGTGCTTTTAGGTCTGACCTGCAGAGGGCTGCACTTTGCTTGCTAACCTCATGATTACAAAAAAACGTAATATAGTAAATGCATTAATACAAGGGCTTTCAGCCAGACATGTCCATCCATTGGTCTGCTAAAGCGTCATTCATATTCTTCCACCCACCACAGCATTCAGCATGGGCCAGTAGGTCTTCCTACTTCATCCTCTCTCTTTTCATTGTGTGTGACAGCATTTTACTTGTGCACATGTGCTCAGTGGCATATAGTCCACTTTTGAGGCAGGCTGGCACGGCAATGCCAAGTTTTATTTCAGCTTTAATTAATTTTTGTTATGGGTTTATTTTTACTCTTACATTTTATTACTTAATTTCATCACTGCATAGTGCATGCCTTTATGAAAAGACTGGCCGTCTAGATGCTAATTCGACCCCCACCTTGGGGATACTTGCCTTTGTGTGCAGGGTTCTTACATGTCTATCTATGAATATTTGACATTTGAGTAATTACGCCAGAAAACGTACCACTGCATGAAGAAAAGATGAAATTAAGAGAACCCTTTGCATGTAATTTCGTGTCATAAAATAAACACATTGAAATTCAAAGTAAGTGAAAGGAAATGCAGTTTGATATGGTGATTATTACGTACAAGGTGCAAATTAACATTACATAGCACCCAACATGTAGTATTACTCTGGTCAACATATTGCGGACATCCCTTCAACTCAATCACTATCAGCTTTGCACATCACGTTAAAACATCTAATCATGGTCAGAGGGATTTTGAAATTTCTCTTCAGGAGATAGGAAATTCAATTGATATTAAGATGCTTATGCATAGTTAGTAGTCCACACATTTACAGAATAAGGCAGACTCTGGATTCTGTCCATCCACTGTCTCCTTTGCTTGTAAACATCAATGTGTGCAGGACAGTTTGTGAGACCCGGTTGGGCTTGCTCAATCTACCTGTATACATATGGATAACACAGGAGTTTAACTGAGATGTTTTTTCGTGCATGGCACCATGAGATTAAGAAGAATGTGGATTCTTAAAGGTTTACTGTATAAAGAATTGTGCTTTTATTAAAGACAAGGAGGCTAGCATTGTTATCCGAGACGTCTGAAGTAACCGGTCCATTTGTAAACACTGTTCTTAGGCTAGTGCAAAGTAGAATCTGTGCATGCTTCCCTAAAGATGAAAGAATCCTTGATGCCTGATGGTTTGTTCATGTAGTCTTGAATAAAGTAGAAGGGACTGCAGGAAATACCATCTACCCGATCTTTGGTGTAATATTCTGCGTAGATGCTGGGATACATTTTATTTAAGCTGGTGGTTCAGTTCATGTACTTCATCAAGATGGAGGAATATTGGGGTCTCCAACTAGATGGTTTCTCTCCAACTTGGCAATAGCTTCCACATAGTCATCCATAAACATGAATTACATTTAAAACTTACAACTCTTAGATTTGTTTAATATTTAGATGGCTGAAATCCTTGATCATCACGCAGGTGGCCGGCCAATGTACAGAACCATGGGAGCCGTATCTGTGTTTTATTAGCCCTCACATGGATATAGTATCCTGTCTGCGGGATCCCAGAAAGGGTGCCTTCAAATCTAGAATTCAACAACATTCTTATCGTCCTTGTTTTGTGAGGTTATAGGGTCAAACCTGTTTGAGCTTCAGGGGGAACTTGAATCAAGTGCCAGTCTTCCCTATGAATGAGAGAAATGGGGGGGGGGGGGGGGTGCATGTTCGGCGCTGCCTTCATGTGGATCACATACTATTATTTTCCCGTTAGGCTGTTTACCTCCTCCCTTGTTCAATCCTCTGCCCGTGGCAAACACGCTTTCCTATGAATGCCCCAGCACAGGGTTACTAAGGCGGAGGATCTTGTAATATTTGCAGCTCAAAGGAACCACACTGCAACCGGTTACTGAAGTGCAATTCAATATAAACCTCGTGACCAAAGCGTTTGTCATGGCAGAGGCTGTTCACTTTGGCCCTCATATTTGTTGTATGTGCCAGAACGATCCCTGGGGGATAACTTGGGTTTTATAGGACTGAATCATCAGACATCCGGCTTTCTGAATTCCTAATGAGACTGCTAGAATCTGATGATGACTTGTCCTTTCTGCCAAACAACCCCCTCATTTGTGTGAGATTTTCATCGCTTTTACAAACAAAGGGTGCTCGTCAGATTTTGCAACTGCAAGTTTTATTAAGAATACCTCCGGACGCATAGTTTCCATTTATTCATGAATGTGTGGATTACTAAATTGTACTTTCTGATGCCCATTTATGCAGATGAATTCCTAATAAGTTGCCAGAGTATGTAGATTTGTAGTTTGGATGTATTCAATGTGTCTGTTTTTTTGTAGCCTCGTTATATTGGTAGAAGCTGCTGTGGTGTAGCACACACATATAGACAGCCAGGTTCTCTCTGTATGTGCTATAAATACTTAGACATGTGGAGTGAGGCGAGTATGTGCACATACAGTTACTTCCGGTTTATGCTCCAGATACTCGTTAGACCTAAACCTTCTTGTGATTCCTGTGTCTTCTATTATGCCTATTTTGAGGAATCTGATTGTCGCCTGAACAGTTAAGTTACTAAATGATTGCTGAAAGTAATGTTAATAGTGGGAAACTTATTGGCGAGTAGTGTGTTGCTGACTTATGCTCGTTACCATTTTTAGGTCTTGCCTAGTGACGCAGCGCATGCGTTGCTTGCCTTGGCGAGCCCCATTAATGTTCGTTTGGTGGCCAAATGGGGGCCGGATATGTGCACGCTTTCAAGACGGGACATGTGCATGCGTACGTCTGTCTAACAGCTTAGCTGAAGACACAGCAGATTTGCGCGTACAGCTTAAACAAGATGTGCACATGTATAGCTCTGTTCGGTTGCTTCATCTCTCCGCACGCAGGACAAAACATATGCACTCGCTCTGCTAAAACATATGCACACGCTCTCCCTACCTCTACTTCCTCACAAAGATCTCCGCGGCACTTTCAAAAACAGTCTGTTTATGCGTACCAGAATTACCGAGGGCATCGTCCAGCATTTAGAAACCAGCATTTGCAATGCAATAGGTCTCGCATTAGGAAAGTGTGAGCTATTGGTATTGTAAATACATATGTGTTGGCTTTGAAAATATATAAATTAATAGCATTGTTATTCACAAAGCCAATAGCTTACACTTTCCTAATGCGAGTCCTATTGGCTATGGCAATGCTTGTTGGTAGCAAGCAAGGACAGTGCTGTTGTGGTGCTGAGTGATGCTGTGGTGTTGTCCTCGAGTGATGTGGTGTTGTCCTCGAGTGATGTGGTGTTGTCCCCGAGTGATGTGGTGTTGTCCCCGAGTGATGATGTGAGTGATGTGGTGGTGTCCCGTGAGTGATGTGGTGGTGTCCCGTGAGTGATGTGGTGGTGTCCCGTGAGTGATGTGGTGGTGTCCCGTGAGGGATGTGGTGGTGCCCCGTGAGGGATGTGGTGGTGCCCTGTGAGGGATGTGGTGGTGCCCCGTGAGGGATGTGGTGGTGCCCCGTGAGGGATGTGGTGGTGCCCCGTGAGGGATGTGGTGGTGTTGTGTGGCGTGCAACTGAAAGTAATAATGAAAAGGGGGTTGCTGTGCTGGAGTAAGCGGTGGGGGAGAAGGAACGCAAAGCACAAAGGGGGTGAAAGACTAGACAATGAACAGAGGTGGAGAGGAATGAGAGAAGGAAATCGATGGGGCACGGGGTATTGGTGAGTAAAGAGAATGGAAGAGAATTGTGCCCTGGATGGAAGTATTTCTGTATGCTTGTAATACGTTTTTTGCAAATGGCGCATACGTACGGGATGTAGCATGATAGTGTAACTTCGAAGGTTTCACCTAACAAGCTTTTACCAAAATTCCCAACTTTATGCTGGGTATCCTGACGCAATTTAAATGTTAGCTGTGGCCCACAAATACTAAATAAGTGGCAGCAGTTCATCCTCCCGAGATGGAACCTTCTGGAATGGTAAGGCAGGTGAAGAAGCGGAGTTGAGCTACTGGCCATGAGAATCACTGGTAGCGGCCCTCCAGCTGTTGCAGCAGTCACACTTACTTAGGAGTCGTAAGTGTCTAGTCTAAATTTTCCAGGCTTTGTCAGCAGAGAGGCCACAAGTTGAATGTGCCTTAAGTGATAAAATACAATGCGACTAAACTGTGCACCGGAAAGAGGTGAAAACGAAAGGGGTTTAAGGGTGCAAAGCAACCATTTAAAAGAAGCGCGCGTGCCTCGCGCTAAAAGTAAACAAGCTCTCGGCATTGCTGTGGTGGGGCGGGAGCGCATTCCTTTGAAGTCTGATGGGGCGGGGGAGCGGCAGCCTGGTGGTTTGTGACGTGGCTGGTTTGTGCACGAGCATAGATCACAAGTACTGTGGCTAATCCGCCGTTGGCAGACTGTTCGGACTGCTTACTAGAAATCTCGACAACAAGCATTACTAAAAGCAATGCTTTAGGTCGAGACCTAAAAAAGGGGGCTCTCGCAATGCAGTCTTATTTGATTACAAACCCCACCCTTCTTTCAGAGCACTAGGACAGCAGAGCTGCTTTAGAGCCATAGAACCAGGTCAGCAGAGCTGCTTTAGAGGGAGAGAACCAGGTCAGCAGAGCTGCTTTAGAGCCATAGAACCAGGTCAGCAGAGCTGCTTTAGAGGGAGAGAACCAGGTCAGCAGAGCTGCTTTAGAGCCATAGAACCAGGTCAGCAGAGCTGCTTTAGAGGCAGAGAACCAGGTCAGCAGAGCTGCTCTAGAGGCAGAGAACCAGGTCAGCAGAGCTGCTCTAGAGGCAGAGAACCAGGACAGCAGAGCTGCTTTAGAGCCATAGAACCAGGCCAGCAGAGCTGCTTTAGAGCCATAGAACCAGGCCAGCAGAGCTGCTTTAGAGCCATAGAACCAGGTTAGCAGAGCTGCTTTAGAGCCATAGAACCAGGTTAGCAGAGCTGCTCTAGAGCCATAGAACCAGGTCAGCAGAGCTGCTTTAGAGGCAGGGAACCAGGTCAGCAGAGCTGCTTTAGAGGCAGGGAACCAGGTCAGCAGAGCTGCTTTAGAGGCAGAGAACCAGGTCAGCAGAGCTGCTTTAGAGGCAGAGAACCAGGTCAGCAGAGCTGCTTTAGAGGCAGAGAACCAGGTCAGCAGAGCTGCTTTAGAGGCAGAGAACCAGGTCAGCAGAGCTGCTTTAGAGGCAGAGAACCAGGTCAGCAGAGCTGCTTTAGAGGCAGAGAACCAGGTCAGCAGAGCTGCTTTAGAGGCAGAGAACCAGGTCAGCAGAGCTACTTTAGAGCTAGAGAACCGGGTCAGCAGAGCTTCTCTAGAGGCAGAGAACCAGGTCAGCAGAGCTGCTCTAGAGGCAGAGAACCATGTCAGCAGAGCTGCTTTAGGACCAGAGAACCAGGTCAGCAGAGCTGCTTTAGGGGCAGAGAACCAGGTCAGCATGAGCTGCTTTAGGGGCAGAGAACCAGGTCAGCGGAGCTGCTTTAGGGGCAGAGAACCAGGCCAGCAGAGCTGCTTTAGGGGCAGAGAACCAGGTCAGCAGATCTGCTTTAGGGGCAGAGAACCAGGTCAGCAGATCTGCTTTAGGGGCAGAGAACCAGGTCAGCAGAGCTGCTTTAGGGGCAGAGAACCAGGTCAGCAGAGCTGCTTTAGGGGCAGAGAACCAGGTCAGCATGAGCTGCTTTAGGGGCAGAGAACCAGGTCAGCAAGAGAACCAGGTCAGCAGAGCTGCTTTAGAGCCAGAGAACCAGGTCAGCAGAGCTGCTTTAGAGCCAGAGAACCAGGTCAGCAGAGCTGCTTTAGAGCCAGAGAACCAGGTCAGCAGAGCTGCTTTAGAGCCAGAGAACCAGGTCAGCAGAGCTGCTTTAGAGCCAGAGAACCAGGCCAGCAGAGCTGCTTTAGAGCCAGAGAACCAGGTCAGCAGAGCTGCTTTAGATCAGCAGAGCTGCTCAGTAGAGCCGCTCTAGAGCCAGAGAACCAGGTCAGTAGAGCCGCTCTAGAGCCAGAGAACCAGGTCAGCAGATCTGCTTTAGGGGCAGAGAACCAGGTCAGCAGATCTGCTTTAGGGGCAGAGAACCAGGTCAGCAGAGCTGCTTTAGGGGCAGAGAACCAGGTCAGCAGAGCTGCTTTAGGGGCAGAGAACCAGGTCAGCATGAGCTGCTTTAGGGGCAGAGAACCAGGTCAGCATGAGCTGCTTTAGAGCCAGAGAACCAGGTCAGCATGAGCTGCTTTAGAGCCAGAGAACCAGGTCAGCAGAGCTGCTTTAGAGCCAGAGAACCAGGTCAGCAGAGCTGCTTTAGAGCCAGAGAACCAGGTCAGCAGAGCTGCTTTAGAGCCAGAGAACCAGGTCAGCAGAGCTGCTTTAGAGCCAGAGAACCAGGCCAGCAGAGCTGCTTTAGAGCCAGAGAACCAGGTCAGCAGAGCTGCTTTAGATCAGCAGAGCTGCTCAGTAGAGCTGCTCTAGAGCCACATAACCAGATCAGCAGAGCTGCTCTAGAGCCACATAACCAGATCAGCAGAGCTGCTCTAGAGCCACATAACCAGATCAGCAGAGCTGCTCTAGAGCCACATAATTATTAGGGGAATTTATAAAGCGCCTGGTGTACGCCTACAGGCGTGTCCCCGCGCTATGAAAAGTGGGGTAAGCAGTCCATGCAGCCAGCACAACCGTCTACCGTCTGAATAAGTGAGTCTTAAGTTTTGTTCTAAACATGAGTTCTGAAGACTCCAAGCATAACTCTGACGGAAGGTCATTCCACTGCTTCGCTACCAGATACCTGAACGACCCCCCCCATACGCGCCTTCCTAATTTATTTTTATTATTAGGGGTCAGCAGAGCTGCTCTAGAGCCACATAACCAGGTCAGCAGAGCTGCTTTAGAGCCAGAGAACCAGGCCAGGAGAGCTGTTGTAAAGCCAGAGAAACGGGTGATTGGGGCTTATTTACAAGCCCCTTGCGCTGCCGCTGCGTCACTTTTTCGCACACAAAAAGTGAAGCACCGGCGGTGCAAGGGAAATAAGCCCCATTGTGCCCATTTGAACGCAATAAAACAGTAACGTAACCTTCACACCACGGAAAAGGTGAAATAAAGCACCAGTTTCTAAAGTTATTGCTCTTTCCACAGTTACTGGTAACTCCAGTCTCCTGCCTGAGGTCTACTACAGTTATTGTAATGTAAAACCTCAGGTATCAAAATGCAAAGTTGTGTGAGCTATTAGCCTTATACTGGCTGAAAAACTGCCTCCTACCATAGGACTGTTACGTACGAGTGTCTACAAATCTAAGATTGGATTTTGGGAAGTAAATGATGCACCTCATGCCTGCAACATAAAACAAGCATTTGCAATGCAATAGGGCTAATACCCAAATAATTGCACAAAGTTCCCCTGGGGGTGATATCTATGCAAGAAAGAGTGGAATAGTTCCCTCTCTCTGGAAGTGTGGTTGTATCTGGAAGGCAGGGGCGGTCGTCCCTTGTCGGAATTAGGGAAACCTCACACAACAGGTTGGTTCTACGACTACTGTCGCATTCCCAACCGGCTGCTTCGTGTCATCATCGGCTTCCTGCTCCTGCGTCAAGCCGGCACTGCAATGCCTGACGGGCAGCACTTAGTGCTGCACTTTAACGGAGATCTTTTATTCCAAAGCCGATGTTTGAGTGGGTGTGAGGGGCCCTAATCGTGAGGTAGTGAGCGTGAAAATGTGGTGATTCTAAAAAAAGTTAGTGCAGTCTACTCTGGGTACTTTATTCCTGTAGCTGCCTACTTTATTAAAACTAAGAGGGGTATGGGATTTCGACCAACCGATGTGTGGGAAGCCCGTTTCAACCCTCAATAAGTGATCTGGTCGACATGTTTCGTGCCATCAAGGCAATTCATCAGGACCAAGAAAGTGCTCATAAACTCAAATCGGCGCCCATAACGGGCTGCGAAGTTAGATAGATACAACCTGGGGGGTCGGGATCTGGAGCAGGAAGAGTTCCTGTAATGTTCTCCGCCCTGCGGGGAAATGGGAAAAATTCATATAAGAAACAATGCGTACAGAACAACGTTGTCTGTATTTCCACCAAAGTAATGAATCTCTCATTTGTAAACTAAGAGTTGAGGGAAATTATGTTAGAAATGTATAACACATATAACAAGCGTATTGTCTCCCATTCATCCTCCCAAGCACAATGAGGGATTACGTTACCAATCAAATCTAGGGAAGTATATGTGCCGTGGGTGATCTCATAAGGGCCTAAGCAAATTCTTAAGGGAACCATCAGAGGGGACTTGGGAAAGCTCTAAACTTACCCACAGTCGTTGTAGAGAGTTCTCCCTGGGCTGCTTGGGTAGGACTTACATGGTCAAGTAGTAGCCTGTAGAGATGTGGGAGAAAGTGGTAAAGTTTGGAAAAACGCTGGAATCAAGGTTCCAAAACCCAAGGTTCCAAAACCAGCTATGCCCATACAAGTGCAGTGGCACCGTGGACAACCAAGTGGCCCCCCGCCGGGGGCCCACATGCCGGCCAAAGGGACCCGCGCCAGTGCGCCACTCAAAAGGCGCTGCAGCGCGGCGGCGGGAAAACCCAACTGAGGATCGCCATTACCCATATGATGCCAAAAGCTGCGCACGCCCAAGCTCGCCGAACCTCACACGCCTTGCTTCAAGCTCATGGAGCCTCATCGGTGTAGGTAGCGGACCGCCAGTCCAATACGGAATTAGAGGGCGGCAGGCACGGGGGCAAGGCTCCCAAGTGGCAAAACTGCTGAATCCCCCGTCACCGCGACCACAACACAAACGGAGGGTCACCTATCCCAGTGGACGCCTCCGGAGGCAGCGCGCCCACAGGACGAGTCCTGGAGCCCACAGTGCTCCTACAGTGTCATCAAGCCAGCGGCGGGCTCGGGAAGCCCCTTACCTTCAGAGCGAAGTGAAGGAGCCGTTAAACCTACGTCCATCCGGCGGTCTCAGTCGAGCAGGCAGCCGGTGGATTGGCCGTGTTACAGGAAGCCCTTAAGTCTATCCTAGGGATGGTAGAAAGAGAAATAGGACTTTGGTTGTTTACCTATTCTCGGGCATGCGCAAAGGGACAGTCTACATGGAAGGCGGAGTAAGCCTATGCATATACCAAAACAGGCGTCATCTTGGAAAGGGGTCGGGACAGTGTTGCGTTATGGGGCACGAGTTGAAGGATCCAGATAGGGAAGTCTGGACTGCTTAGTTTTGCAGTAGACTTGGGTTGATTTAAGTTGAAAAAACGCTATTTAATGGTAATGTACCCCGTGTTGTCACAGCAGTCTAAAAATTTTGCTTATTAGAGTGTTGTGTGAAATTGACATTGGGATATCATTATGAGTCTATTAGGCATTGTCCCAGAGCCACAGTAGCCTGCTAGTACCATTGTATCCATCCCAACAGAATAATTGATTTAGTCGTGGGTTCTCACTCTTTAGACTATATTTGGTGGAAGATAAATAGTATTTGTGTTGGCTATGTGATGCAGCTACTCACCCCATTGGTAAAGAACAAGACCAAAGGAAGACACTCTGTCCGGTGGATGATTATCTTATCAGTGTGTTCCATGGGACAGAGTCGTTGAGCCCTTCAGTGTCAAGACGTAGGCGGTGGACCCATCTCTGTTCAATTTTGAACAATGCCTGTTGGTTTGATGAGGGATGCCATTCCAAAACTACCCAGCGCATGTCTTCTGCCGCATGATTCTGTAGGTGGCAGTGTTCATAAAGGCGAGTGTGGGTCTTGTGGCAGCGGACATTGCTATTGTGTTCCATGATGCGTGTTTTTACTGTGCGTGTTGTCATTCCGACATATTTCAGATCGCACGGGCACGTCAACATGTATATACATTTGCTGCTGTTGCAGTTCGTATGTCTGTTCAAGTGCCACGTGAAGTCATGTGAAAGTTGGACAGTTTTGGATTGGATGGCTTGTGGGCAAACGACACAGTTACCACAGCGGTAGTGACCTGTTACTGGTGGCAGGTCCCACAGGGTGTTCTGTGGGCGCGTGCTGTTCTTTTTCGGACGGGTATGGACCAGTTGATCTTTCAGATTGCAAGTTCTTTTAAGCGCAAAGCGAGGGCGTGGAATATCTAGATTGACAGAGTTCAGTATACCCCAATGAGAATTTACCGTTTTTTTGATAAAGGAGGAGTTCTTGGTGTAGGCTGTTATGCACGTGATAATATCCTCCTTCTCCCTGGTATGAGTTTCCAACAGGGATTATCTGTTATTTAGGGCTCTCTTCGCTGAGCGGTGGAGTAATTTTGTAGGGTAGCCCCTCTCCTGTAGTTTATTCTGCAGGATGTTAGCTTCCCGATGATAGTCACTGGTGGTCGTGCAGTTCCTGCGGATTCTTAGGAACTGACCAAAGGGGAGGTTATCCCTTAATGCTTTCGTATGGTGGCTGCCATAGAGCAAGAGGCTGTTTGTCAGTTTCCTTTTTAGGTCTCGCCTTTACCATTCCGCAGGAATGGGAAATGGGGAGAATTCAAGTCGGCTATTTTCTCTTCAAACCAAAGGGCTTTCAGCCCCGCGGTTTTCATGCTGTGCACGTGAACCACGTGATAACATGCACGCGCATTCAGGGCCAGCCAGCCCAGCACATCAAAGGGATTCTCCTCCCCTAATTATTCATGGCCGGTTACTTTCAGTTTCCCGGAACGGCTTCTCCTCACCTAATTAGGGGAGGAGAAGCCCTTTGATGTGCTTCACACCAATGCGCCTCAGTCATTCCTCTTGTTTGTATTTGCTTCCAGACTCCGATCTGCTCATGTGCACAAGACGCTTTACACATTACACTCATCTGCCTGAAGTGGGAGTTTTAAACAAGCAAAGCTGGTCCTTCTGTACTTGCAGTTTCACTTCTAATGTGTGTTGTTATTTATCATGATTTTTAGCTGAGGTGTCTCACGCTCGTTCATGAGTTTGATCTCTTCATACTGTGAAATGTTTTCTAAGTTGTTTTTGATTGTCTTACCGCTGGAGGTCTCTCTGTGCTACATTTAGCCTCTGACACATGCAACGCCACGCAACGCCACTCAACCATGCAACGCCACTCAACCATGCAACGCCACTCAACCATGCAACGCCACTCAACCATGCAACACCACTCAACCATGCAACGCCACTCAACCATGCAACGCCACTCACTCACACATGCAACGCCACTCACTCACACATGCAACGCCACTCACACACACATGCAACGCCACTCACACACACATGCAACGCCACTCACACACACATGCAACGCCACTCACACACACATGCAACGCCACTCAACCACGCAACGCCACTCAACCACGCAACGCCACTCAACCACGCAACGCCACTCAACCACGCAACGCCACTCAACTACGCCACGCAACTACGCAACGCCACGCAACTACGCAACGCCACGCAACTATGCAACACCACGGATGCAACGCCACTCACACATGCAACGCCACTCACACATGCAACGCCACTCACACATGCAACGCCACTCACACATGCAACGCCACTCACACATGCAACGCCACTCACACATGCAACGCCACTCACACATGCAACGCCACTCACACATGCAACGCCACTCACACATGCAACGCCACTCACACATGCAACGCCACTCACACATGCAACGCCACTCACACATGCAACGCCACTCACACATGCAACGCCACTCACACATGCAACGCCACTCACACATGCAACGCCACTCACACATGCAACGCCACTCACACATGCAACGCCACTCACACATGCAACTACGCAACGCCACGCAACTACGCAACGCCACGCAACTACGCAACGCCACGCAACTACGCAACGCCACGCAACTACGCAACGCCACGCAACTACGCAACGCCACGCAACTACGCAACGCCACGCAACGCCACGCAACGCCACGCAACTACGCAACGCCACGCAACTACGCAACGCCACGCAACTACGCAACGCCACGCAACTACGCAACGCCACGCAACTACGCAACGCCACGCAACTACGCAACGCCACGCAACTACGCAACGCCACGCAACTACGCAACGCCACGCAACTACGCAACGCCACGCAACTACGCAACGCCACGCAACTACGCAACGCCACGCAACTACGCAACGCCACGCAACTACGCAACGCCACGCAACTACGCAACGCCACGCAACTACGCAACGCCACGCAACTACGCAACGCCACGCAACTACGCAACGCCACGCAACTACGCAACGCCACGCAACTACGCAACGCCACGCAACTACGCAACGCCACGCAACTACGCAACGCCACGCAACTACGCAACGCCACGCAACTACGCAACGCCACGCAACTACGCAACGCCACGCAACTACGCAACGCCACGCAACTACGCAACGCCACGCAACTACGCAACGCCACGCAACTACGCAACGCCACGCAACTACGCAACGCCACGCAACTACGCAACGCCACGCAACTACGCAACGCCACGCAACTACGCAACGCCACGCAACTACGCAACGCCACGCAACTACGCAACGCCACGCAACTACGCAACGCCACGCAACTACGCAACGCCACGCAACTACGCAACGCCACGCAACTACGCAACGCCACGCAACTACGCAACGCCACGCAACTACGCAACGCCACGCAACTACGCAACGCCACGCAACTACGCAACGCCACGCAACTACGCAACGCCACGCAACTACGCAACGCCACGCAACTACGCAACGCCACGCAACTACGCAACGCCACGCAACTACGCAACGCCACGCAACTACGCAACGCCACGCAACTACGCAACGCCACGCAACTACGCAACGCCACGCAACTACGCAACGCCACGCAACTACGCAACGCCACGCAACTACGCAACGCCACGCAACTACGCAACGCCACGCAACTACGCAACGCCACGCAACTACGCAACGCCACGCAACTACGCAACGCCACGCAACTACGCAACGCCACTCACGTTGCCAATAGGTCTCGCAGTACGACAGTTGGAGCCATTACAATTGCAAATAACAATGCATTTCACTTTGGTTATCATTTTAAATACATAAAGGGCTTTGTCATTTACAAAACCAATAGCTCCAACTTTCCTACTGCGAGACCTATTGGCAACGCCAGTGCTTGTTATAAAGAGTGGTAGAGATCTCCGAAGGGCCCAGTACAATTGTCCGGTCTAGAAAGGGTATGGAGGTTTCCGAAATGGTTCCTGTAAATTTCAGGTAGGGATCTTGGAGGTTGATCCAGGAACAGAACTCCTCACAGCTGGTCCGGTTGCCCTTCCAAAAGATCAAGATGTCGTCTATGTAGCGACGCCAGAGGGTGAGGTTTTCACTGAATGGTTTTTTTTCTGGAGGGTAGATGAAAGTCTTCTCGAACGCAGCCATGTAAATGCATGCTACACTGGGCGCCAAGGTTGAACCCATAGAAGTCCCACGGATTTGATGGAACAGTTCAGATTCATATGTGAAAAAGTTCTCTGTTAAGGCGATATTTGCTAGCTCCATAATGAAAGAAATTGGGGTGGGTGATGTCCATTCCTCAAGTCTCAGAGTGGACTCCACTGCTTCCAAGGTTGCCTGTTGGGGGATATTCGTATAAAGGGATTCCACATCCAACGTCAGCAATAGATCCACGTCTGTTCTTCTGTCCACATCATTAATTAGTCGCAGGACATCTCTGGTGTCTCGGAGGTAGGAGGGTATCTTTTTCACTACAGGTTGTAAGAAGACATCGCAGAACTGGGACAAGGGCTCCAGGAGCGAACCGATGCCGGAGACTATTGGTCTGCCGGGGACAGGAGTGGTGCCTTTATGAATTTTCGGTAGACCCAGAGAACCAGGTCAGTAGAGCTGCTCTAGAGCCACATAACCAGATCAGCAGAGCTGTTCTAGAGCCACATAACCAGATCAGCAGAGCTGCTCTAGAGCCACATAATTATTAGGGGAATTTATAAAGCGCCTGGTGTACGCCTACAGGCGTGTCCCCGCGCTAGGAAAAGTGGGGTAAGCAGTCCATGCAGCCAGCACAACCGTCTACCGTCTGAATAAGTGAGTCTTAAGTTTTGTTCTAAACATGAGTTCTGAAGACTCCAAGCATAACTCCGACGGAAGGTCATTCCACTGCTTCGCTACCAGATACCTGAACGACCCCCCCCCCATACGCGCCTTCCTAATTTATTTTTATTAGGGGTCAGCAGAGCTGCTCTAGAGCCAGAGAACCAGGTCAGGAGAGCTGTTGTAAAGCCAGAGAAACTGGTGATTGGGGCTTATTTACAAGCCCCTTGCGCTGCCGCTGCGTCACTTTTTCGCACACAAAAAGTGAAGCACCGGCGGTGCAAGGGAAATAAGCCCCATTGTGCCCATTTGAACGCAATAAAACAGTAACGTAACCTTCACACCACGGAAAAGGTGAAATAAAGCACCAGTTTCTAAAGTTATTGCTCTTTCCACAGTTACTGGTAACTCCAGTCTCCTGCCTGAGGTCTACTACAGTTATTGTAATGTAAAACCTCAGGTATCAAAATGCAAAGTTGTGTGAGCTATTAGCCTTATACTGGCTGAAAAACTGCCTCCTACCATAGGACTGTTACGTACGAGTGTCTACAAATCTAAGATTGGATTTTGGGAAGTAAATGATGCACCTCATGCCTGCAACATAAAACAAGCATTTGCAATGCAATAGGGCTGGCATTACTAAAAGTTTGAGCTATTGGCATTGCAAATGATGATGTTTGTTAGTTTTTGTATTTTTTTGTTAAAATATTCCAGCAGTAGCATAAGTAATGCAATAAAATCCACGTAGACCAGTACCACCACCACCACCACTAACACCACAACCACCAGTACCAATACCACCACTACAATTATTACTATTACTACTCTGTGGTGATAGTAATGATAATAGTGGTAGTTATGGTACTGGTGGAAAATTACTATTATAAATTACAATACCTGTTAATTTTTCAAAAGGCATTGCCATATACAATACCAATAACTCTAAAACTTGCAGTTGCGAGACCTATTGCATTGTAAATGCTTGTTCCCTCAGCGAGTGATTTTTCTCTCGGACTATTTGCTGATGTATTGTCTGGTAGGCCGTCGTGTTCCTTGCTATAACATTGAAATTGATGTTTGTAGACTAGAATATTTGTTCAGTATAGTAAATGTTTTTGTATGGCCCTCTTTCATTGCAACATCCTCCAAACAAACAAGAAGAATCCTACTACCTGTGTGAAAAGGGGAAAAGAGGGGGGGACACTCAGTGTTGTGTAAAATACCCCTCACACACCAACAGGCCCCTTGGTGTCATGCTTCATCATTGGGGTCTTCGCACCCCGCTAAGGGGATGCGGCACGCTTCGACCTGCGACTACGCGGGAGCGTTGACAAATCAGACTATGTGTGGTGTGTGTTGAGTGCAAGTGAAGGGATTGGATGTGAGTGGGAGGTGTAGTGATAAGTTAAAAAGTACCTGGCTAGTGGGTAAAAAGAAAAAACTTTATTCAGTACCCCTGGCTGGTGCTGTTAAAAAATGTGCAAAGGAACGAGGTTTTCTGTCTTAATTAGGGACAGAACCTCTGGTGTGCGGCGACATGTTTCGGTACGGGTGTACCTTCTTCAGGACGGGGCACAACTCCCAACCCTACTCACGTTTTTCTAAGAAAAATGGGTTCTGTTTTATTTAAAAAAGGGATTACACTCGTTAAAGACGGCTACAATGTGCCTACAGCGGTTCTCTATTACATGTCCTGAAAAAAGAAAAAAAAAACCATTAGGTTTGGTTACCATATAGGGTTGGCTCAGACAGGTGCCCCAAACAGTTCATTAAACCTGTAAAGGAAAAAAGACATACAAAACATATAACACACACAAACATGTAAGGTACACTAAGGGTTTTTGTTTTCTGTGTTTGTTTTCAGACATACTTGTGGTCTTAGTTGACTACTGCCTCATGAGCAAATCCTGGACATCAAAGTAGGTAGGTGGATCCACAATCTATGAGGATAGAGGAGTGGAATCAGTGCTGTTGTATTTACTCTAAACGGAATCGGACCTCTGTAGGTGCAAAATGATGGAGTTAAAAAGTGAGTAAATACAACAGCACTGATTCCACTCCTCTATCCTCATAGATTGTGGATCCACCTACCTACTTTGATGTCCAGGATTTGCTCATGAGGCAGTAGTCAACTAAGACCACAAGTATGTCTGAAAACAAACACAGAAAACAAAAACCCTTAGTGTACCTTACATGTTTGTGTGTGTTATATGTTTTGTATGTCTTTTTTCCTTTACAGGTTTAATGAACTGTTTGGGGCTCCAGGTGACTGCACCTGTCTGAGCCAACCCTATATGGTAACCAAACCTAATGTTTTTTTTTTTTTCTTTTTTCAGGACATGTAATTACATGTACCAGAGAACCGCTGTAGGCACATTGTAGCCGTCTTTAACGAGTGTAATCCCTTTTTTAAATAAAACAGAACCCATTTTTCTTAGAAAAACGTGAGTAGGGTTGGGAGTTGTGCCCCGTCCTGAAGAAGGTACACCCGTACCGAAACATGTCGCCGCACACCAGAGGTTCTGTCCCTAATTAAGACAGAAAACCTCGTTCCTTTGCACATTTTTTAACAGCACCAGCCAGGGGTACTGAATAAAGTTTTTTCTTTTTACCCACTAGCCAGGTACTTTTTAACTTATCACTACACCTCCCACTCACATCCAATCCCTTCACTTGCACTCAACACACACCACACATAGTCTGATTTGTCAACGCTCCCGCGTAGTCGCAGGTCGAAGCGTGCCGCATCCCCTTAGCGGGGTGCGAAGACCCCAATGATGAAGCATGACACCAAGGGGCCTGTTGGTGTGTGAGGGGTATTTTACACAACACTGAGTGTCCCCCCCTCTTTTCCCCTTTTCACACAGGTAGTAGGATTCTTCTTGTTTATTTATCAGTGCCCGTGGAGTAGGAATCCTACTTTATACTCTACCTCCCTTCTTTGTTAAGTATAATATAACATCCTCCAAACACCTGGGTTGTCTATAGTGCGTTATCGAGCACCTTTATTGGCTCCACACAAATCAAATAAAAATTTACACTTGGGGGCATGTGCAACACAAATCGTATTTGGTCTTACGCCCTGCTATTTCTACTGTTTTTCAGTCCCTTTCTATGTTCTTGTGATAAGGATGTATATCTATTTTTACTCTACTCCCTCCCTTAGATTTAAAACCCTTTTTAGGTCGAGCCTAGCTTCAGCGCGCATGCTCTGCTTTCTCTGTGAGGCATGCTGTAGTTGAGCATTCTGTGGAAGCCTCACCTTCTCTCCTCCCATATTTTGGATTGGCTGGTGTCATTGTCCTTGGTAAATGCTGGCTTCCGATTGATAATGAGGCTTGTTAGTCCCTCCTTCTTACCGCCCTGTTGCCATTTGTTACCTCCCATGAGGACTGGATCTTTTACTTTTGGTGTTACCAGGTCTCCTTCATATAAGTCTGTAAGCACTTTTATTTTTATTTTTTTTATTTGCAGCTCGGTCCGCTTTTACTTTAGTGGCCGCACAACTTTATTGAATTAATTTGGCGCGAGGACCGAAAGGGAGCGTTCATACTCACTAACCTAACAAGCATTTGCAATGCTATAGGTCATGCATTTAAGCACGTTTGAGCTATTGACATTGCAAATTACAATGCCTTTTATTTTTGTTTTCATTTTAAAACATAAAAGGAATTATCATTTACAGTGCCAATAGCTTAAACGTGCTTAAATGCGAGACCTATTGCATTGTTTGTCTTTGTTTCGGTTTACCATGCTAACCAAGATTTTGTAGTTCTTTAGTTTTACTGGCTGGTTAATTTTGTTGCACTACACGCGCTTCGATGGCTCTTCAGGATTGAAGTATACTTTGCACGTCGTCTGGGCTTTTCACCAGAGCTCACGCAATTTTGGTGCCTGCATGATCTTTTAGCTTGTGTCTCAACTTGATGTCCTACTGGGTCTAACATCCAGTTTCACCTGCTGCTGTTAGTGATCCCCAACACCTGAGGCTTTCTTTAGGTGCCCCTCTCTCTGTGCCCTTTAGTGACATGTTTTTAGTTTCATAATGTCAGATTTTCTTCAAATTGTTTATCCAGGGCAGTCTGATGCTGCGCCCAAGGTCACTTATTGAGTGCATTTTGTCCAAACCCTTTGAGGCATGACCTTCACTTTCTCCCTTCTTATCCGTTGCAATTGGGGCTGATAATCTGTTGGCATTCTACCCGAACAATCTTTCAGAGCTTGGTTTCCATTGCCCTGGCAAGTGACTGAGGCATGACTAGATTGGCCAGCTTTCCATCATCACTTTGCAGGACATTGTAGCAGCATGTACACATTTTGCTTGCACTGAGACACTTTACGCACACAGGCGCAACAGAAAACATTTATTGGGAAACTGGGACTATGAGTTGCGTAGCACATTTTTGTGGTTTAATGTCATAAGCCTTCCTTGAAATAAAGCCCTTTTCAGAAGATCTAATTTAGCTGGTTATTGAACTTAGAGTCCAATTACTGCTCTGTACAGCGTTTGAGTTCCAACCCTATTACCACCTCTTGGAGTAAGCCTTAATTGCTCACTGTTTGTATCTTTTGGAGAGGCAAGTTGGCAAAAATATAAATAGCTGTCATCCAGATGGAATGACATAGCGTTAACACCTTAAACGCCAATGGTAAACCACTGTATCCATGATTCATATTGCTCAGTAGCCACCCTACAGCCCCAGGACCTAAAAAAAGGCTTCCAATCTACTTGTGCCTTGTTCCCATCCAGTGGAACATTTGGGGAGGGCTTTGAATCAATAAATAACATGTTGAAAGGACCCTTACAAGGAGGCAATGGTGCTCTCCCTGTGCCTCTGTCCCTGAACTGAAACTGTGTGCACCTTTGAAGGAGGCTCTATGGAAGACCTACATGGCAAAGGCATAGTAACAGCATATGCCCACAGCATTTTTTTTCTTTCACCTATCTAGTGTTACATGAAGGTGTTCACATTGACTGTTTGCATCTCTGAGGGCCACCGTGTCCCAGAAGCTGCATTCTGCATGACCCCTTCAGTGTAGCACCTCTTACCTCCCAGCCAAAATGAGCTGTAGACATCCTACCAGGTGGGGGTGCAGAAAGTGGGGCATCTGGTGTCCCACTGTGAAGTGTGTGCAGCAGGGCAGACTACTCAAATGCAGGACAAACCTGAAAAAAGTTTGCCACCCTAGGCCTGACATCCAGTTCAAAGGCAGAATTAAAAGCCTTTTAGGTCTCGCCTAGTGTTGCAGCGCGCATGCGCTGCTCGCTCTGCGAGACATATTGTGAGAGGACATTTCAGAAGGGAGCTTGAAGCCCGGCCCCTCATTTTCATTGGATGGCGTCATCGTTTATGGTAAACGGTGGCCTCCCATTAAAAATTCGGCTTCTTTGTTACTGCCCTTTCGCCTTTTTGGGTGGCCCATCTGGACTGGATCGTTTGCTTCACGGCTGTCGTGAAGCAATTTCTTATCGAACATAGGCGTGTTATCTAAACAAGTCGTGAATCAAAGGATCCGGTCTGGATTGGCCATTCCAAAAGGAGACAGGGCGGTAACAAAGAAGCACTGTTTGGAGAGCTTCTTTTATTAGTGCTCCCTTAGCGCCGCGATATCGCCTCTCGCCATCTGGGGAATTGCAGAGTGTGGCGTTCCATGGAGGCAGAAACCCACCCCACCGCCTGGACACAAAAGCGCACTTTGCAAAAAGAGAGCCCCGTTTGCTACCAGCAAGTCTGGTCGCAGTTTTAAAGGGAGCAGCGTGCAGGCATGCCTGGTCCTGGTAATTCGGGTCGCCACGGACAGAATACACACCAGTAAATGTGTTCACACAAATCGTGCAGTACCTCATCTTATCACCGATGTATCCTGCCCCAATTTAAGGCTCCGCACTCCCACCCCAGCCACCCACCGCTAAGAAAAAAAGCACACACCAACATGACTGATATAAATTACTTAACTAATCTCAAAACACCGTGTTGGGGGCATTTCTGAGAAGAGCGGTCTCCAGTGGCCCATGTTAAGTGCTTCGGATAAGTTATTGCCAGTGTCCGGCTGCCCTACAACTTGGAAACTGGATGGTGTGTGTATGTGTATGTGTATGTGTATGTGTAGGGGGAGGGGGTAGAGGAATGCCTAAGGGGGACTACAAACAAGGTTCCGAGGTAACTATCAGTTGGGTAAAAGGCTCATCCAGACACAATCTCACTCACAGAATATTTAAAGTGTTGTAATGTTTTATTTGTGTGCACAGTTTTCTATAGCACGAACATGACCCGAAGGTATTGTGGCGCTTTACATGAGCACCACGTAAAGCGCTCCAATGTTTATGCTTAATCGAGCAGCGTGGGCTACAAGATTGACTAGAAGGCTTGGAGTTAATTCAATATAAGTTTGGGTGTCGCAGCACCCCACTTTCAGGGTAAAACTTAAACTGAAAAGGAAAGCTGGAGAAACGAGAGAGAGCTTGGGCTGAAACAAATCCCCTCTGTGGAGGCGCACCGCTCCCCCCTTCCCTTCCGCACCCCCCTACAAAAACACAGACTTTAGGCCCCTAGGAATTTGTAAGTCAGAGAAAAAAGACTGTGAAAGCCACGGAATCCTCATTGGAAGAAGATGTCTTTTCAGCTTCAGTGCTAAAGCCACAAACCCTGCGCTTACCTAGAACCCCTCCCCTGGTCGACTCTGCAACCAACAGGCACTTACTTCTGTGTCCATCCTCAAACCACCAAATCAAAAAAGCGCTTTTCCCCGCACCAGCCCTCCTCCGGACTCATCCATGCCCTTGAGCCCGATTTGCAAATCCTATAATAACCCTCTTACCAACCCCAGAACAAACCCGTCCAAGAGCCCCATTCCTGCACCCTCTTCCTATGCGCGGCCCTCCTCTGGTTCGCAGAGCCCTCCCAGGCCAGGAAGCACGTGGATTCTCTGTACATGTGGATTGACACTCACCAAGCCCGGATCCTTATAGTTTCTCTTGTTCTCTTGTTCTCTTGTTCTCTCTTTCTCTCTTTCTCTCTTTCTCTCTTTCTCTCTTTCTCTCTTTCTCTCTTTCTCTCTTTGTCTCTTTCCCTCCTCCCGTGGTCAATTCCCCCCCAAAAATAGCAGTGTTCTCTGCAGCATGCTTGCGTATTATCGTATGTTTTCAGTGTTCAAAAGGTGTTCACCATAACATTTTGCTTATCGACTTATCCGTTTGCATTGCTCCCTGCAAGCCTGTCTCCATGTCTTTCTGACTGCCTGCCCGATTTCCACCCAGTGTCATTTGTGCACCAGTGAAACTGCATGTCTTTTCAAATATAGTGGCACTGTCAATGGAAAACGTGCTGTCTGTAAAAGGCAGTGCGGTACATACCACATCATGCTTTATTAATACACTTGCGATTGTGCGATCCAAACTGCACCACCAGCCACATAGCACATGTCTACCGCTCGCTCTTCTGCTGGATCGGTGTGGTGGCTTATTTGCGCTTTGTGTGACCTTGGATTTTTCACGATCCCCATTACTTGGGGGATGCAACACTGATCCACTCCGCAACTCGTTCCATCACCACTGGCATAAAGTGATCCGGTTTGAAGCATGCCTCTTGGAGCGCGACTGTCAGGGAGGGGCTCGGCATTCAAATGTGAGCAGCACAGAGCAGCACATGTAATCAGAAAGCAGCCTTGGCAGTGTGTTGTCTTCAAATGGTCTGCTCTACTTTGGTGTGTGTGTTCGTGCTGGTCAGTGAAACTTGCATTGATGCCAGTACTGCACAGGTTCTTTGTACCGGTACTAAAGTTATCTATACGGCCTGTACCTGGTCTGTCTGTGACTACATCTCATCCGCATTTTAGCCGCATCTGCTTCACGGCTGTGTTGTAAAAGAATATGGAGTTTCGAGAGAGAATGCACTATAGTACAAATGCAATAGATTTCGCAATTACAACAAAGTGAGCTATTGCCATTTTCAATTACACATTTGATTTTTGCTTCATGAAGGTCAAAAAAACAAACCAATAACATTTTCAATGCCAATAGCTCAAAACAATGTCATTGCGAGGCCTGTTGCATTGTAAATGCTTGTTTCTTAGGACGTGGGAACTGCTTTGGTGCAAGAGGTGTGCATTCGGGGTTACTGGGCTCCAGTCTGCCAGTAGGGGCCCGCTTACCTCTGTCCCGAGATAACCTTACTATTTGACCCAATACTGAGCACCCAGTGCAACTGTTTTGCACATGACTTTTGAGGGAGATAGGCAGAGCTATCAAAGTCCAGCTCGTGAACATGGCGTAGGTCAGAGACTCTGATATTGACACAATTCAGTACGTGTTAATGCAGCGGAAAAGCTGCTTGCAAGATGCTACTAGTTACGGCCTACTTTCGATGTTCTTCGATTGTCGGCGTTCAGTTGAAGCCATGTTGTTCCCCTTTAGGAATGATACCAGCAGCCCTGATTGTTGGCCAGAGTGTGCCTTCTCTTTTGCCGCCCATTCTCTCTCTCTGCCCTGCATATGTTGGTGAAGCTTAGAGCATGCTGTGCAGGGAGGCAGACGGTTTCATTCAGGCAAGGTAATCTTTGCTGAATGTGCCATACTATGAACTTGGATCACATGCACATCTTTGCCTCTCTTGCCCCCCCACATCACCCGTCACCCGTCCCCCTCCCCCAACACGGCAACACACCGTAGAGAGCCCACTCTCGCAAACCAAAGAGGATGTTTTTAGGTTGGGTCTTTGGGTGGCTCACCAAGAGGGCACTTGGTTATTGTTTGGGAACTTTTAAGAGCCTCCAATGTTTGCTTACTGGAATCCTCATTTGGGTGGGGGCACTGTTCAGGGTGCAGAGACCACTGGAAGTGGCTTCGATTAAGAGAGCGAGCCCTTTCAGTGATGTGTTGCTTAAGTTTTCGCCAACTGGACAGGTCCCCAAGGCTTTGAGGCTCATCCCATTACAGAGGATGCACTCCATGTACATTTGTGATTGTTGTATTCACTGAGGCGAAAAATCTATAGATTATTGCCACAAATTGAACCAAGCTTTGCCATTGGGTTTATTGTGCTATTGCATGCAGCGTTTGCACATTAGAGCAAGACTGACAGAAGAAAGTCATCAAGGAGAACTATAGTTGTAAAGAAGCCGCTTCTGCAGTTCAGTGCAAGCAAGCTAATCTTGTTAGTTAAAAGATGAATACTCCACTGGATTGAGCAAAGATATGCTTGACAAAGTCAATGTGCGAGAAGTTGGTTGAAGAAAGCCAGTGGTCTAGTTGTTACAGAAGGTCGGTTTGACAGCAATGCTGTCAAAATTCCAACCTAATCAGGGCATAAATTCATGCTTTGCAAGGCCATGCCGGTAGCTATTTCTGCCTCCGCACAGGTCCAACATTAGTGGTCTAGTAAATGTTTGTGTTAACTTTCTCCCTGGCCATCAGTCCTTGTCAAGGCGAAGACACCTGGGCAATGCCATGATCAGGTGGATGGTCCAAAAGGGTATGTTTGCCCATAAACATAAAATAGTCTCAGTAGCACAGGGTTCTTCAAACTGTGGGGTGCGCCCCCCTGGGGGGGCGCGGCACCAACCCTGGTGGGGGGCGCGCGCTCCACTCCGATCTTCCCTTTGTGCCCGTTCCTTTGTCTGGGTGATTCTCCCAGGAGGGGGCCAATTCATGGAGTCGACCGCTTTGGCTGCAGTGCAGGCAAGGAGTCTCCTCTGCTAAAAACGAAAGAAAACAAACCGACACGCTTTCAGCTTTAGCAGAGGAGACCCCTTGCCTCCCACTGCAGCTGAAGCTGTCGACTACGTGAATTGGCCCCCTCCTGGGAGAGTTAGCTCTTCCCAGAAGGGAGAGCAGGTTTCCGGAGAGGGTTTGAGGCACGGGCGGGGTGGGCTTTGGCCCAGGGCCCCAGCCATTCAAGGGGGGGGTGGGAGTGAGGGGAGGGGGGGGGGGGGCGGGAGTCCTTCAGTTATTTTGGGAAGGGAGGGAGAGGTTGCAATCCGGGTTTGGGCCATGAATCGTGTGGGGCACCGAAGTGTCTGTGTTCAGGGATGTCGGTCTGCAGATTCGAATTTGAATCATCAAATGTGTGAGGGATGTCTGGTGGAGGGCCACCAGACGTCCGTTATGTTGCCATGTGGGTGAATAGATGTAGTGGTGTAGTGGTGGAGTGGTGGAGTGGTGGAGTGGTGGGAGAGAGGATGGATGCATGAGCGGATGGATGTGTGTATGGTTGGAAGGGTAGATGGATGGGTGGAGGGATGGATGGATCAGTGAAATGGTGGATGGATCGATGGGGGGGGTGCATGGTGGACGAGTCGGGGGGTGTATGGATGAGAGAGGTGATGGATTGATGTATTGATGGGTGAAGGGGTGAGTGGATGGATGGATGGATGGATGGATGGATGGATGGATGGATGGATGGATGGATGGATGGATGAGTGAAGGGGTGGATGTGGGGATGGATGGATGGGTGATTGAGGAGGGTGGATGGACGGATGGAGAAGTGAAGGGGTGGGTGAGAGGTCGATGGATGGATGGATTGATGGATGGATGGATGGATGGATGAATGGATGGGTGGATGGATGGATGAATGAATGGATGGATGGGTGGATGGATGGATGGGTGGATGGATGGGTGGATGGATGGATGGGTGGATGGATGAATGAATGGATGGATGGGTGGATGGGTGGATGGATGGATGGGTGGATGGATGGGTGGGTGGGTGGGTGGGTGGATGGGTGGATGGAGGGGTGGGTGGATGGAGGGGTGGATGGATGGATGGATGGATGGATGGATGGATGGATGGATGGATGGATGGATGGATGGATGGATGGATGGATGGATGGATGGAGGGATGGATGGATGGGTGGGTGGGTGGAGGGATGGGTGGGTGGGTGGGTGGGTGGAGGGATGGGTGAGGGGGGAATGGAGAGAGAGGGGGAGGATAGATGGATGGATGAGTGAGGACATGGATGAATGATTGGCAGAGTGGATGGGCAGGTGTGTGCATGGATGGGTGAGGAGAGGAGCATGGAGTTGGATGGGTCAGAGTACATGCATGAGTGGGGGAAGGGTGGAGAGCGGGATGGATGGATGGGTGGGTGGATGAATGAGTGGGGGGTTGAGTGGGTGGACGGATGAGTGACTGGGTGGATGGAAGAGTGGGTGGGGGGATGGGTGAAAGGGTGGGTGGGTGGTTGGATGGATGGATGGATGGATGAGTGGATGGATGGATGGATGAGTGGATGGGTGGATGGATGGATGAGTGGATGGATGAGTGGATGGGTGGATGGATGGATGGATGGATGGATGAGTGGATGGATGGATGAGTGGATGGATGGATGGATGAGTGGATGGATGGATGAGTGGATGGATGGATGAGTGGATGGATGGATGAGTGGATGAGTGGATGAGTGGATGGGTGGGTGGGTGGGTGGATGGAATGGGTGGGTGGATGGGTGGAGGAGTGGGTGGGTGGAGGAGTGGGTGGGTGGAGGAGTGGGTGGGTGGATGGGTGGAGGAGTGGGTGGGTGGGTGGGTGGGTGGATGGGTGGAGGAGTGGGTGGGTGGATGGATGGATGGGTGGAGGAGTGGATGGATGGATGGGTGGATGGGTGGGTGGGTGGGTGGGTGGATGGATGGGTGGGAGAGTGGGTGGATGGATGGATGGATGGGTGGAAGAGTGGGTGGATGGATGGAAGAGTGGGTGGATGGATGGAAGAGTGGGTGGATGGATGGAAGAGTGGGTGGATGGATGGAAGAGTGGGTGGATGGATGGAGGAGTGGATGGGTGAGTGGAGGAGTGGATGGGTGAGTGGGAGGATAGCTTGGGTGAAGGGGTGAGTGGTTGGATGGATGAGTGGATGGATGGATGGATGGATGGATGGATGGATGGATGGGTGGAAGAGTGGATGGATTGGGTGAGGGGATGGATTGGGTGAGGGGATGGATTGGGTGAGGGGATGGATTGGGTGAGGGGATGGATTGGGTGAGGGGATGGATGGATGGATGGGTGAGGGGGTGGATGGGTGAGGGGGTGGATGGATGGATGGATGGATGGATGGATGGGTGAGGGGGTGGATGGATGGATGGATGGATGGATGGGTGAGGGGGTGGATGGATGGATGGATGGATGGATGGATGGATGGATGGGTGAGGGGGTGGATGGATGGATGGATGGATGGATGGGTGAGGGGATGGATGGATGGATGGATGGATGGGAGAGTGGGTGGATGGATGGATGGATGGGTGGAAGAGTGGGTGGATGGATGGAAGAGTGGGTGGATGGATGGAAGAGTGGGTGGATGGATGGAAGAGTGGGTGGATGGATGGAAGAGTGGGTGGATGGATGGAGGAGTGGATGGGTGAGTGGAGGAGTGGATGGGTGAGTGGGAGGATAGCTTGGGTGAAGGGGTGAGTGGTTGGATGGATGAGTGGATGGATGGATGGATGGATGGATGGATGGATGGATGGGTGGAAGAGTGGATGGATTGGGTGAGGGGATGGATTGGGTGAGGGGATGGATTGGGTGAGGGGATGGATTGGGTGAGGGGATGGATTGGGTGAGGGGATGGATGGATGGATGGGTGAGGGGGTGGATGGGTGAGGGGGTGGATGGATGGATGGATGGATGGATGGATGGGTGAGGGGGTGGATGGATGGATGGATGGATGGATGGGTGAGGGGGTGGATGGATGGATGGATGGATGGATGGATGGATGGATGGGTGAGGGGGTGGATGGATGGATGGATGGATGGATGGGTGAGGGGATGGATGGATGGATGGATGGATGGATGGATGGATGGATGGATGGATGGATGGATGGATGGATGGATGGATGGATGGATGGATGGATGGATGGGTGAGGGGGTGGATGGATGGATGGATGGATGGGTGAGGGGGTGGATGGATGGATGGATGGGTGAGGGGATGGATGGATGGATGGATGGATGGGTGGGTGGGTGGAGGGAGGGAGGGAGGGAGGGAGGGAGGGAGGGAGGGATGGGTGAGGGGTGGATGGAGGGATGGATGGATGGATGGGTGAGATGATGGATGGAGGGATGGATGGTGGATGGGTTTGCAAGTGGTTGAAGGGGGTTTGGATGTGGATGGGGCACAGATGGCGGGATGGAATGAATGGTGGGGGAGTTGGTGGATGACATGGTGTACATGATCCATGGGGAGGGTTGTGATGACTTCCTTTGCCTTGGAGGATTGTGTTTTGAGCTGTGTGGTACGCCTCTGTCGTTTCGCCACACCCACTCACAGACCTGCAGTTTGCTAGGCACTCTTGTTGTGTTGAGCATTGTTTGCCGGATATGGCCCGTGGTGTGCACGTTGCAGTCGATCATATGGTGTGCCGGATTCCCGAGGTTTCGGTCGGGTGGTGGGGGGGCCCAACATCTGGGGGAATTCAGCTGGGGGGGCTCAACCTGGAAAAGTTTGAATACCTCTGCAGTAGCAGAAGACTTATGGCTAGGAAGGGAGTATGCTGGCCCATCATCCTTTGAGTCTTGCTTTTCTGGTGCATGGTTTTGCCACTTCTGTACCTTGCTGTCCTGCACTATGGAATATGTTGCTGAATTGTAGGTTAATTTATATGGATCACATTGGAACTAGAAGTCTTGACTATTTTTCAGTTATTGGGACTAAATGAAAGGTCTATGATGTCACTATGTTATATATCGTGCACTTTCATTTATTTGTGTCCTGCCTTGTTGACATTTGTTTTTGGTCCCATCACCATTTAATTAGTCCATTTCTGCATGACTAGGTACTTGTATTGTGCAACCCTAGCTAATACATTATCATGAGTTAATGGATGATTTAGAATGGCTTACAATGAGGGAGAAGAGGTGGTTGTTTGCTTTCATTCAGAGTAGTTAGCTGAAGAAGTGGGTCTTCAGATAATCGAACTGCAAGTTAATTGGGGCAGTTGAGATATAAGGTAATAATGATTCAAACAACATGTTAGTGCTGCAAAGAATGGACGTTGCTATTACACAATTTGTGTTATTTAATGTACTGATCTTAGAAAAATTGAAGGCTTAGTCTGCTTTGCTGCGGTTGAAACTTATTACCTGTCTTATCGCCACATTTGCCACAGTGAATGCTCAATTAGTGAAACTATCCTGGTTGCTTTTCTTTCTCCAGATACATCGAGAATAAACCAGTGTTATCTGTTTTATTTTTTTTTTATGTATTTTGGTTTCTTTTTCAATCCTATGGTGGGTCTGTTCTGTCCGCTTGTTGTGCTTGTGTGTTTTTTTGGGGGGGGTTTGTTGTTGTACTTTCTACACCTTACATTAAGTGGTGCTGTTTCTGGTCTTGCTGATTTGTTGGTGATTGAACTTATGTACTTCTTCAAGATTGGGAGTAATTATCGAACTTCTTCAGGCCTTTCGTAAGATATTCTTCTGAAATGTTGGCTACCTTTCATGGAGGCCACTGGGGTGTCTGGGAGACCATGGAACATGACATTTCCTCTGTCTGTAGGAGAAGAAAGATTTGGACTTTAGTCCTTAAGCCTGTTTCAGGGAAGAAAGGCTTAACTTTTCTTAAGCGAGATAGCCTGTGCCGTGCAGTTTTGGCTTTCTACGTGCTGTGTTCTGTGAATGAGAGTTCAGTGTTGTGGGCGATTTCTTGAAATTTTGATAACTATCCACAGGGGAATAAAGCTATGCAGTATTGGGTTTGAGGTGGTTTACTAGTGAAAACAATGAATTTATTGGAGTCTGGGTTATATGTATGCTCTTGACATCCTGTTTAGGATGACCTTAAGACTGATTTCAGCTGCTGAATGCTATTAGCAATGTTGTTTTTTAGGTACAACTACAGAATCCTGGGATATTGATGAATTTGTTGGTGCATGAGATGACAAGGGTTTCCTGTAGTGCTTGAAGATAAAGGGACATAAGATGGAGCAATGGTGTACTCGACAGGTGTTTGAGAGGATCTGGGATCTTGAGTTTCCCTTCTAGATGAATTGATGGTAGTTGGTGCTGTAGGATGTGAACCACTGTAGGACTCCTTCCCTAGTGTATGGGTCTCTACTTGGTGGTTGACTGTATCAAAGACAGCTAGTAGAAGTAGTAAGACTGAGGCAGGCAAGACTCTTGCAGATGAGCTGGAGTGCATCATCTTTTTGGATGATTATATCCTCCATGCTGCAGCACTGTCTGAAGTCAGACTATTAGTCCAAGAGGAGGTTGTTCTTTCTCATCTGGCTTCGGAATTCAATGAAGTCTGCTTTCTCTATAATCCAGTGAATGGGTGGGTGATGGGGCTTTAGTTGGCTTTTAGAATTGTCTTGATTCAGGGCTTTTTATTTAAATAATTGGAGCGTCTTATCTGTTTGAGGTCGTCTGGGAAGAGCGAGGTATTGAAGATTTTAAGGAGGGCCTATATTTTATACATCCTTTTGTTGCTGTATTGTTGTAAGACTCTTTGCTGACCAAACCATCACAAAAACAAACTTGATGCTCTGTGACAAAGGGGTCCTATGCCCATGTCAACACCAGTGCGCTCATACTTACTTGGCCTCTATATAACAACTTATCTCTGTGTCCCTTCAGTACCTGCTGATCTGACTCCTGAGGAGCGGATGGAGCTGGAGAATATCCGTAGGCGGAAGTTGGAGCTGCTGGCTGAGATACAGAGATTGCGGGACGAACTGAGTGACGCAATGAATGAAGTGGAAGGACTTGAGGCCAATGAGGGCAGGTAAGATCGTACATAATTTTAAAAGAAACAAGGTGGTAACGTTTATGAGAAGAGCAAATAGACGGGGGGGGTAGGGAAAATGAATAAAATGGAGGTGTAGGAGGGTGACTTTGATTTACATACAGAAATTTAGTGGGGTTCTCTCAGACCTTGTCCTAGAACTGCAACTTTAGTTTGGTGCATTTTCACGCAAATGCTAAATATCGTGTCAGCCTGGCCCACTTTTCGAAAGTGTACTATAGTCTGATGTCTGAAGCACAAATCACTGCGGTAGAATCTATGATGAGCTCTTGACCCGTAGTTTGCACACAGCAATGTAATGGCCGCATGCTCACTACAGCGCATGCCAGAAGCAGGCCTGCAGTTGCAGCGAGGACATAAATATCCCACTAATGGCTGCACTGAGTCTGTATATGTTGTAGTGTCTGGGGTGAACCAGTAAAATAGAAAACGTTGAGCACCTTGCTTCCTCCATCAACTCCTTGCATTACCCCCAGCCAACTCCTTGCATTACCCCCAGCCAACTTCACTCAGTTTATTGCATAATACTGATCAGCCGTTATGTTTCTTCCTTTACAAATTTGCTGACTGTGCTTCCAGCACTCTGCAACCTAATACCCTCTCAGTACCTCTGTCCTGCTATCCTTTACACCTCTTGCCCTCCTCACCTTCTTGATCCCATGCAGCTACCCCACTCACGCCCTCTTACCTGTCTGCTTGAATTCACCCACTTTGTCCCACTCTACTCCAAACAAATCTTTCTTCAACACACTATCCTGCCTATCTCCATGAATTTGTCCCTTTACTCACCTACCATGCATGTCCCACTCAATTATATGGCCCATTTTCCCCCCCAAAAAATGTATATTTGAATTAAGC
This sequence comes from Lissotriton vulgaris, assembly GCF_964263255.1. Lineage (NCBI taxonomy): Eukaryota > Metazoa > Chordata > Amphibia > Caudata > Salamandridae > Lissotriton > Lissotriton vulgaris. Next base: position 389,129,118 of record NC_141695.1, read on the forward strand.
TATTTCTTTCTTTTGCTCTTTAGTGATTCTTTTTTTAGGTTGAACTACCATAGCTGTCTGGTTGAGAGAGACATATTGTGGGGTTAACAAAATCATAAAGGCGCTTGTAGCCCTTCTATTGCTTACCATTGGTTAGCTTTACTGTTACTTATTTGTCTACTTCTTATGTAATGGCTTGCCTTGTCCATCTTGTGTCTGTCCCTCTCCTGGAGAATTGCCAATTTAGTTGGTTTCCTTCCACTACTCACTTTTTTTCTTTTGTCGTAAGCATTCCACAAGAGTGCATGGTTTTTCCAGCTCTTTCGTCAGCGTGCTTTTCTGTCAACCTTGTGTTCTTCCCCCTTGTGTTGCTTTCTCGCTTCTGTGCTTCTTCATTGCTCTCTATAGGCCATTTGCTTTTCTCCGCCCCATCAGGCCCTCTTGTTGCTTGCCCCACCCAGGCCCTCATTGTTGCTTGCCCCATCCCTGCGCCCGGCGTGGCTTGCCCCACCCCTGCGCCCTGTTACTTAGCCCCACCCTCTTAAAAACAGAACCGCTTTCGCACTTTTTTCATTTTACCTAACCAACTCTGCGTTGTAAATAAACAAGTGGGTGTCATTTTGTAGGTGCACCCATAGCCCCTTTTAGGTCTCGCGACCTATCGATGTGCGCAAGCGCATCGAGCGGAGCGAGAATTCAAGTGGCGAAAACATCGTCAAACCAAAGGGCTTTCAGCCCCGCGGTTTTCATGCAGTTCACGTGAACCACGTGATTAAACATGCACGCGCATTCAGGGCCAGCCCAGCACATCAAAGGGCTTCTCCTTTCAGTTTCCCGAAACGGCTTCTCCTCACCTAATTAGGGGAGGAGAAGCCCTTTGATGTGCTTCATACCAATGCGCTTCACAGTCATTCCTAAGTCAGTACTCTGCCTCTGCCCAAGACCTGCCTTCTAACACTTTGAGCCTCGCAGGCAGGCCGTGGCCAATTGCTGCTTGTTTGTATTTGCTTCGGCTGCCATTCTTTATCTTCTTGGCTTAGCGCGGTGTCCACGTCCCTGTGTCTGCTTCATGGTGTATGCGTTTTATTTATTTATTTCATTTGTTGCCACAACTCTTAGCGGGATGGCATAAGTCCTCAGACTCCACGATCTGCTCATGTGACATGGTTGCTCCACAAGACGCTTTACACATTACACTCATCTGCCTGAAGTGGGAGAGCATATGTCATAAGTACATATGTCCTCTTCTTTTGCCTCTGAGTTTTAAACAAGCAAAGCTGGTCCTTCTGTAATTGCAGTTTCACTTCTAATGTGTGTTGTTATTTATCATGATTTTTAGCTGAGGTGTATCACGCTCGACAACTCTTAGCGGGATGGCATAAGTCCTCAGACTCCACGATCTGCTCATGTGACATGGTTGCTCCACAAGACGCTTTACACATTACACTCATCTGCCTGAAGTGGGAGAGCATATGTCACAAGTACATATGTCCTCTTCTTTTGCCACTCAACCACGCAACGCCACTCAACCACGCAACGCCACTCAACCACGCAACGCCACTCAACCACGCAACGCCACTCAACCACGCAACGCCACTCAACCACGCAACGCCACTCAACCACGCAACGCCACTCAACCACGCAACGCCACTCAACCACGCAACGCCACTCAACCACGCAACGCCACTCAACCACGCAACGCCACTCAACCACGCAACGCCACTCAACCACGCAACGCCACTCAACCACGCAACGCCACTCAACCACGCAACGCCACTCAACCACGCAACGCCACTCAACCACGCAACGCCACTCAACCACGCAACGCCACTCAACCACGCAACGCCACTCACACACGCAACGCCACTCACACACGCAACGCCACTCACACACGCAACGCCACTCACAATTCTCTATCACGTTTGGTGTGAGAACAAGTTATTATTCAGATGTCCCCCATTGTCTTGTCCTGAGGAGACCCATATTTCTGAGGGTCGAAACGCAGTCGACGCCATAAGGAATTGAACCAACAATTAGTGCCTAGGATTGTGTATAGACACTATAAATAACTCATTATCAATATTTTGCTCATTTTCCTTCTAAATTGTTATTCTATGAGAAACCATTGTGCTTACACTTAATGTATGTTGTGTGTATATTTGTTTTTTGGTTTCATATGTACACTTGGGACACTGTGCACTTTTCCTTTTTTGTGCTCACATGAATATGTGACAAGCTGAATATAATTGTGTAATTTTGCAAATTGTGTTTTGAAATACATAAACAGTATTGAGAAGTCTCTAAAATTGTTGGTGCAGCCCCTTCTTTTTTTGACATCCCTGTTAGCCCTTTTATGTTTTGAAATTGCTATTAAGCTATACACTGAATGATATACCATAGTATCATACCACAGGAGCCGTTGTTCTCCTGGTACGCAGCAGGGATAGTGTTTTTGGAAATAGTCCGGTTTCATTTTCTCACCTTCACTGCGGATAGAGAATTTTAATATTTTTGCTTTACTAGAGTTATGGAACTTCCTCTTAATTTGAACCGGAAGGCTTCTTTGTATTTTATGGCAAAAGACTAACTTTTGATTATCAGGAGCTGTATGTACGAACACATTTCCCCATAGACACAGAATGGGTAAAACACTTTCATCCATCTGGTTCGTGGTTCTGTAAGAAGTACATGCGGTTGGTTTCTTGAGTTCCTCTTGCAATCTTCAGAAGCCCATCCATTTTAAATGTGTAGTGAGAATAATGGAGACTAATGCCCTACTTAGAATTTCTGGGCTTCTGATTGAGTTTGAGAGGCGTGCAGTCACCATGCTAAAGCATCACCCAGATAATAATAATGTGTACTTCCCAAATGTAGAAACCATTCAGTTTCTCCAGTATTGGGGTGTCTTTCATAGATTCACATGCCTGAATCATTCCCCGTCGTCGGAATGGGAGTCCCACGGTACATAAAAAAGCAATAATATGCCTATAGAAAAACCAAAACCTTGGTAATAACAAACCAGGAAGTAAAGTAGCCCTACGCTACAGTGTACAAAACTTCCACACTCATGACTATCCTAGTCATTTTGTATAGACCAAACTGCAGCCAATCGGGCGACAGCACCCACCAGAATGTTCTCCTCAGAGGCTCAGGCTCTCAGATTTTCTACCGCATGTCGTGTGAAGGGAGTCTCCCTGAGCTCTGCTCAGTTTCTTCTTACTTTGGTTGGGTTTTTTACCTTCTAAAGATGTCTACTTCAAGATCCCTCTTTAGGGCTTGTGATTCTTGTGGGAAGCTGAGGCTTTTTAAGGAGGATCCTCACAAGAAGTGTGTATATTGTTTATACCCAGATCTTGAGGTAAAGGAGTGTAAAATCTGCCGAACCTTTCCTCCGAAATCCCTCCGGGACAGAGAGGGTCGTCTTCTCCTGTGGCTCCAAAAGATCAAGGAACAGGATAACCCCGTTTCTGAGGTAGGGAGTATAGCCTCTGGGTCTACTATGTCCTCTAGAAAGAGGAAGGCTGAGGTTGAGAAGGGTTCTCCTGGGGCAAAGGTGTTGAAGAAAGCCAAATCCTCTCAGGATCCTGGTGGGCCTTCTACTTCAAAAAAGGCTTCTCCACCTGTAAAATCTGGTCCTGGTACGCCCCCAAGGAAAACTGGAAAATCATCATCTTCCAAGGCAGCTTCTCATAAAATTTTACCTCAGAGTAAGACTTTGTCCACTTCAGCGTCGACGACAGCTCCACCGTCGACATCTCTTCACGTCAGCGCTTCTTCAACATCTATGGTGGAGTGGAGAAGTGTGGCTCACCCGTTAGAGGAGGCATACCCTGATGCAGAGGTCCGACCCGGGACCAGGGTTCAATCCCCGACGCGGCAGGGTCTTGAGCTCAAAATGTCCACGGACTCGATAATTCTCGCTCGGTGCCTACTCGAATCATGGGCTCACACTCCGCAACTCTGGGCAATAGCTTGCTTAATCTCCACTATGGCCCCACCGCGATGAGATGCCTGGCTTTCACCTTGGGGATGCCTATTAGGGGTTATCTTGCAGGGAAAAGCCCGGATGGGTTCCCAAAGCAAGCGCCTTGAGACCTTACGGTGAAAGGCGCTATATAAGATCGTATGATTATTTATGATGGTGACATTCTCCTCACAAAGACCAGCTATGGTGGGGTCTTCAGCCTCCTTACCGTTGGCGCTGGTTCACGTATCAATTCGTCCCATCTCGTCGACGAAGATAGTGCCATTGATCGTCGACGCCCCTCCGTAGACGAAGATCCTAAAGGTACCGTCGACGAGTAATTCGTCGTCGACACAAGCATTGACGACTGTCATACCGTAGATGAGCTCAGCGTCGACAAAGATCACCCTGCCGTCGACGAAGAAATCGCTCCCGTCGACGACTTACTGTCGACGAAGAAAATACTCCCTAACAGCTCCATCTCCATTAAAATTGCCAGAGCAGTTGTTAGACTCTGAGGAGGAAAAAGAGGAATCCTACGAGGATGAAAGATTTCGTGCAGCCGGAAACCCATCTGAGCTGCCTATAAAATACCGGGATGAAGAAACTGAAGAAGAGGAACAATTCCTTGAGCCTTCTAGTCGGGCTCATGCGTCGGTGCCTTCCGCGCAGATGCCATTGGATCTACTACATAACCTGCAGTATATGTTGAGTGATTATTACCGCCGATTCCCACCTTCAGAATCAGGTGATTCACGCCTCTCAACGCCTATGCCACAAACATCTACTGCACCATTAAGACCACCAAGACAATCTTCTCCGCTGCCAACTTCAGAGACACAACCTACAATACCTCCCTCGCCAGTACCATCTCATCACACCCAGGATGATGTTACTTCTGATGAGGAAAGAGAAGAAGGCGAGGTAGACGACAAGTCAGTACTGTCGGAGTGGGACGACTATCAAGCGCAAACTCCTTCTCCAGCTGGTCCACCTGCGGCGGACGCTCCGCCGGTAGACATTGCGACTTTTCATCAAATTATGAACAGGGCAACAAAAAGGTTTCTTATCACCATGGAGGCTAAACGGGATGAATGCTTCCTATATCATTTCAAGGATCTACCGCAAAGACAAGTGAAGACCATCCCAATAATTGACTTTATTGGGAAGGAGGGTTTGAAGATAATGGGCACGCCACACTCTCTGCCGGCAGTTCTACCTCGAGTAGATAAAAAAATATAAGGCGCCTCTCACTTCACCGGCAGGCCTTATTGGTCAAGCTGAAGCAGATTCAGTTGTTGCCCAGGCGGCCCCGAGGAGGGCCAGAAATCCTTCTTCGCAAATCACTGCTCCCCAGGATAGGGAGGGAAGACGTCTCGACTCAATAGGCAAAAAGGTCTCGACTATAGCGGCAACTACTGTCCGTGCCACGAACGCCCTAGTAATTCTTGGGAGGTATGACAGGCAGATGTGGTCAGACATAGCGCCTTACATTGAGAAGCTTCCGGAACCTGAGAAGTCTGAGGACAAAGATTTTGCACGAAGGTGAAAGTGCATCTGCTGAAATAATTGATGCTGCAGTGGACATGGCGGCTACAGGTTTTAGACAGCTGGCGGGTGCAGCTGTTCTGAGAAGGCAGGGATGGCTAAAATCTACATCCTTTCACTGGGAGGTCCAGTCTAAGATCATGAACATGGCCTATGATGGAGAGTTCCTTTTCGGGCAACACGTGGATGAGGCTTTACAAGCCATAAAGAAGGACACGGAAACAGCACGATCGCTAGGAACTCTACAATTCCGTAAGTCTTCCTTTCGTGGTGCAAAAGGAAGATGCAATTTCTCAAACAGAGGAGGTTACTCGCAGCAGCGTTCATATAACAACATGCAGGGTAACCAAAGATACCAACCGTACAGACAACAGACGTACGGTCAGAAAGGAAATAATTATTCCCAGACAAGGAGGAAATCCTCTTATCGAGGAAGAGACACCAACAAGAGCAAATGAGGAGTACAACCTGCCACCACCTCTACCCAAGCCAAATTTACAAATTGGAGGAAGAATATCTTGGTCCAAAATTACTACGGACAGATGGGTCCTGGACGTTGTGTCCAGGGTCCACATTCTAGAATTTGTCAAAGCCCCTCCAAATTCTCCCCCAAAGGGTCCACCGCCAGCTCATGTCAATGAGCTGTTCTCCCAAATATAAACCATGATTCGAAATGGAGCAATCTAAAAATTACCTCGATTGCAAAGAGGGAAAGGATTTTATTCAAGGTTTTTTCCTAATTCGCAAGAAGTCTGGGGAATGGCGCCCCATCCTCGACCTGCGTGCCCCCAACAAATACCTCAAAAAATTGTCCTTCCGGATGTTAACACTTCAAGAAATCCTTCAGTTTCTCTCAGAAGGGGATCACATGGCAAACCTCGACCTTCAGGATGCATACTTCCATGTACCCATTCTTCCCAGACACAGGAAGTTTTTAAAGTTCAGAGTGGCTGGCAGGGATTTTCAGTTCAAAGTTCTCCCTTTTGGACTGCGTTCAGCCCCCACAGTTTTTACAAAGATGTTCGCTCCCGTAGCAGCTCATCTTCGATTGGAAGGAATTCAAATTTACCCATATTTGGACGACTGCCTTATCAAGGCCAGTTCTCTAGTCACAGCAGAAGCTCACGTTCAAAGGTGCCTGCCACTTTTCCAGAGCCTGGGTTTCTCAGTAAATTTCGAAAAGTCTCATCTGACTCCATCCCAAAGGAAGTCTTTCTTGGGAGCAAAGCTGGACACGCAACTCGCCTGAGTGTTTGTTTCAAAAGAAAGACCGATGAAGATCCACAGGATTGCTTCCATATTGCTGAAAAAAGAGTGTGTTTCTGTTCGCAAGTTCAAGTTTGTCCTAGGGATGATCCCATCCCCAACTGTCGTCTAAGGATGAGGCCCTTGCAGGAAGAACTTAGTCTTCAGTGGGTGCAAGTGGTAGGATCATTCGAGGACATAATCAGCATAACTCCTCGGATGAAGAAGTCCATTCAATGGTGGATGCAAACATGCAACCTGCAAGTGGGATGTGCATTCCTGACAGAGGTGCCCAGATTCATCGTTACCACGGATGCTTCTCTGGAGGGTTGGGGCGCACACCTCCAGGGAACGACAATCAATGGGAAATGGAACGTCCAACAGAAAAAGTGGCACATAAACCTCCTAGAGCTACAAGCCATCTTTCACGCTCTAAAGTCCTTTCAAAAAATCATCGAAGGTTCCACGGTTCTAATTCAAACATACAATACGACCAGCATGCATTACCTGAACAAACAGGGAGGCACAAGGTCGGCCCGGTTATCTCGTCAACCACAAGAGATCTGGAATTGGGCTCTGGATCACGACATCAATCTTTCAGCGATCCATGTTCCAGGGGTTTCCAATGTGCTAGCGGACTCCCTCAGCATGTCTGCTGTAACCAGTCAAGAATGGGAGATCCATCAGCCAACCCTGGATCGAGTATACCGAGAGTGGGGTCACCCGACCTGGATTTGTTTGCGACGAATCAGAACCGGAAATGCCCACGCTTTGCAAGCTGGATTCCCCACAAGAACTCATGCGGGGATGCCCTTTCGCTGAACTGGTTTTGGACATTTGCATACGCCTTTCCACCAATTCCTTTAATCCCCAAGGTCATCAGGAAGATGAAGAGACAACCATGTTGTCTAATTCTGATCGCTCCGAGGTGGCCCGACAGTATTGGTTCACCGAACTTCTCCTCCTCTCGGAGTGCAGTCCAATCCAACTGCCACAAATACCGAATCTCCTAACCACTCAAGGGGGCCAAGTGTGCCATCCGTACCCAGCTTCCTTGAAATTATCAGCTTGGCTCCTCAACACAATGAGTTTGCCCACTTAGACATCCCTGCAGATTGTCACGAAGTTCAGGCCAATGCTAGAGCGCCAGCCACGATTAAAACCTACAAGCTCATATGGAAGCGTTTTTGTGTCTGGTGTCGCTCTGGTGATCTGCATCCCATCCGTTCTAGACCAGAACAGATCTTGCCTTTCTTCCTTCATCTGGCTAGATCAGGTTTACTGCATTTAACTCAAAGTATTTCTGGCAGCCATTTCCAGATTCCGTCAGGACGGATCAAACTCTCTTTTCTTCAAGGGTAATTCAGCAATTTTTTAAAGGACTATTCCGTATGTTTCCTTCCATTCGACGTCCACCTCCATCTTGGCATTTGAATGTGGTGCTCGCTCAACTCATGCGTCACCCCTTTGAGCCCATTCAAAAAATTGATCTCAAATTCCTTTCATGGAAGGTCTCTTTACTCTTGGCTTTGACGTTCGCTAGAAGGGTCAGTGACATTCAAGCAATTCAAAATCTCCTTTCTTTCAATTTACTTCAGATTCTGTGGTGCTATGTACTAATCCTAGGTACATGCCCAAAGTTCCATCTGACTTTCATCTTAATGAGCCGGTGATTCTCAAAACATTTTTTCCAAATCCACAAGCAGCGGCTGAAAGAGCTTTACACTCTTTAGACATCAGGAGATGTCTCAAGTTCTACCTTCAAAGAACAGCAACTATTCGCACGACAGACCAACTGTTTGTGGCATATGGAAGACTGCGCCAGGGATGCGCGGTATCCAAACAAACTATAGCCCGATGGGTTTCCTCAGCAAGTGGACTCTGTCATTAGCAAGCAGGAAGACCCTTGCAGTCTTTACCAGAGCGCATTCTACAAGAGCGGTATCCTCTTCCTCCGCTCTTTTTTCGCAGGTGTGCCTCTTCTTCAGATCCGCAGAGCTGCAACTTGGTCCAGCAGGCACACTTTTACCAGACACTACTGTTTGGACTCGGCCAGTGATGCAGATGCTTCGATGGGAAGAGCAGTTCTTCGCAATCTTTTCAAATAGGTGAGCCTCTGTTCTCTCTCCTCCTCTATGCTCTTTTTAGACGCTTCTTACGTGTTATTATTGTTTGGCTATTTATGCATCTATCCTATGATACAATAAGCGTCTAATGAGCATGATGTTCTTTTGTACTGCTATCTACTCTTATTCAGGCATGTGAATCTATGAAAGACACTCCAATACTGGAGAAGAACAATAGTTACTTACCTGTAATCTGTGGTTCTCCAGTATTGGTGTCTTTCATAGATTCACATGCACCCGCCCACCTCCCCTCAGAGGCTTCCTCAGGCAATTATTTTGGTTTCACTCCTGTGCGAGAAAATCTGAGACTCTGAGGAGGACATTCTGGTGGGTGCTGTCGCCTGATTGGCTGCAGTTTGGTCTATACAAAATGACTAGGATAGTCATATGAGTGTGGAGGTTTTGTACACTGTATCTTAGAGCTACTTTACTTCCTTGTTTGTTATTACCAAGGTTTTGGTTTTTCTATAGGCAAATTATTGCTTTTTTATGTACAGTGGGACTCCCACTCCGACGACGGGGAATGATTCAGGTATGTGAATCTATGAAAGACACCAATACTGGAGAACCACCGATTACAGGTAAGTAACTATTGTTCTTAAGTGGCATGTAAGGGCTATGTAGTGCCATGAAGGGCGATGGAATCATGGGTCACAACTGGCAGGTTTGAGTTGTGCTTTGAAAGAGTGCATGCGCACAGTTTTATGCATAGTGTTCATGGAGTGGCAGGCGTGTTTAGTATAATTATCCAGCGTAGGCACATTCACAGTGTGCATGGGGTTATAATGTATTTGATGTTACAACTCTGAATATGATCTCAAGGACTCGCTGTGCATGAAATTACATATTTGAGCTTTGAAATCACTTTCAGTGCATACTTTTCTGGCATTCAATGTATTTGCAGGCCAAGCAGCAGCCCTTCACAGGAATGGTGCTACCATGTATTCTGGTGCAAACACAGTGAATGGTACTTGTCGGGCACAGTGGCAGGGTTGCCAAGGCTCAGCCAAGCATATTTGGCGAGTATGGTACCGGCAAATCTGAAAATCACCACTAATATGCATTGGCCTATCCAATATGGCACGCCTATGCAAGAGCTATTTGCTTTGTCGATGTCTTTTAGCCATGTTGTACAGTAACACAGCCAAATGTTTGGGGGTAAAAGTGCAGTGTCCAGCGCTTACTTCATTGTAGCACTTTTTTCAAACTTTTAACTGTGCTGCACAGCGGCCATACTGTTGTACAACTGAGCTAAAAGACACTGACAAACCAATAGCTCTCACATAGACAAGACACATTTGGCTTTACCAACGGTGCTTGTACTTCTTAGTTCACTCTAGAGAAGTGGGCTCTAAATTTAGAGTGCCTATGGATAAAGAAACTTTCTGAAACCCCAACAGTGATATCTTTGGCGCTATTACTTTATGCACCTGGGTCGAGCCTGCAGCATGGACGCTGGATAGCTCACAGTAAAATGCAATTCACCAACAAAGTCTTGCATAAAACAAGGCTTAAGTTGCAGAATAATGGGGCTGTTGGTGGCATTCAGGGTATGCACAGTGCACTGCTACACTTTTCAGCAGGGCATGTATGAACTAGGCATTCTGTGGGTGTGTATCCAGAGTACTGTTGGATTGAAGGAATATATGATCACATCCCGCACACCAAAAATCCCGCATTTATAATCCCGCAATTACAATTAGTCCGCATACCAAAATAACTACTACTTTTAGAACGAATATGCATTTATCACGCATGCCTTTAAAACGAAAAGGCATGCATGTTAAATGTATACTCGCTTTAAAAGTATTTTACAAAAGTAAGAGCACCCTAATCTACACTGCACTCTAAAATAAAACATTCCTGATTTTTTTTAAAAATAAATATTATTAAAAATGGTTAATTCTTAATTATGTTTTTAAATAAAATGTACTTAATTAAAAAATATTTTGTTAAAAAATGGAATTATTTAAATTTATATTTGATTTTATATATATATATATATATATAATTTAAAATTACAATGAATATATTTATATATGTTTTTTTAAATTACCCTGTAAACCCTAAAATACCCCAGTACCCCAAAACCCAAACCTAGCCCTGAACCCTAAAAAACCCTGTACCCCAAAACCCAAACCTAGCCCAGAACCCTAAAAATACCCCTGTACCCCAAAACCCAAACCTATCCCTGAACCCTTAACATACCCCTGTACCCCAAAACCTAAACCGAGCTCAACCCTAAAAATACCCCTGTACCCCAAAACCCAAATCAAGCCCTGAACCCTAAAAATACCCCTGTACCCCAAAACCCAAACCTAACCCTGAACCCTAAAAATACCCCTGTACCCCAAAACCCAAACCTAGCCATGTACCCTAAAAATACCCCTTTACCCCAAAACCCAAACCTAGCCCTGAACCCTAAAAATACCCCTGAAACCCAAACCTAGCCCTTAACCCTAAAACAACCCTGTACCCCAAAACCCAAACCTAGCCCTAAACCCTAAAAATACCCCTGTACCCCAAAACCCTAACCTTGCCCTGAACCATAAAAATACCCTTGTACCCCAAAACCCATACCTAGCTCTGAACCGTAAAAATACCCCGTGCCCCAAAACCCATACCTAGCCCTGAACCGTAAAAATACCCCTGTACCCCAAAACACAAACCTAGCCCTGAACCGTAAAAATACCCCTGTACCCCAAAACCCAAACCTAGCCCAGAACCCTAAAAATACCCCTGTACCCCTGTACCCCAAACCTATCCCTGAACCCTTAAAATACCCCTGTACCCCAAAACCCAAACCAAGCCCCGAACCCTAAAAATACCCCTGTACCACAAAACCCAAACCTAGCCCTGAACGCTAAAAATACCCCTGTACCCCAAAACCCAAACCAAGCCCTGAACCCTAAAAATACACCTGTACCCCAAAACCCAAAGCTAGCCCTACACCCTAAAAATACCCCTGTACCCCAAAACCCATACCTAGCCCTTAACCCTAAAAACAACCCTGTACCCCAAAACCCTAACCTTGCCCTGAACCATAAAAATACCCTTGTACCCCAATACCCATACCTACCCCTGAATCCTAAAAATACCCCCTGTACCCTAAAAATAACCCTGTTCCCCAAAACCCTAACATACCCTTAAAAAATACTTTACATATCCCTGAACCCCCAAAACATATACCCTACACCCCCAAATTAAAACCATATACTTACCTTACACTTAAATATTAAAAACATATGCTTTTACCATTCATGCTTTTACAACGAATTTCATTGTAAAAACATGCGTGATAAAAGAATATAAGAAATAAAAACATGCGTTATAAAAAACTGCGGGATAAAAGTACTTACGTGATAATGGTATGCGGGATAAAAAATGAAGGCGGGATGATGGCTGTATACCGATTGAAGACACCGTGAAAGATTTTAGAGCGTGTACTTCACTGGCTACAAAGAAAAGCTCGGACTGGCATGGCATGTAACATAGTACCCCAGAGCTAGTCCTTGCCCCATGGCCCCCCCGGCCCTGTGTACCTTTATTCCCGCATCATCATCCAAAGACCTCCAAACTTCTCCTAGATCGTCCCTACACAAACCTCTATCCTAAACCCCTACATGACATGAGCTGTTGCAGTGCCTAAAAGCAATAAAAAGCAGCTTCACTTCAGCTTTCATTTGAGAATAAATTTTGAACCCGGTCATGAGAGTAGTATTGTTGAAACAGCTTTTGCATTTCCATTTGGGAGTTTTGTAAGCCCGTTGTTTTCAACCTCCGTATTCCCCAGGCACAGAATAATGCATAAATATCTTTTTATTTTTTTATTTTTTTACTAATCCATTTTTAGGCTCGCCTAGCGTTGCTGTGCACATGCGTTGCTCGCTCGGCTAGATTTATTGCAGATGAGTACTTGGGAAAAAAAGGGCTTGAAGACCCTCCCCTTATTCCCATTGGTTTGCTTCACCGTTTGTTAAACAGTGGGGTGCCATTGGAAAAAAGATTTCAAGGGAGCCTCCTTTTCGCTCTTTTTAGCCAACCCACCCGGACTGGCTCGCCAGCTTCACGCTGTCGTGAAGACTTTTCTTCTCTACTCGTTTATTTAACAAGCAGATAAGAAAAGTCTTCACAACAGCCGTGAAGCGGGTGTGCTACAAGCTGGCTCCTCATTGGCAATTATACCCGCTCCCCCCACCCAAAAAGCAAACTTCCCAGAGTTGTGCTGGTCAGTGTGTTGGTTGCTCCATCCTCAGTACATGTTTTTAACTTTCCGAGGCTTCACACACCAAACATTAATGTAATTATTCCCCGTACCACCGGCCATTGTTTTCTTTACCGTTGCGTGATCATTTAGATGAGCACAGCACCCGCTTTCGGGATACCGCGCTCATTTTATTGTATTTTTTTAAAACTGTCAGTTGTCGGGACACCGCGCCCGTTTTATTTGATTTTTTTAAAAAAAACAAAAAACTGAGCGCGACACCAGCTTTTGGGACACTGTGCTCAGTTAAAATGTTATATATAAAAAATGTAGAGCATGGTTCCCGCTATAGGGACATCCATTGATTAAAAACAAAAACTTTACCCTGCATACAAGTTTGGTTCCATTCAGCTGCCCAATCAGCCACCCGCTTCAAGATGACTGAAAGTATCCCAGCTCTACCTACACTACATCTATCCAATTTTGAGTACAATGTTTACGGTGACTCACATGAACGATTAAGGTTTGTTCATGAGTGGATTTAAAGATTAGCCATTGTGAAACAGCTGTGATGTGTTATGGCCATTATTAACCCCTTCGATGCGCGTGACAAGGTCAGCTCGTCATGGGCGTTACCTGCGCTGCGCGTGTGACGAGCTGACCTTGTCACGTAACGCTGGATTTCAAAATCGCAGCGCGCAGCGGGAAAACCGCTAGCGCGCATGCGGTTAAAGGGCTCCTGTTGCAGTGTATAAAGAAACTGATTGCGGCAGCAGAGACTTCAGTTCACACAGGGACTGCGTTCAGTTCACCGCGCTTACAGTGCACATGGCCTAATTTACATTATTTATATGTGCTTGAATTACACTCTGTGCAACTCTATCTATCCCTCTATCAATATCCCGATCTATTTCTATCGCTCTATATCTCTTAACATCCATCTCTCGCTCTCTGTTGTCTGTCTATCGGCATGCCTGTCTGTCGCTCCTGTTTGCCTGGCTGTGTGGCCGCTGTTGGGTCAGTGGGTGTGCATTTCTGTTTCTTGATCGGTTCGTTCATTTTCAGATACAAGTATTTATCTATGCAGCTAGTTTGTCCATAAAATCGATTTGTGTATCTTTATAAGGCTGCACCAACACATTGTATCTGTATTTTCATATACACAGTTGTTTCTGTTCAGCGCCTCCCTGGCTTGGGCCGTTTTGTCTGGTGTGCCTGCTCTGTGTCCACGGGAGTGTGGGGAGAGGTTGCGTGGGTACGAACGTGTGTGAGACATATGGCTGTGTGTGTGGTTGTTGGAGGGGTGGCCGGAGATTGGGTTGGAGGGCTCCCCATTCATACCTGCGCAGAGCACAATCCGACAGCCCGGTAGTCTGCTACACTTTGGTAATCTGGTGATGGGAAGGGCGGCGGCTGTCCGTTCGTTGTTCAGCAGTGTGCAAGAAGGAAAAAGTCAGGCTTTGAAGCCTTGCTCCTTACTCAGCTGTCACCACAATCACGCACCACACCACACCATTCCCCAAACGCTTGGTTACCCAGCGCCTGTGCATTGTGTACAAACTACAGCGGTGCTATTTTAGGCTGTATAGCCCACTTACATTTAGAGCTTACTTCTTCCAGTCTGAGACACTTAAACAGCGTGTGGTGCAGATCTGTGGCATAGACATAATGGATGGATATATATATATATATATATATATATATATATTATATATATATATATACCACTTCCAGCTACGGTACACCGCCGAAGAAGGAGAATAGACCACACACGGATGTGGCAAGATGTTTTTGTTTATTTTCTTGTTGCCAAGTTCAATAGGATGACGCGGTTTGGGCTTGAAAAGCCCTTGATCACATAACTGCTTCAGCAAACAAATCGCTTTTTTAAAATGCTTATCTGTGCACTCCCCCTACACCATGCGACGCAGTCACGTGACAATTGACAGTGAGGAAATACTATGTTAATTCAGATATCTCTTTACGAAATCCGATGACCATGAAATAAATTTGAAAAATACATTTTTCACATGTCCGCCTATTATATTTCTGAATATTCCTGTATAAATACATGAATTTAAGCCTTACAGACATACAATGTGATTACTGTATTAATACATTTTTGACGATTCTGAGGTCTACTTTTTTATCATTGAGTCCAGGGCTCCAACAAATAACGTAATATTTGTATGCTCTGTATAAATACAAAGCTAAATTTCTACCCTCTAACTCCAATCACATATATTAATTTCATGTCATCGCAAATATAGTATCCATATCTATAACGTGCAAATATTCGCAAAAAAGTAGTGCTTAACTGTGCAAAAAAGTCTACTGTGCAAATAGCTATTGTAATGTGCAAACCGCATGATAAATAACATCTACTCCTCATATATTCAACAACAATGAATCCTTATAAATAGGATAAAACATTGTTTAAAAATATATAAATAGTGTTCTAAAACTTTATCATTTGGTAAAATCTATACAAAAAAGAGTTAAAATTCATTATACAAAATACTCTGATTTGATTATTTACACTATTTCTACTTTTAGAGCCAAATGGAAATTGATGTTGTAAATCTAAAATTCATCTTACTTTCTCAAATGTATCTTCCGTTAATCATTATTTCTTATTCATGAAATTAGGTAACCTATATTTGATGTGGAGATATACAAATGCTTCACTAATGCCAGCAATCCTGAAATTTTACTACCCAACACATTATCAGAAATTAAAACCAAGTATTAAATCGAAATATCCAGGATTTATTCTATTTACAGAAAGTTGTGCAATTCCTCCGTGTTGTTTAACCCTTTCGGCCATTGGCTGTCAAATTCAAGTATCATTTTAGTTTCTAGTTGACTCAATTGCCGTTCGCAATCGCCACCCCGCCGGATTTGGGGATAGCTCCTACAACAAAATATTTGAGGCACGCCACGTCATTGTTATGACATCTTTTAAAGTAGCGTGCCACAGGGTAGGCTGGGTCAGTATGTAGAATCGCACGAAGATACTGCAAAATCCTGACGTGCACCTGTAGCTTGGTACTCCCAACATAATTCAATCCACAGGTGCACGTCAGTACATACACAGCATATTCCGTTCTGCAATCATAGCTTCCGGAAATTGCCACATCCTGAGCACTGAATGGGGTTCGAAAGTGAGTAGTGTTAATCCCGAATTTACATGCTCTACAGCTGGAACATTTTCGAAATCTGCTAGGCGGCTTGAGCCACATGCTGTTTGAGAGTGTTTCGGGACTGTTTTTGCCTAGTTTTCTTCCCATATTGTTAGCTCTTCTAAACGTTATAACGTGTATATTTGTGGTGATGTCATTTGTGGTAAATGGTTACATGACGAGATTACATCAGACCCTTTGCTTCTGTGTGTGGCGTTGTAACATTTGTATTAATACCAACTTTGCAAAAGTATTCATCTTTTCTTGAAGTTAACGCTGCAGGAATGTAACTCGCAGATTTATAAAAAGAGCACCATCTTCACGTCTAGTCAAATATTACTACTGTTGTGAAGGGGAATGATTAATGCTTCAGGAAGGGAAGAAAAAAAATAACATTTTCAATTCCAATAGCTCAAAATAATGTAATTGCAAGACCTATTGCATTGTAAATGCTTGTTTTTTTAATGAAAGTACAAAAAGCGGATACATGGTAGAGAAAAATATCAGACAACCAGACCAGTCCCCCCCACCCCATGTTCAAAAACAGTGAAATTGGCTCGTGGTGAAAAGAGCCTGTTACATACATTCTATTCATGTCCTTTCTTGAACCATAGAGTATATGATTTAAAACCCAATCACATGAGAAAAGCTGACTTTTAGCAACAGCAATGAGCTATAAACAATAAATAGAGTAATCAACATGGGCAGAGTCATGTCCCTATCATAGATGTGATCGAAATCAGTTAGGGCAAAGCTTTCCTATCCTCAAACATCACATACATTCCAGGTAAGTAAGATTTATAGGCCATCATTGGGGAGCAAAGGAAAAAGACAATTTTGTTTTTAGGGACCCCAAGATTGTGTGACTGAGCCAAGCAGTTAAAGGTTCCCAAATAACTAGACCTTTCTTATTTCCCCGGGTACCCTTCTTAGGAAAGATAGCCTTCTCGATGTGACAAGTCGTAATTAGTCGAGCCAGCAATTGGGAAAACAGTGGAGGGTTTAGATCTATCCATGACGAAGCTATACAAATACGTAGAATGGTCATAGCTACAAAAATAAGTGCTCCTCTGCTTTTTCTATTGACCTTGCCTTGCGTCCCTAGCAGGTTTATCGTAGTAGTTAACTGGATATCTTGAGAGAGGACTTTCATTTAAAAAAAAATCTTGTATTTTTCCCAGAAAAGGTGCAAGTTTTGGGCAGGTTGCAAACATGCATACCGAATCTGCGCTTGGCTCTGAGCATCTAGGGCAGAGCGTCCCTTTTCCTGTTCCCCATTTAGCAACTCTGCTATATGTGATATACCAAAAAGTAGGCGGTCTTGTAAAATTGTGCCTGCAGTTCGGCCAACAGTAAATGACTCGGAGCAGATTGCACAGCCTGATTAAAAGTATTATAGGAAATTTTCAACTTCGACTGCCATGTATTTGCTATATTGAGGGTATCGTCGGGCATTAGACTATTTAATGTGGCATAAATATGTCCGATACGTGGTAGAGCATTTTTTAAATTTGTATATATTGATAAGATCCACCTTTGAGAACCCAGCAGGTCCCCCGGCCTTTGGGGTCAAAAAAACTTATGGCGGTGTATTCGAAGGCCTCTTGTTCCCTCAGGTTATATTGAGTTTTAAGATCAGTAAATGTTTTAATGCCTTCGGTAGTAATAGGATTTCCACTCTATACCATTCTTGGATATAGGATTTCCCCAAAATTGCTGGTAAGTTGATGTTATTATTAATGGGGGAGTAGTAGTTCAGTCTGCCAAGCCCATAAATTCTGCAGATGTTGGAAAAAACTTTGTATGTACTCATCTGGGTCTTAAATCTGACCCGTTTGTAATATCCAAATGTCAATTGCCGCCATAGACATCCCCAGGCCTCTTCCCCAAGTAATAGTTGAAAGGGAAGAATGTTCTTGGGGCAGTTCCATGCTATACTGCAAAACAGAAGCCCAATAATAGTCTTAGGTTAGGGAGCGCTCACCCACCTTTTCCCTTGGGGAAGGAAAGCTGCTTAAAAGCCCGCCTTGGTTGAGAGCATGCCCAGATAAATTGAGAGAAGAGCTGTTCAAATCTCTGAAACATTGTTTTGCTGATCTCCAGAGGGATAGCCCTGAAGAAATATAGTAGTTTAGGGAAATAGTAAATTATTTATCCGGTTGAGCTCTTTTAGTTTCTACTGCCAACGGGATCAGATTTTCTTCTACAATCAGTTCGATGTTTGCAACAATGGTAACCCCCAGATATTTCGCTTTCTGAACAACCCGACTGTCCACCCAATTGATTTAATTGTTTAAGATGATTTGAGTTTTACCTTTATTAAGAGCATACCTTGAGATTGTCTCAAACTCTTGTGCCTCTTGTTCCAGTGCTATAACTTCATTCTCCGGATCGGGCGTCCCCTCGGCCAGGTCGTGGGCATAGGTCATGATTTTAGTGTCTAAACCAAATCTTCTTACCGCACGAATAGCTTGGATTTTTTCTATTGCTTTGATGAATCGGTCTATATATAGTGCGAAGAGCAGAGGTGAACACGGACAGCTTTGAGGAGTCCCCCGTAAGATTTTAATCTGCTACGTCAGTTTCCCATTAATTGAGATATTGGCTGTGGGATTAAGATAAAGTGCATGTATGGCTTGGATTGCCTTAGGCTCGAAGCACATCCTTCTCATGACGCCCCACAGAAATTGCCAGTAGACCCGGTAAAACGCTTTTTCAGCTTCAAGCAAAATTACTGACATCGGGTCTCCTGAAATCTGAGCTACGGCATGTAGTGTGATGGTCCGTCGGATGTGTTCAGTGGTACTTTTCTTGGGGATGACCCATGTTGCCAGTGCGACACTAGGCTTTCTATTCTTAGGGGTAGTCTAGTCGCAAAAATCTTAACATATCTTGGAGTCGCAATTAATTACTAAGTAATTGGCCCGTGAGAACCCATTTCGAGTGGTGACTTATCCTTCTTCTGAAATATTACAATGTTAGCACTGGACCAGGAAGCAGGTGGAGAAACCCCATTGAAACTACTAATGAGGTAAGAAGAGCACTTAATTGAGGAGCAAATATTTTATAAAACTCAACCAGGATACAGTCTGCGCAAGCCGCTTTCCCATCAGGTAACTTGCCAAGGCTTTAGCTATTTCACGCCGGGTAGGAGGGTCCTCTAGTTGGTCATAATCTTCTGCACTGAGTTTGGATAAGGTGATTTTGTCTAGATATTCAGAGATCTTGTCCTCTCTCAAATATGATGGCCCTATATTCTCCTCAAAGTAGAGATTCTGATAGAACTTGCAGATTGCCCTTTAGATCTTAATTGGATCATTTGTAGTCTCTCCTGTGTTAAGTTGAATTGAGAGTATTTCACTAGCAGAGACCTGCTGTCTGGTCCTAAAGGTCAGTTGATGGCCAATGCCTTCGCTGCATTCATAAATTTTCTCTCTCCCGGAAGCCCATTTAGCGTCCGTCTTCTCTGCAAATATTAACCCAATTTCGGCCTTGCTGACTGATACTTCAAGTTGAGCAGCTTCAATTTCAGCCCCAGTTTGAACTGAAAATGTTTAATTTCTCCTCTGCCTTTTTCATCTTATCTTGCAATTTTGAGATCTGTTCCTTTTTTTTCTTGTTTTTCCTTATAGAGAACCGGAAGGTCTCCCCTCGTATGCTCGCATTCAGTTCATCCTAAACCATCATAACTGGCGGACCCTATATTTAGCTTGAGAAACTCTTGGATCCACACCTGCATGTGCATTTGATATCATAGAGTAAAGCTTTATCGAAGCTCCAGTTCGGGGTCTCCCTGCTGGTACCCAGCCCCCAGATGTTTAAGATGAGTGGGTTATGATCTGACATAAATCGTGGGGCAATATCTATAGAGCAGTCTCGGACTAGAGAAGATAAAACCAGAAAGTAATCTAGTCTTGCTAGGGAGAGGTTCAGGCTGAGAAGTAAGTATATCACGGCTGGGTAGATTTTAAGCTGGGACACACATCTCTAAACCCATGGGTTTGTGTCAGATTAAGCATGGCTTGATCTACTTGGGCTTTCTACCTAAATAGGGCCATTGATCGTTTGCTTTCCAGTTACTAGGTAAATTGCTGTTGAGGTCCCCACAGCTAACAATTGGAAGTGGCCAGTGAGCAAGTTCTCCTGTGATCCAGGTAATAACCCCGGGGTCATCAGTGTTACTCCCTTATATTGAACATAAAGTGAAAATAAAGTTGGGAGGTAGGTGGCATTCCGCTATAACTCATCTACCAAGAGGGTCAGATTTCACCCGGGTTGATTTCAACGGGTGTCAATTTTGTACCATTACCCCTCCCACTACACCTCCTTATCTTTGCACACTGTGTAGTCCCTCCTATGACCTTTTACCCCAATAAGTTCAGTAGATGCTTCTGGGATCCCTCTACATGTGTTTCCTGGAGGGTTACTATATCAGTCCCCAGTGAGAGCAAGCCCTGAGCTACGTTCTGTCTTTTCAGGGCATCGTTCAGGCCACAAATATTTACTGACACAATTCTAAGGTTGTTTTGTTTGTTCATACAAAATTGTTTTCTTTTTTCCAATTAATCCGGTTTAATCAGCATGAAAAATTATGTACCCTGCGTTATTGAATATATAGACATTTTTATCCTGCATGCAATGATGCCCCAAGAGTTTCTTCTCTGCCAATGCCACATGTTTACTCAATTTGCACATTTTTCTTTCTCTCTTGTTCGAGGCATGTGGGCTGCTGAATTCATATCTTGTGCATAGATCGCCGCCTAGTGTTGGGTCCGGTTGATTGCACTTGTTGTCTTGGAAGAGTCTTCGAAGTATCACTAGATAGGTGACTCCTCCCCTGGACTACAGTGCGCATGGGCATCCTCTCCATCCTCAAATTGTTCTTTTCCGCCATTGGATTCGGATGCAAACTCCTATACTCCAACTTTGGAATCAAAAACAAAACTTTTCTAAAGGCCAAAAGGCCTTTGATTCGACGGTATTGTTCTCGCTCGGTACCTCTCTACTCGATCCAGCCTTCCAATTCCAAGCGGACGTCGACGCGGGCCTTTGGGCCTTTTCGACGCCACGTGAGCCGACCGTCGATGGAAAGAAGCCCGTTTAAAAGGTGCCCACAATGCCAATCCAAGTAAAACACATACTGATAAGCACTCATTATGCAACAAGTGCCTTTCCCCAGACCATAAGGAGGAAAGCTGTTCGGCCTGCGCATAGTTTCGATCCAAAAAAACTATTCAGAACCTACGTGCCGCCAGGCAAGAAATGCAGCGACAGGCACCTGACCCGGACAACATCTTCGATGATGACCAAGATCTACAAGAATGGCCAGACTCTGACCTAGAGATCGTCACCGTAGAGGACTACTCGGACTCCGATGACATCCCGCCGGGGCAAATCATGAGTACCCAGCCCCCCACACCATCTACCCGGTTAACAACGGCTCCAGTCAAGGCATCACCAAAAGGCCTTAGCCAAGATCATAAAGTTTCGCTTGCCCCGCCATCCGGCTCGGCTCCGAAACCAAAACACCAGGGCCCAGTAACATCTTCCCAAAGAAGGTTCCAGAGCCAAAGAAGGTCGTCGACCCGAAGGGCGTCGATCCGAAGCCGGCCGCACCGCCAAAGAGCGTCGAGCCGAAAAAGACTGTCGACCCCAAGAAGGCCGTGCAGCCCAAACTTGTCGAGCCAAAAGTGGTTGTCAACCCGAACAAGGCCACGCAACCAAAGGGTGCCGAACCAAAGAAGGTCGCCGACCCAAACAAGCCTTCGGCACCAAAATCCGTCGACCCGGCAAAAGGCGCCCTAACTAAGCACGCGTCGAAGCCGGAACAACCTATCGGCCCGAACACACCTGCTCCAAAAACCCCAGTCGATCCAAACAAGACAATTGACCCGGAAAAGGACACTCATCCAAAGAAACCAACTCCAGTCGATCCGAACAGGAACATGGACTCGGAAGAGGACACTCCTCCGAAGAAGCCTACGGAGCACAAAAACGCGTCGACCCGAAAGTCACGGTCGAGCCGAAAAAAGGCCCGGAGCCGAAAAAATCGACTGCTAAACCAAAAGTCGTCGAAAAACCAAGGCCGAACATTCAACCCAGGACTGTTGAGGAAGAACTCTTCCACCCAGATCCCTCTGACAACCAAGCAAAAATTTATATTAACCCAGAGACTGGTAAAGTTACCATCCTGCATAGGAAAAAGAGGCCTTTGGACTTTGAACCTCAGTCCCCTATTCCACGAAGAAAAAGGACTTTGGGACTTCTCCTGCTAGACCCTTCATTCCTTTTCAACCTATCATGCCTACTACTCCTTTTAATCCATACACTCCTTATTCTCCTTCTCATCACGGGGACGATGAAGGTAACACAGGGGATGAGCCACAGCCTCAATATGACTTCCCACAGGACCCTGAACCACAAGAGGAACCATGGGAAGAGCCAACTGACCCTTACAACACCCATCCCATACCCGATATGTCCTCCTATCCTACTAAGCCGTCACCTACTTATGACACTGTAGTTTTTAATCAACTCATAGACAGGGCTGCACAGTTCCACAACGTGGATATGCATAACAACCCTATTGAGGAAGACTTCTTGTTTGACACCTTCCCTACATCAGAAAAAAGTATCAAAACACTTCCCATGTTAAAGGGAGTTCTGAAACATGCACCTGACATTTTTAAGGAAACAGCCAGGGCACGGGTAATCAACCCCAGAATAGAAAAGAAGTATAGGGCAGCTCCTACAGACCCTACTTGCATCAAAGGGCAGTTACCACTTGATTCCTTGGTAGTGGCCAACGCACCTAAAAGAGAAAACTCCCAAACCACTGGGGAGGCACCTCCCCCAGACAAGAAGTCAAAGATACTAGAGGCATCAGGGAAAAGAGTAGCAGCACAAGCCTCCAACTCGTGGAGGATCGCTAATACACACGCCCTACTGGCTCGTTACGACAGGGCGCATTATGACCAGCTAGATACCCTAAGCCTACCTGAGCCTTTCAAAGCACAAGCCCAAGATCTCATACAGGAAGGAAAATTCATAACAAACGCCTCCATCAAATGTGTGCTTGACGCAGCAGACACTGCAGCTAGGTCAATCAACACTAGCATTCTACTCCGCAGACATTCATGGCTGCGCATTTCTGGTTTTAAAAATGAGGTGCAGTCCACTATCCTTAACCAACCTGTTAATCAGGATTTTCTATTTGGCCCTGCTGTCGATACAATTTTAGATAAAATGAAAAAGGACACAGACAGGTGAAGTAGTGTGGCTCACTGGTTAGAGGAGGCAGACCCGAGAGCAGAGGACGGCCCGGGACCAGGGTTCGATTCCCGGCGCGGCAGGCTTCTGGACCAGGGTCAGCAGACTCGATAATTCTCTCGCCTCGGTGCCCACTCTGATCAGCGTTCACACTTGGCAACTCTGGGCATTAGCTTGCCTCATCTTCACTAACGGCCCCACCAGACCGCCGGGGATGCCTGGTCTCACCCTGGAGATGCCCATTAAGGGACCATCTCTCAGGGAAGCCAGGAAGGGTTTCGCAGCGGTCGAAGCGCCTTGGGACCCTCCGGGTAAGTAGTGCGCTATATAAATGCCTATACATTTACATTTACATTTACATTTACAGACTGCAAAATCAATTGGGGCATTGCAATTTCAGCAACATAGGGGCTCCTTTCGTCGCTCCTCGTACAGGGCAAATACACGAGGACGTGCCTCACAAACAACGGCCTCATATAAAGGTAACACACAAAGTTCCTTTACCAAAAACACTACCAGAGGAGGCTACAGAGGTAACAATACCAAGGGAAGAGGATGTGGAGGCAATAACACCAGAGCCTCCACTGCCTCAAAACGGTGACTCTATTACACGGCCTCCAGACCACTTAACACCAGTCGGAGGCAGACTCCAACAGTTCCTACCTTTCTGGAACGCAATTACCACAGACAGGTGGGTGAGAGAAATTATTCAGTCTGGCTACTGCCTAGAACTGACTTCTACACCACCAAACATACCATCCAGACATCGTCCAATGTCCAGAGAACACATCACCCTGTTACAACAAGAGGTGAACTGCATGCTAGAAAAGGGAGCCATAGAGCAAGTCCCTTTCCAACAGCACGGGACAGGAGTATACTCCCTATATTTCCTTATTCCCAGGAAGGACGGCTCTCTCAAACCCATATTGGACCTCAGACCCCTAAATAAATACATACTGTCGTAGCACTTTCATATGAAAATATTACAACAAGTGCTCCCGTTGCTACAACAAGGGGATTTCCTAGCAACACTGGACCTCAAAGATGCGTATTTCCACATACCCATCCATCCAGCCCACAGAAAATACCTCAGGTTCACAATAGGTCAACACTACCAATTCAAGGTTTTGCCCTTCGGGGTTACCACGGCTCCAAGAGTGTTTACAAAATGCTTAGTGACAGTGGCAGCACATCTAAGGAGGCAGCACATCCATGTGTACCCTTACCTGAACGATTGGCTAATACAAGCAAAATTGTACCAACAATGTGCAACACACATGTCTCAGACAATCCAGCTGCTATACAGATTAGGATTCTCAATCAACTATACAAAATCACACCTGCAACCATCCCACATACAGCAGTACCTGGGAGCCACCATAAACACCTCACTGGCAAAAGTATATCCAAACTCAGCAAGGATAGCCAGTATGCAGACACTCATTTGCAAATTCCTGCCACAACACACTTTGCCAGCTCAGGTCTTCATGGAACTCATAGGGATGATGGCCTCCTGCATATTCATTGTCCCGCATGCCAGACTTCAGATGCGCCCATTGCAGTAATGCCTAGCACGGCAATAGAACCAGGCTCAAGGACAACTAAAAGAACTAGTGTTGGTAGACAGTCTCACTCACAACTCTCTGCAGTGGTGGAACCCACAAAACCTTTCCAAGGGGCGACTGTTCCAAGAGCCGGTTCCACAACTAGTACTAGCAGCGGACGCATCACTGACAGGCTGGGGAGCCCATCTCCTTCAATACACAGTACAGGGGCTCTGGACAAACAAACAGTAAAGGCTGCACATCAACCAACTAGAGTTGCAAGCGATATTCCTAGCCCTGAAAGCATTTCAGAAATACTTGTACAGCAAGGCGGTGTTGATCCGGACGGACAACATGACCGCGATGTACTACATCCAGAAACCGGGAGGAACGCACTCTCCACAGCTGTCCCATCTGGCACAAAGCATCTGGAAGTGGGCGATTCCAAAACACATTTTTCTCCTAGCAGAACACCTTCCAGGGAAGGACAATCAAGTTGCCGACCTGCTCAGCAGGCACAGTCAGCAATTACACGAATGGGAGATTCACCCCCAGGTCCTTCAGCCATTCTTCGAGGAGTAGGGTCACCCAGAAACAGACCTGTTCGCCACAAAAGAAAACTAGAAATGCCAATACTTTGCCGCCAGGTTCCCACATCCATTGTCACAGGGCAATGCGATATGGATGAACTGGTCAGGCAGATTTGCGTACGCTTTTTCCCCCAGCACCACTGATCCCGCTGGTGGCACGCAAACTGCGGCAACACTCCCTCACACTAATCCTAGTTGCTCCCACATGGGCGAGACAACCATGGTACAAGACGTTCCTGGAACTCTCAGTAGTTCCCCATCAAAGACTGCACCTTGCACCTCATCTTCTAACTCAGAACCATGGAGAAATCAGACACCCAGATCCCAATCAAATGAACCTAGCGATCTGGCTCCTGAGGTCCTAGAGTTTGGATACCTTAACTTTCCCCCAGATTGCATGGATATCATTAGGGAGGCAAGAAGACCAACCACACAAGCGTGCTATGCAGCCAAATGGAAAAGATTTGTTATTTACTGCACCAATAACCAAATCAACCCCTTAGATGTTTCAATACAAAATATAATATGTTATCTGCTGCACCTACAAAGATGTAACTTAGCATACTCTTCGATACGGCTACACCTCGCTGCCATAGCAGCATACCTCCAAAACAGGCAACACCTTTCACTGTTTAGAATACCAGCAATCAAAGCCTTCATGGAGGGTTTAAAAAGGGTGATTCCTCCTAGGCACCCCACTTCCCCAGTCTGGAATCTCAATATAGTGCTTACCAGACTCATGGGCCCTCCTTTCGAACCTTTACATTCATGCGAACTACAATTCCTAATGTGGAAAGTTGCATTCTTGGTAGCCATAACCTCACTCAGAAGAGTGAGTGAATTACAAGCGCTTACAATTCAAGAACCTTTCATGCAGGTACATGCCAACAGGGTAGTTCTTAGAACAAACCCTAAATTCATGCCTAAGGTTGTATCCAATTTTCATATCAACCAATCAATAGAACTTCCAGTGTTCTTTCAAAATCCAGTCAGTAGCTGAGAGAGCCCTGCACACACTAGACGTAAAGAGAGCTGTACTATACTATGTGGACAGAACTAAATCCTTTAGGAAAACAAAGCAACTGTTTGTTGCCTTTGCACCACAACACAAAGGGAATCCAATTTCAAAATCAGGAATAGCCAGATGGATAGTTAAATGCATTCAAATATTCTATCAAAAGGCAAAACTCACTTTAACCGGTCCCCCAAGAGCACACTCCACTAGAAAAATGGGGGCATCCATGGCTTTCCTAGGAAATATTCCTCTTGAAGATATCTGTAAGGCAGCCACTTGGACCACCATACACACTTTCACAAAACACTACTGTGTAGATGTGCAAACAAAACAGCAAGCTGCTGTAGGCCAGGATGTCCTCAAAACTCTTTTTCAAACTGCTGCAGCTGGCACAGGTAGCCACCGCTAGAGGAGATACTGCTATACAGTCTATGCACAAGATATGAATTCAGCAGCTCACATGCCTCGAACAGAATATGCTACTTACCAGATGCATCTGTTCTTGGCATGTAGGGCTGCTGACATTCATATCGCCCGCCCTCCTCCCCGGTGCCTGTAGCAGCTGCAGCATTCTCTCTGGCATGGCCATCTCTTACTTTACTATCTCCATCTCTGCCACAATGGCGAAAAACAATCTGAGGATGAAGAGGATGCCCATGCGCACTGTAGTCCAGGGGAGGAGTCGCCTATCTCGTGATACTTCGAAGACTCTTCCAAGACAACAAGTACAATCATCCGGACCCAACACTAGGCGGTGATGTATGCACAAGATATGAATGTCAGCAGCCCCACATGCCAAGAACAGATGCATACTGGTCAGTAGCATATTCCGTTCCTTTTTTTTCCCCCTTTTCCTTTCTTTTTTGCAGTTTTGAATCTCTTAACTACAAAGATAGTTTCACACTATCTCTAACCAATACAGTAGTTACAAGTGTCATTGGTCCCTCTGCCACCGTGCCGTTATCATACCCCGCCCCCAAAAATAGGGCTATCAGGAGAACCCTAAGTGATGGTATCAGTAATGATTCCTCACCGTGAGGCCACGCCGTGTAGTACAGCCAGGAAAGTTCGGCATTAATCAATACATAAAAGATGTGATTAAACAAGAGAGAGGAAACAGTCACAGAAAAAAAAGTGGAATAAAAACACCAAAAACCATAAACTGAAAGAAGGCTCCCCCATCCAGGAACTAATCTGCCAAAAGGCTTCTGTATATGTGCCTACCACTACAAATAGTAGCAGAAAGAGTCTGAAAAGTTGAGTAAAAGACATTACAATGGATTTTTACTCCATTAATAGACTTAGCAGGTTTATCTCAACCAGGTAAGTTTTGTCTCCCATTTAACTCTGCTCCTTTTTAGGTCGAGGTAATAGATCTGCGATTTATTGTCAGTAAGAGGGCTGCTTTATCCCTCCCTCTTTTTGGCTCTCCCTCCATTGGCTAGCTTCCTAAATGGAGGCCAGCCATTGGAGGAGAGAGCCGTCCCTCCGAATAGGCTCCGTCTTTTTCGGATTTGGGGGCGTAAGTTTTGCTGTTCTTTCGACAGTTACGTTGTCTGTCATCCAAAACAGCAAAACACGCCCCCAATCCGAAAATTTGCCGGCCGCCATTTTATTTTTTTGTTGTTGTCAGCTAGCCCGTCTAGGACCGTGCGTCCGCGTTACACACAGTCTGTCTTTCTTTTATTTTACCTTTCCCCTTTTGTCCTCCCCTCCCCAATGTGCCGAGTCTTTTTCCCGCCCCCCTCCCGCTGCCTGCTCCGGGCGCCCCACTGCCACTGGAGACGGTGTCTGGAGCCTCTCCCGCCGTCGCTGAGCCACCGCTCAAGCCGATCCTGGCTGTGACCCTCGCGCTGTCTGAGCCGCTCCCGCGCACCAGCCCCGCACCCCCAATCTCCCCCGCCGAGCCGTCGCCTGCTATGCTGCTGCTGCCCCCGGGGAGCAAGGGCGCCCAGCCCCCGGCCTCTGCCCTGAAGAGGAGCGAGCACCCGCACCGGCACCACCGGCAGTCCGAGGATGCGAGTATCTCTCACTACCTCACTCTCAGCTCACAACTTCACTTACTATCGAATTTGTAAGTGGAAGTGAGTTAATTTACAAGTTCAAAGTCACTTTCAGTGAAACGCTGAGATAAATTCCCACTCATAAAGGATGGTGTTTGTGGACCGAAGTGTCGGATAAGAACAAAGACTGTCCCAAAAACCTTATTACGGGAAACCTTTCAGAGCAATACACCCGATATAGAGGGCTGGCCGACCCATGGTGATAAACGCAAAACCAGTGAAAGGCTGTGCGCAGGGATGTCCTGTGGTAGTTATTGCGGCTGAGCGCCGAGTCAGACATATTTCTGGTGAAGGCCTACACATAAAGGCACTTGGCAGAGGGTGCACTGGTTGCAGATCCTAAGGAAAAGTCTCAAAAGTAACAGCCTGCGACATAAACTTGGAGAACTGAAAGGACCCCACTCATTGAAAAGCTGCTCAGCTCATGATGAATACCGGAGAACGTGTGCTTCATGAACCAGTGGGTTGGTCTGACAGGTGGGTGTTGAGTGAGCATTCGCAGAGGAGACAGGCATGAAGGTCAAACGGCATAAATCTGACAGAA
The DNA here is from genome assembly GCF_964263255.1 of Lissotriton vulgaris. Lineage (NCBI taxonomy): Eukaryota > Metazoa > Chordata > Amphibia > Caudata > Salamandridae > Lissotriton > Lissotriton vulgaris. The sequence goes on from NC_141695.1 coordinate 389,158,391, forward strand.
AGCAAGCCAACTAATAGAACTGAACTGAAAAACAACACGGACAAGCAATTTCACAAGACAGTGGGACGGCTAACTAGAGAGAGGCTTGAAGAGGCATTGCAGAAGAGACTGGAATTTACATCAAGCTCTCCTTTGCCACCAGAAAAATAGTCAGACAATCAGGCAGCAATACTGTGGCTCATATAGGAATGCATTACAACCACTGCATTACAACCAGGGCTGCTTTATCCCTCCCTCTTTTTGGCTCCCAACTACCTCACAACTTTACTCTCTCACTATCTCACTCTCACTACCTCAGTATATCACGACTCAGTCCCTCAAAATTTCACTACATCACTCTCTCACTAACTCACTCTATCTCACTACCTCACAACTTCACTCTCTAACTCATTACCTCACTCTCGCTCTATCTCACTACCTCACTCTCTCTTTTTCTATCTCACTAAGTCACTTTCACTCTCTCTTTCACTACCTCACTCTCTCTCTATCTCACTACCTCACAAACTCACTCACTGTTTCTATCTCACTACCTCAGAACATCCCTCACTACCTCTTTCACTACCTCACTCTGTCTCTCACTACCTCACTCTCCATCTACCTCTCTCTTTTACATAACTCTAACTACATAACTCTCTCTACCTCACTATTCCACTCTATCTATCTCACTACCTCACTATCTCACAACTTCTCTCTCAAAACATCACTACCTCACTCTCTCACTACCTCACTCTCTAGCTCACAACTTCACTCTCTCTCTCTCTCTCTCTAACTCACTACCTCACTCTTTCTATCTCACTAACTCGCCATGAAACCCCTGGGTGTCCGTGCGCTTAAAAAGTTTAGAATAACATAACTCACTTTCACTCTTTCACTACCTCTCTCTCTATCTCACTACATCACAACATCACTCTATGCTTATATCTCACTACATCACTCTCTATCTACCTCACTCTCTCTCACTACCTCACTCTCTCTCTATTTCAGTACCTCGCTCTCTCTCTCTCTCTCTCTCTCTCTATCTCACTACCTCGCTCTCTCTCTGCTAATGCAATATGTATCACATATGCAAAAAAAAGCTAATGCCGATAGAAATGACAGTGCCATTTATTTAGGGATACAAAAAAGATTAAAAAATAATGAGTAATACTAATAGCTCTACCTATAATATTGCCGAGACCATTGCATTGTAAATGCTTGTTTGCCTTAGCTTCCCCTAGAAATCTGCCCGCCTTGATCTCAGACAAAAAAATCTGGATGGCCCTGTTTAAAATGACTTTCAATCTGGCAGGATTCATTAAAAACACTTGGGCTCCCAGCTGCTGGAAGGGGGCGATTAGTTAGCTCAAGCGCCATCTCCTCTCTACAGTTGAGTGACAAAAATCAGGTTTGGCAAAAAATATTGCCCCTTTCTGTGATTTCGGTCGGGCTTGGTCGTAGACTAGCTGTCTAAGAAGAAAGTTCCAGAAGAACACCAGGAAAGCCCTGGGTTTCTCTCTGAGTAAGCTACTACCATTACGCCGTTGTTTTAGGTTAAAGGGGAAGCGATGTGCCCGCTGGACTTCATAGTCCCAGTTCGATTGATCCGGGAAAGCCTCTCGGATGTGTTTCACGATATATCGCCATGGGTCGTCTCCCTCAACTCCTTCTGGGATGCCCAGCAGGCGGAGATTATTCCTGCGTTGTCGATTATCCTGCTCTTCCATCTTCATCATTAATTCCGTCAGGCATGCATTGTGAGCAGAGCCTTGGTCTTTTAGGGTAGCTACTTCTATTATCTCTGTGCGACCCTCCACCATGTTGACACGATCGCTGATGTCAGTGCATATTCTATTTAGCTTTCTCAAGCCCCCTTGAGGTTTTTTGGCGGCCTCTTTGGCTGAACGATTGTCTGAGCGAACCTCTTCTTGGAATTCCCCGATTTGAGCTAGGATAGAAGCTAGAGAGGGTTCTGCCGTGGATTCTGGTGTAGATTTCAAGTTTTCCCAGAGCGATGTCTGAGATTATTAGTAGTCCCGTTTGAGCTGGCTGCGTCTTTTTGTCTTGTTTTTTTTCTGGCAGAGCACAGTTCCAATGTTTTTGAAGGGATCGATGCTGTTATCTGCGCTTGAACTAGTTCCGTCTTCGTCTGTTGTCGTCAAAGAGCTATTCGATATGGAGTAAAAAATTTCAACACTGAGCCTCGGAATCCAAGGAGTTTGGAGGCCAGGATTAGCTTCTAGACTAAGGATGTAGTTAGTAGTGACAGCTGCTAGGAGTTTTGGCCCTGTCTCTGATACGCCTTTTATCTGAACCGGCCCAAGACTGGGGTAGCAGAAACTGATCGTGCCGCTATTCCTAAATCTGCTATGGTTCCGGTGACGTGATTCATGGGGGCTGGATTGAAAGATATTACTAGGGTCTAGCAATCCTTCTGTGCCGTTTTTGCCTTCCGGCTGCTCGCTTGGGGGTACAGTTACCTCAGGTTGTACGGAGGCACAGTTTTCCTTTAATGTAGTAGGCATTTGATTAAGGTTCAGGCTCTTTTGTGTTTCTAGTAGTAAACTGTCGGGTTCTTTCTCGGGGGGAGTGTGGAGTCTAGTGTAATGCCTAGTATGAGGGATGGTGCCTCAACACCAGAAAACATTTTTACAATAGACTGTTGAGAGCCCTTTGTAGCACCTCCACCAGAGTCTCCCTGTAGTCCTTTTAAGACTGTTGGCCTCCAGTTTACCACTGGATAGATTGTCCGCCGCCACATCGTCCCCGAGAACCGCACTGGCTTGG